>NW_023596576.1:56068314-56161107 GCF_011947565.3 Pollicipes pollicipes
GCCAGGCGAGCCGCGCGCGCCGGCCGCGCCGCGCCAGTCGGGCTGCGCGCGCCGCGCAGGGTGGCGTGCACCAGGCGAGCGCGGCCGAAATACGCGGTGTTCGGTACGCTGTCGTCAGACGCGAGGTGGACGTGAGATGAGCGCTGACGGTGTGAAGGTGGACGCGTAGTAACGCGAGGAGCTGCCCATAGACTCACGCCGAGTGAGCAGTGGTGCCAGCGCCCGGAGACGGACTTGTGAGCGATAACGACGACAGACTCGTGGGCGCTAACGGCGGCGGACTCACGTAGAGCCCATCGTGATTGATTCGTGTAAATCGTCAGTGGACAAGTGCCTCGGGGCAAGCTTCTACCGCAGGTGCCGGAGCGGGCCTGGACCCGTTTTATGACGCTTCGCCAGACGGCGGTGTGAGAGAAGGAGGTAATACTGAAGCCGTACCAGAGCCTGGGCCAGACCGCGCCCCTTGTGACCCACGAGCCTTCTGAGATGCCCAAGAGCGGGGTGTGGCAGACGTGCCGTGTGGAGAATGGGAAGTGGCGGGACGTTTTGTTATTCCAATTATGCAAATATTTGCATAAATGCCATCACGACCTTGACGCGGAACCTTCATATGCATGAGAATCGCCAATCATGAGTGAGAGGCAGGCTTATCTTCTCCAGCCGCTTTTACTGAACCGGGCGTGGGATGTCAATCAGACATTGCCTCCGTTCGTGCGTACGACTCTGGCAGCGAAACACCTGATGCTTCTTGATGTCATTCGTGAGCACTCGTTCAAGGTACGCCGCTAGAGCTTGTAGGAGACTTGCCTAGGATACTCCCAACGCCAGTGTCTACATCGGCCGAAAGATGATACGCTCGAGCTTCGCTGAGCCAACTAGGCGTGTCGAGCTTCGATTCATCAGGGTCTTCTGACTATCATCTTAAAAGCCGTTCCGCAGCTCCCATTGTGAGTGGCTGGCCCCATGGAATGGGCCATGGAGTCACATGGACATAACACGTGCCGTTTCCGTCGAATTTTCCTTCCTGCAGCTCCGTCCTTGTCTTCGTCATCCGGATGGCGTTCCTGGTGATTCGATCAAAATGGCTTTGTTGTTGACTTGCTTCTCGTAGGCTCCAATGTTCTGATAGGCATATCGTTCATCATTGTTGTTGCTAGTCGACACATGTCAGCCGAAGTTGTCAGGTCCAGTAGAGGCGGATAATGACCCTGGGTCACTGGCTGCCCGGCCGGCCTCCCAGGTTACCGGGCTGTTCCTTGCTCCGGTGCTGATACACGTGGTGCGGCTCCGGTGCTGATACACTTGGCGCGGCTCCGGTGCTGATACACCTGGTGCAGCTCCGGTGCTGATACACTTGGCGCGGCTCCGGTGCTGATACACGTGGTGCAGCTCCCGGTGCCGATACACATGGTGCAGCTCCCGGTGCTGATACACCTGGTGCAGCTCCGGTGCTGATACACGTGGTGCAGCTCCCGGTGCTGATACACGTGGTGCAGCTCCCGTTGCTGATACACCTGGTGCAGCTCCGGTGCTGATACACCTGGTGCGGCTCCGGTGCTGATACACGTGGTGCAGCTCCCGGTGCTGATACACGTGGTGCAGCTCCCGGTGCTGACACACGTGGTGCAGCTCCCGGTGCTGATACACCTGATCCAGCTCCCGGTGCTCTTCGTCGGCGCTCTAGTTCCCGGCCCTTACGGCGCTGCACCAGCTCCCGCCCCTGTTGACCAGCGCTGCACCGGCGCCCGCCCCTGTCCGTGTGATCTGCACCAACCCTCGCCTGTCTGTCATGTAGCGCCGGCCGTCGGAGGGCGGCGCCCTCGACAGAAGTGGCGCACGCCGCGGCCGTGCAGGCCCGCTGCAGCGGGCGGCGCGGGAGGGGCGCAGCGGCCGCCGCCGGCCCGGCCCGGCCCGAGCCGGATATAGGTCAGCGTGCAGGCCGGACCGTGCTGACCTGACCGGTCCCCGCAGGTCGGCCATGGCACCGCCGGCCTGCGGCCCGCACACCTGCGGCCAGTTCCTGAAGTGAAATTACGGCCTGCGCCGCGTTGAAATCCAGCACGCCGAGTCACACCTCAATTTTGCCTAATTAGTTTGATTTGAAAGCCGTTGAGAATCTTATGAATGTGTGGAAATAAACAGTTTTCATCCCTTATACCCGTACAGTGCTATTTTAAACGACGGATGTTGCAGCTCCGTTGTACCAACTGCCGGGTTACCACTGGAACGACACCGAGCCCGCGCAGCCAATCTGACTCCCTGGTTGCAGACTCGTTCATGTCCGAGCATTGTTAACGAAACTATTTGACCGTGAATGCAGACGTTTTTAGTAATCATGGCGCTGATAACCGGCCGTGGAAATGAAGCGATCAAGCGTCATGCGAAATCTATCTTCTTGGGAAAGGAAACAGGTGGGCGTTTTACTCCCACGTAATGGGCTTTCCCAGGCTCTCCGGTTACAGACAATTTCCGAAACAATCCCGTCCTCAACCGGGAAGCCATATACCCGATAATCACTGTCGCTCCGTCGCTGGCTAACTGCAAGTAGAACACCATCATGTGGAACGTAAATTTTGCTGCTTTCCGGCACCTAAACGACTGTCCTGAATTGAAATCTTGACCTTTGAGCTTGTACACTTCCAGCTGCATCTCGCCTGCCACTGGTATAATAAAGTACGGCATGTCTACGACTTCCACCGAGCCATTTCTGGCGTGAAAAAATCATGGGCGTTTCTCTGAGGAGGCCTGGATGCAGGCATCCGCATGTAAGCGTGCTCGAGAGCAGCAGCGACGCCAGATCTGGGCTCTTCACACGCTTCGCCGTCCACTTGTGCCGGAAAGCTACATCTCAAGAAGCCGGAACCCAAAACGAGCGGCGCCGCCGCGCGAGCGCCGACGCCGGCCGCAGCGCGCGGCGCCCGCCGTCAGCCAGTCGTGAAGAGCGCGCCAGCCGCGGTCGCGTCGCACGGCATTCAGCGCGGAATCCCGCGGCCGGCCGCGATTTCACACACTGACAGCTGGCTGATGTATGTCCGGTCAGTGGCCCCCGAAGGACCCCGCCCCGACGCGGCCGCGGGGGCCGGCACCGTCGGTGCTGTGGCCCCGCGAAGCGCGGGCGGCATCTGAGACGCTGCCTCGCACCTGGAGTCCAGATCCCTCATCCCCTGTGAAGTGATGTTTCCTTCTCGCCACCCTGGCAAGGAGTAACGCCCAGTCCATTCACCACAGGGGGAGGGGGAGGGGGGGGGGGTTCGGCGCTCGCTGTGACCTCCGCGTGTAGCGCATTGTGCAGTGCGTCTGTCGTGTGCAGGTCAGTGTCCAACACGCCGCTGCAGGCTGACCTCTGACCTGCAGTCCGTGGACCCTCTGTCCACCGCCGGCGGTCGTGCCGATCCCGCCGTTCGCCCGCCCCACTCTCCATCCAGGTCATCTGGGTCGGCCGCCGGGCAGGGTTTGTACGCAGCGCGCGCGCCGCCGCGGCGCGAACGTGACCTGCCACTTTGAGTCAACAAATTAACGTGGACCGGGATAGACTGTGGGGCCGGCCTTGTGCCGCTCGTAAAGCAGCCGTCCGGCGCATGAGAGCTCTCACAGGGCAGTCCATTGGCCTCCGTGCGACAGGGCAGAGACGGCGTGTGTAAACACGTTTGGGAGCGGGTCGCGTCCTCGACCGAGCACGCCCGGTTTGACGGATGGGAGTCAATCTGGGGTGCAGTGCGGTTGGCACCGCTGCTCTCCAGGCAATCCCCAGTGATTGACGCGCTCACTGCGCGCCACCTTTCTTTCTGTTTATCATTAGCTGGAGCGGCGATAGGCGATTGACCCAGGTCGGTCGGTGTTGCCTAACGCTTCATGCCTTATCAGTTCAGAGGTTATGAGTCGGAATTTCTGATGCTAGAAATAATCCACCTTCGGTGTACCAGAAGGTCCCCGCTAAGCGACATTATCCAGGTCATGTTGCTTGTCATTTGTTACGTTGAAAAAAACGCGGCGTCTCGTAGTTGCGCTCATGGTCACGGGTTAACGACGTGACCATGAGTTCATGGTCATTCACGGGACTGCGTTCACAGGATTCATCGTCATCATGGTCACGAGCCAAACTCGTGACCATGACCATTACCTCTCATGACCATGAACACAGCTTCGAAACGTCTAGTTTTGCCAACGAATGCTTGCTCGGTAACGTCGTTTAATCAGGATCTCCACGTGTGCTCAAGGCCAACAATATTCATCACAAAAGCTTTCAACTCGTAGTGCCGATAAAGCAGAAGCTCATGGCCTTGCTGGGTTATATTTGATCAGTTATGGGATGCTTGTCTTGCAGGTAAACGTCACAGTGTTTGTTGCATTTCCCTCTCGGACCGATAGCTTTTCATCGTCGTAAAGTTGCGAGCAGTGAATTGGTTACTTTTTGACCTGATGAAGGAAGACGAGTAACCCCATCGGCTGGGCACCCGAGTCCCGCAGCCGCCCCAGCTCAGTCGATGACTTGAGCTGCGATAGCGGGCCGGCCGCCGTTCGTCGGCTCATCTCGAGCGTCTGCGGGCCGTGCGGGGTCGCCGGCCGGTCCCCGACCCGCCGGCCGCTGCCGGTCTGCACGGCTGCCCGGCGTGTGAGAGCGCCGCCGCCGCCGCCGCGCCGCACTCGTCGCACGTCCATTTCGCGGGTCCACTCACGCCCGGCGCTAATGGCGCAGGCGGAGACCGGCCGCCGCCGCCGCCGGGCCCGGACACCCCGGACTCGCAGAGCTGAGGTGGCGGGAGGATCAGCCAGGCGAAGGGTGGGAACGCGAGGCCTTGATGTGCGCGGGAGCACACCAGACGGCAAGATCCGGGAGTGCGCTCACAGGGTGGTAGTCATGTCTGGGGTAATTGTTGTTTACTGCGAACTTATTGCTGGCATATCCGGATCTAGTGGCTGTCATTAATCGAGCTCATTTTCATCTTGTGTTGACGAAAAGCAGCAGGCTTTGGGACACCACGCACTGGGTTGTCTATAGGTGCATTGTGATATCTTTTGGTCTACAAACATTTGAACCTACCATCATTTTTAAATAAGCTGACTGTAAGGGTCCCGGTAATATTATTCACACCGCACATTGCCAGCATTGTTTCAAGTCAGTTCTCCGAAGTCACTTGATCACCACTGTTTTACCTGGTGCACCATTTGATAGTCCTTGTATTTTCTTCGAATAGACGTGACAGAGCTAGAACCGTTATCCTTGGCCATGGACGCACACCCAATTTTAATGATAATGATGATGATCTGGATTTAATGGGGGCGTCGACTGATGAGGCTATTTTGCGTCCCACAATGTTACCAGACGGTTGTCCCGTCCGGTGGATTTTCCCGCAGCCCTCGACTGGTGACTGTCCTTAGCTGGGATGTAAAGGACTATACCGTGAGAAACAGGCGGGGTGTCAGGTCTTGTCTTGAACAGTCCCCAGACCCCGTCCTCCGTGCGCAGGACCGGGGCCGGTGGGTTCTCTGAGCTGGATGGGGCCAGACCCTCCCCCGGCTGTGTTAGTCTGACGTCTGACCTCTGACTGGCCGGCGGGTTCTCTGAGTCGGGCGGGGCTGGATCCCCTCCCGGCCGTGTTAGTCTGGGGTCTGACCTCTGATTGGCCGGCGGGTTCTCTGAGTCGGGCGGGGCTGGATCCTCTCCCGGCCGTGTCAGTCTGACGTCTGACCTCTGATTGGCCGGCGGGTTCTCTGAGTCGGGTGGGGCTGGACGCTCTCCCGGCCGTGTTAGTCTGGGGTCTGACCTCTGACTGGCCGGCGGGTTCTCTGAGTCGGGCGGGGCTGGACCCTCTCCTGGCCGTGTCAGTCTGACGTCTGACCTCTGATCGGCCGGCGGGTTCTCTGAGTCGGGCGGGGCTGGATCCTCTCCTGGCCGTGTCAGTCTGACGTCTGACCTCTGATCGGCCGGCGGGTTCTCTGGGTCGGGCGGGGCTGGACGCTCTCCCGGCCGTGTTAGTCTGGGGTCTGACCTCTGACTGGCCGGCGGGTTCTCTGAGTCGGGTGGGGCTGGATCCTCTCCTGGCCGTGTCAGTCTGACGTCTGACCTCTGATCGGCCGGCGGGTTCTCTGAGTCGGGCGGGGCTGGACCCTCTCCTGGCCGTGTCAGTCTGGGGTCTGACCTCTGATCGGCCGGCGGGTTCTCTGAGCCGGGCGGGGCTGGACCCTCTCCTGGCCGTGTTAGTCTGGGGTCTGACCTCTGACTGGCCGGCGGGTTCTCTGAGTCGGGCGGGGCTGGACCCTCTCCTGGCCGTGTCAGTCTGGGGTCTGACCTCTGATCGGCCGGCGGGTTCTCTGAGTCGGGCGGGGCTGGACCCTCTCCTGGCCGTGTCAGTCTGAGGTCTGACCTCTGACTGGCCGGCGGGTTCTCTGAGTTGGGCGGGGCTGGATCCTCTCCTGGCCGTGTTAGTCTGGGGTCTGACCTCTGACTGGCCGGCGGGTTCTCTGAGTCGGGCGGGGCTGGATCCTCTCCTGGCCGTGTCAGTCTGCTGTGTGACCTCTGATTGGCTGGCGGGGCGCGTCAGACCGCCGCTGGGACGGCCATTCCAGCCGAGTTACCGAGTTGTTTTTCGCCGACTGTCGTGTCGGCCCTGGTAACGACTTCCTGACCTTGTCACGACCGCCGCTCTGCCGGCAACGCTCGGGGTCGGGTGGGACCTCACCCCGCGCCATCGGGGAGCACCCGGGGCGACAGAGACATCATGCTCGTGTCGGTGGACAGACCGTTGAGCGCCTGGGCTGCGCTGGGCAGACCGGTGAACGTCTGGGCTGCGCTGGACAGACCGGTGCACCTCTGCAGTCACAGACGTGGCCTGCTGATGGCCATCTGTCCAGCAGAGTGCATAAGCAACTGTCACCAGGCGAACGGGTCCCGCGGATGTTGTTCGTCCCTCGAAACCATCCGGCCGGCTGTCTGATTGGCTGACACTGACCCCCGAGGCAGACGGACTCTCTGATCGGTTCCGATAGGCCCCAAGCAGCGAGCGGGCTGTGGGCATGAGCGCCGCTGCAAGTGAGCCGTCTCACTGGTGTAGCTTTGCGCTTAAACATAAGCTCTGGTCAGTGCTATGCAAATGCTGCTAATACATATTGTAAACAAATGCTATGTTAATGCTTATAACGGCTGCTGCAGAACGTTGGCCGTTGTGGACCGCACTCACTGCACGCCTCCACTCTCCCACCTGTGGCGCGCCCCGCACCTCTGTCCCCCTGTTGTCGGACATCGACCATTGTCAACTCATTCAATACTCCACTCCGCTCCCCCTCCCTCGCAAGCGTATTGGCCCTCGAGCTCCATCAAGGCTATTCTCACACGGCTTTGGCGCACGACGTGCAAGGAAATCTAGTGATATGAGCGGAGCTTTGGGGCTGCTGCGGCGCCGGCGCGGCAGTCAGACCCTGCTCGCGGTGAGTCCGGGACGGAGCGGGCCGGCTCCCGCCCGGCTGCCACCCTCGGGCCGCGCCTTGTTTGCCGCCGCGTCGCCGGGCCGCGCCAATATTGACCGAGACCGGTCAGAGGACGGCGCGCAGACTATACGAGCGCTCCAGCCGGGAGGCACGGCTGTCACGACGCCGTGGCGGCGTTATCGCAGGGCGTCCGAGTGCACACACGCCCCCGTCACACGCACACAAACGCAGCTACGAGGAAGCACGCGCACGCTGACGCCTCAGTACCGCAGGCCGCAGACTGTACTGTCGTGCCGGGAAACAATCAACCCTGCACTTAGCTGGTTCGAAGCGCTCACACCGTTTCCAACTTCAGTGCTTGCGTGAGCGCTTGCCCTTCTGTTCAGTGGACAAATGGCCGAGTCGTGCGCCGGTTACGTAGGCTCATTGTACCGCCGGCCATCCACACGAACGGGGACGGTAATTCAGACGCGTTTCTCAACGGTGTCGCAGCGCACGGCGAGCTTTATCGCCGCCGGTAATGGTCCTGTGACCTTCACAGTCGCATGCCGTCGGGTTTCGTGACTCGATGTGAAGTGCATCCAGTTTTTATATATGGTCTTATCGGTGGTCTTGTTACCGCGGCTGTCAACGTAGGGTATATAGCGATGCTACTTCGGTCTTTGTCACGCACAGGCCTTGGTACTGGCGCAACGCAACGGTTAGATCTCCCAGATTATCTCAGTTTGGATCACCGATGCGGCCACTTACTCCTGAGGAACTCTGAAGGCCCGCTGTCAAGCCTTTGTTTCGTCGCTTGTGGCGTCCGGTTTCTAACTACGCTCTATTCACGAGCGATATCTTTTGTACCTTGTGGGTCACGAGGAGGCTACATTGGCGAGCCGGGAGATTCAGGCGGAACACTGGCCCAGGCTCTGGCACGGTGCTGACACAATCCGGCGCTCACAGCGCGCAGCCATGACCGGCGGCGGAGGCGAGCGACCCGACGCCGGCAGGAACCCGCAGCTGGCAGGCGCCTCGCCCCAGCCAGAGTCGAAGACAGGCGCCGCCGGCGGCGACGGCCGTGTTCGGCGCGTAGTGACTAAACTGACGAGCCCTCGGGCCCCGCCGGCGGCCAGTGCCGAGCCGCGGCCGCCGCTGCCCAGCCGCATCTCGCTGCTGCTGCGGCGCCATCTGCTGCCGCGCCAGGCGTCGTTCAGCGGGCTGGAGGAGGCGCGCTCCCGGCGCCGCCGCCGGCCGTGCCGGTGCTGGTGCGCAGCGCCTCGGAGCTGACCGGGCCCCCGCTGCGCCAGCCGCCGCAGCGCAGCGGCTCACTCTCGCGTCACGACGTCACGCGCAGGTCGATCCGCCGCAGCAAGTCGTCGGTCGGCGACGGGCCGCGGCTGCGCCCGCCGCCACCGCCGCCACCGCCGCGGCCGTCCGCTGCCGGCGCCGCCGCGCCTCCGCCGCGGCCGCCCCCTCGGCGCACGGTGACGGCGCAGAGGGTGGCGGCACCACCGAGCGGCCGTGGCCGGCCGGCCACGCCGGCAGCCAGCAGGCGGGCGGCGGTGGGCGGTGCGGCGGCGGGGCATCGTCCGGACAGAGCCGAGGCGACTACGGTGAACGGGTGCGTGGTGTCCGGTGCGCCGGGGTCGCGGTCGCCCGGGGCGGGAGGAGGGCCGGCGGCTCGCAGCCGCGTCACCGCCAGCGTTCTGACTGCGGCGGCTCCCACCGCGCGCGAGGCACCGGCGGCGGCCGGCCGTGCTCGAGGAACTATCGCCGCGGCTGGGCAGGATTCGTGCATTCCAGCACCGCGGAAGGAGGCGTCACGTGTGGTGGTGAACGGGTCAGCCGCCGAGAAACCGGAGAACGACAGGCCGGCGGCCACCAAGAACAGTCCAGTCACAGCGCGAGAAGAGGTGGTGCTCGCTCGCATTTCTGTACCTGATAAGAACCTCGGAAGACCCCCCGCGGGAGCCACGCCAGCAATCGCTGGCGTCTCCGATGCACGGACGATACCCATTCGAGTCAAAGTTACCTCGTCACCTGCCCGCACTGAAGCTACCGCCCCGCCGACTGCTCACCCTCGCCTCAGGCCGTCCACGCCCGCCGACCAGCCCGTCGTCAGCGCCGCACCGCCGACCGCGCGCCTCGGCGTAGCGTGCGACTCTCGTCGCGCACCAGCGGCCGCAAGCGGCGCTGCGGGCCTGCCGTCCGGGGCGGACGAGTCCCAGGACGTGTCGCCATCGACAGAGGCGGCGCCGGCTCGACGGGCCACGCCGCCGCCGGCCGGCCCGCGGCCGCGGCCGCGGCCCCGGCGACGGAGCCCGCCGCCCGTGCCGCGCCGCAGCGCGCGGCCTCCGGTGGCCGACGCGTCGCGCCGCGCCGGTGAAAGTGTCGCCGTTCGGTCGCGCGGCACGGAACGGCGTGCGTCGCCGGTGGGGTGGCCGCCTGTGGCGCAGAGCGGGTCGCGGCGGCCGTCGGCGGAGATGGCGTGTCGCGGCGCGGCCGGCTCGGCGCGCTCCAGCGCCAGCAGCTCGGGCGTCAGCACGGCCACCGAGGGGTCGACGTCGGCCGACGACGCCAGCGCCGGCGCCGACGAGGCGCCCGAGGCGAGCGAGGCGCTGAGCGAGGACGAGGCGCCGTCGCGCCGCCGGCGCCGCTCCTCCGGCGGTTCGGAGCTCGAGGACCTCGACCTGGCCATGTTCGAGACGGACGAGGCGGCGGAGCGGGCCGCGCGGACGGCGATGGAGACAGGAGCGCGCACCGCCACCCATCGGAGGGAGAAGGAGAAGCTGAGCGTACTGAAGAGGCTCGTCAAGAAGTCTAAGTCGCTGCACGCGCTGGTGCGTCCGGGAGAGGCAGCTAGGCAGGCGGGCGCAGGGTCCTGCGAAGGCGAACTCAGCGAGGACAAACAGGCCGAACATCCCACTGGGCAACAGGACGGAACGTCAGGTAAGCGTGCAAAGGACGCTGGCGGCGGTGGCGGGTGTTAGGCTTTGCTCAGTCCGAGGCGCGTTGCACTCACAAAATGCGATTTTTCAGAACGTTTGCATCATGTGGAGCTGGTCTATAGGTATCGTTGGCGTGGTATGTCGCGTGCTGTCGAAATGGCTAATGAGGCCAACCGTTTTGCACGCCAAAAGCCTCTCGCAAAAGTGCACTGGATATGTGAAAGTATTTATAGCTCCAAGTCAGGTGGTTTCGATATCGCTGACTATTCAGCAATGCGTGGCGTTGTTACGCTGTTTTCCTCCCGCCCACACAGTATTCGCTTCTATTGAAACGCATTTGTCTTCCTTTCCCCTCCTCGGTTGCGACAGAATGCCGTTCATTTTGGTCCACCGGTGAGGCGTCAAGGGCCACTGATGCGTCGTATCTGGCCATCGGAGTGTAACAGTTGACGGGACAGCGCCATACCGGGAAAGCAACAGGCTGGAGACGGCAGACAACCAGCTGATCATGCGATCACAGCCCGAGGAAAGGTCGCCCACTTTCGCTGCGTTGCTCCTGCGTGCCGTGCGATTATTAGTTAGCGCCTTCCACGCACCAAAGTGGCTGGTTCAAATTACATGGGTGCGTGCGCGCACCCGGAGTTCAGGTGGCCATGGCTTCAGACAGCTTTGAAATGCATTGGGACTGATAGGGCCTTCGTGGAATCAATCACATTCATCACGTCAAATTTACCTGTATCGGTGCGCAGCTGCGCGTGTTTCACCCACGCTGTTAGCCGTGGTTAATCAGCAGGTTGTTCGCACGCAGCGTCTGATGCCGAGATTTTGTTGATGCTTGTTAGATCCCCACCACCCATGAAGAACAACACGTTCTCGAGCACGTCATTCATCATCGTCATGGATAACTGGGAGCCCTCGATGCGCACCGCACTGCTGACGGTTGAAATGCCAATCAGAACGTTGTCCTGCACCTGCAGCTGTATAGCTGTTCGATTCCCACCATCTTGCCGCGCACGCGGGCAAATACGCGGGCGGGTGATAACGTGCATTTGCTCGTTAGCCCCAGTGCGATTGGATGCATCATCGCGCCCTTACATTCGGGATCCTGTGTGCACATTTATCTCGCATATCAACCGATAGCTATTTAGTGGTGCGTTGACAAGTGTCCAAAGAACGCAAATAGAGGAAACACTAAACTTACAACTAAACCAATTGGCTGTGGAGACATAGTTTTGGGAGAACTGAAAGGTACAGAATGCAGCAGGGGTGCTAATTCTCTATAGTTTTTGGTGCATCTATATCTGATCGGTGCGGATGGAGCACACGGCACGGCACACGTGGCAACAGCCACACGAACTTTAGGGGAAATTATCCAAATTTTAACGTTTTTGTACTATTGCATAAAGCCATCTTCAGTACCTACACCACAACACCGGTCGCCAACATTCTCCAATTGTGCTGACTGTATTATATCTTGATCCGGAATCTGAGCGCCCTTCGCAAAGCAATGATCCGGTGATAACGGTGCTTTATATATATATATATATATATATATATATATATATATATATATATATAAAGCACCGTATATATATATATATATATATATATATATATATATATATATATATATATATATGTATATATATATGGAGTTTCGAGATGGAGCAAGTAGGGGAGCTGAGTCCCCCACGCCCTCCAGGCTGCGCATCGTCGTCATCGAGCCTTCGATGCGCACGCTGCGGATGTGCCTAGCTGCCTGCTCGATGGATTTGGCGGGATCTCGGAAATCTGGAGCCTACGCCCATCCGTGGACCCTCGTCGTCCTTCGCGTGACTTTAGCCAAGCCAATGTCAATGCTCTTTCCAGGCTCGTCTCCGAGTTAGTATAATGTAAATGTTCTGCTGTCGTCTTAAACAGATCTGGAATATTCAGATGGGCGAAACGGTTGCTGATGCGTAGGAAGGAGCATTATGCTTCAGAAAGTCTGTTAACCTTTCGTTAGCAGTAGCATGTAAGCGATGATCTCGGAACTGTGGCGCCTGCCACGAGCCATTTTTTTCGTTGACCCGAGTCGCAGGGGCGGCCGTCAATCTCCATTAGCAGGTGATCCCGGCCGGAGCCGATAACCGTCTCTCCCATTCAGTAGTTAACCCTAACCACCGCCCGGGACCGACGCCGTCGTTCAGCAGCTGACGCGGGTCACGCGTAGGTGCCATCCCTCGCCGGCAGTAGATGGCCTGAGGCACGGACGGTGGCCGCCTTGTGAGCGGCCGCCCAGGCCACAGACGGCCACCGGTCCTGACGACCGCCGGTGGGCCCGGGGCACAGACGGCCACCGGTCCTGACGACCGCCAGTGGGCCCGGGGCGCAGACGGCCACCGGTCCTGACGACCGCCAGTGGGCCCGGGGCACAGACGGCCACCGGCCCTGACGACCGCCAGTGGGCCCGGGCCACAGACGGTGACCGGCCCTGACGACCGCCAGTGGGCTCGGGCCACAGACGGTGACCGGCCCTGACGACCGCCAGTGGGCCCGGGCCACAGGCGGTGACCGGCCCTGACGACCGCCAGTGGGCTCGGGCCACAGACGGCCACCGGCCCTGACGACCCGCAGTGCGGCCCGGGCCACAGACGGTGACCGGCCCTGACGGACCGCCAGTGGGCCCGGGCCACAGACGGCCACCGGCCCCCTGAACACGACCTCCAGTGGGCTCGGGCCACAGACGGCTGGACCGGTCCTGACGACCGCCAGTGGGCCCGGGCCACAGGAACGGCCACCGGCCCTTGACGACGCCCAGTGGGCCCGGGCCACAGACGGCCACCGGCCCTGACGACCGCCAGCTGGGCTCGGGCCACAGCGCGGGACCGGCCCTGGAAGACCGCCAGTGGGCTCGGGCCACCAGGACGGGCCACCGGGCCCTGACGACCGCCAGTGGCCCGGGCCACAGACGGTTGACCGGCCCCCCTGACGACCGCCAGTGGGCCCGGGCCACAGACGGCCACCGGCCCTGACGACCTCCAGTGGGCTTCGGGCCGGCCCACAGACAGGTGACCGGTCCTGACGACCGCCAGGGGCCCGGGCCAACGACGGGCCACCGCCCTGACGACCGCACAGTGGCCCGGCAAACCCGGCCCCTGACGACCGCCAGTGGGCTCGGTGGCCACCGACGGCCACCGGCCCTGACGACCGCCAGTGGGCCCGGGCCACAGACGGCCACCGGCCCTGACGAACGCAGTGGGCTCGGCCACAGACGGCCACCGGCCCTGACGACCGCCAGTGGGCCCGGGCCACACAGACGGACCGCCCTGACGACCGCCAGTGGGCCCGGGCCACAGACGGCCACCGGCCCTGACGACCGCCAGTAGGGGCCGGGGCACAGACGGACCCGGTCTGACGACCGCCAGTGGGCCCGGGGACACAGACGGTGACCGGCCCTGACGACCGCCAGTGGGCCGGGGCCACAGCCGGCCACGGCCCTGACGACCGCCAGTGGGCCGGCACAGACGGCCCGGCCCTGAAGACCGCCAGTGGGCACGGGCACAGACGGTGACGGCCTGACGACCGCCAGTGGGGTCCGGGCCACAGAGTGCCACAGGCCCTGACGACCGCCAGTGGGCCCGGGCCACAGGCGGACCGGCCCTGACGACCGCCACGTGGGCCCGGGCCACAGACGGTGACCAGCCTGACGAACCGCCAGTGGGCCCGGGCCACAGACGGCCACCGGCCCTGACGACCGCCAGTGGGCCCGGGACACAGACGGTGACCAGCCCTGACGACCGCCAGTGGGCCCGGGCCACAGACGGCCACCGGCCCTGACGACCGCCAGTGGGCACGGGCCACAGACGGTGACCGGTCCTGACGACCGCCAGTGGGCTCGGGCCACAGACGGTGACCGGCCCTGACGACCGCCAGTGGGCACGGGCCACAGACGGTGACCGGCCCTGACGACCGCCAGTGGGCACGGGCCACAGACGGTGACCGGCCCTGACGACCGCCAGTGGGCACGGGCCACAGACGGCCACCGGCCCTGACGACCGCCAGTGGGCCCGGGCCACAGACGGCCACCGGCCCTGACGACCGCCAGTGGGCCCGGGCCACAGACGGTGACCGGTCCTGACGACCGCCAGTGGGCCCGGGACACAGACGGTGACCAGCCCTGACGACCGCCAGTGGGCCCGGGCCACAGACGGCCACCGGCCCTGACGACCGCCAGTGGGCCCGGGGCACGGACGGCCACCGGCCCTGACGACCGCCAGTGGGCCCGGGGCACAGACGGTGACCGGCCCTGACGACCGCCAGTGGGTCCGGGCCACAGACGGCCACCGGCCCTGACGACCGCCAGTGGGCCCGGTCCACAGACGCTGACCGGCCCTGACGACCGCCAGTGGGCTCGGGCCACAGACGGTGACCGGCCCTGACGACCGCCAGTGGGCACGGGCCACAGACGGTGACCGGCCCTGACGACCGCCAGTGGGCACGGGCCACAGACGGTGACCGGCCCTGACGACCGCCAGTGGGCACGGGCCACAGACGGCCACCGGCCCTGACGACCGCCAGTGGGCCCGGGCCACAGACGGCCACCGGCCCTGACGACCGCCAGTGGGCCCGGGCCACAGACGGTGACCGGCCCTGACGACCGCCAGTGGGCACGGGCCACAGACGGTGACAGGGCCTGACGACCGCCAGTGGGCCCGGGCACAGACGGCCACCGGCCCTGACGACCGCCAGTGGGCCCGGGCCACAGATGGTGACCGGCCCTGACGACCGCCAGTGGGCACGGGCCACAGACGGTGACAGGGCCTGACGACCGCCAGTGGGCCCGGGACACAGACGGTGACCGGCCCTGACGACCGCCAGTGGGCCCGGGACACAGACGATGACCGGCCCTGACGACCGCCAGTGGGCACGGGCCACAGACGGTGACAGGGCCTGACGACCGCCAGTGGGCCCGGGCCACAGACGGTGATCGGCCCTGACGACCGCCAGTGGGCCCGGGCCACAGACGGCCACCGGCCCTGACGACCGCCAGTGGGCCCGGGCCACAGACGGTGACCGGCCCTGACGACCGCCAGTGGGCACGGGCCACAGACGGTGACAGGGCCTGACGACCGCCAGTGGGCCCGGGCCACAGACGGTGACCGGCCCTGACGACCGCCAGTGGGCCCGGGACACAGACGGTGACAGGGCCTGACGACCGCCAGTGGGCCCGGGCCACAGACGGACCGGCCCTGACGACCGCCAGTGGGCCCGGGCCACAGACGGTGACGGCCTGACGACCGCCAGTGGGCACGGGCCACAGACGGTGACAGGCCTGACGACCGCCAGTGGGCCCGGGACACAGACGGTGACCGGCCCTGACGACCGCCAGTGGGCCCGGGACACAGACGGTGACCGGCCCTGACGACCGCCAGTGGGCACGGGCCACAGACGGTGACAGGGCCTGACGACCGCCAGTGGGCCCGGGCCACAGACGGTGACCGGCCCTGACGACCGCCAGTGGGCCCGGGCCACAGACGGTGACCGGCCCTGACGACCGCCAGTGGGCTCGGGCCACAGACGGTGACCGGCCCTGACGACCGCCAGTGGGCACGGGCCACAGACGGTGACCGGCCCTGACGACCGCCAGTGGGCCCGGGCCACAGACGGTGACGGCCTGACGACCGCCAGTGGGCCCGGGCCACAGACGGGACCGGCCCTGACGACCGCCAGTGGGCCCGGGCCACAGACGGGACCGGCCCTGACGACCGCCAGTGGGCCGGGCACAGACGGTGACCGGCCCTGACGACCGCCAGTGGGCCGGGCCACAGACGGACCGGCCCTGACGACCGCCAGTGGGCCCGGGACACAGACGGCCACCGGCCCTGACGACCGCCAGTGGGCCCGGGCCACAGACGGTGACAGGGCCTGACGACCGCCAGTGGGCACGGGCACAGACGGACCGGCCCTGACGACCGCCAGTGGGCCCGGGCCACAGACGGTGACCGGCCTGACGACCGCCAGTGGGCCGGGCCACAGACGGTGACAGGCCCTGACGACCGCCAGTGGGCCGGGCCACAGACGGTGACCGGCCCTGACGACCGCCAGTGGGCTCGGGCCACAGACGGTGACAGGGCCTGACGACCGCCAGTGGGCTCGGGCCACAGACGGTGACCGGCCCTGACGACCGCCAGTGGGCTCGGGCCACAGACGGTGACAGGGCCTGACGACCGCCAGTGGGCTCGGGCCACAGACGGTGACCGGGCCTCCCAGCCAGGAGGCAGCCGCTCTCAGTTACGGCCGGTGGTGGGCAGCTGGCGCAGCTGGCTCACATACTGACGGCCAAGCCTGTACCGGGTTCGGCCGTCACGGGCAGCACCCCTCTTGCGGCGTCCCGACTGGACCTGCGCCCGGCACTCTGGAGGTGCTCGAGGCGGGGCTTAGGGGCGGACGACACCCGCAACAGATGAACTTACAACGTTACTATAAGTCGCAGCTGTGCCAGCCTGCATAGCATGCACATTGCACAATGCCTTTAAACCAGTTTTTATGACGCATCTGAAGTCGTGCCTCAGCAGAGATAAGAATTTCCAAAGAACGAGGTGCTAGAGCACGCTGTGGTCGGAAGAGTTGACAGGCTTTGCTGGTTGGTGCAGTGCGATGTAGGATCGACGTAGTACGATGCAGTACGATGCAGTATCTTTGTTGATTGGTGCAGTGCGCACGATGTGGTATCGACCGTGGTCTAGTACAAAACAGGGCGGGATCAGACAGTCCCAACACCTTCACTACATCCTGCTGGCACGTGACGTTCTGGCCCTGGCATTTCGTGCTGACTTGATACGCAG
This sequence comes from Pollicipes pollicipes, assembly GCF_011947565.3. Taxonomy (NCBI): domain Eukaryota; kingdom Metazoa; phylum Arthropoda; class Thecostraca; order Pollicipedomorpha; family Pollicipedidae; genus Pollicipes; species Pollicipes pollicipes. Next base: position 56,085,500 of record NW_023596576.1, read on the forward strand.
ACGTATTCAGTTTGGTGAATGGATCGACAGCCGCCTTTGGTGTGTGATTTGAATTTTATTCACGAAGGTTTAATGGAACCCCCATTAAGGCACGACATAAAAGTCGGGCATAAGTCACGAGTCCTGCTGTTCGGTAAAATTCGTTTTAAACGTCATAAGTCTGTTCGGTGATGCCGCAGCCATCCCTGGAATGACCGTAATGTGGATTTGCCCTGTGATGGGGATTTTTGACGTGCTGATTTTACAAAATCGCAAGCCCGGCCCTCTCTGGACTTATCGACAATGCTGTGCCGAGAACTCTCGATAAGAAGCTTAAGTAACTTTCCGACGGCCCCAGACATTAGAGATCAAGACGATGGTGTCATGGTGTTTATCCGTGATGGTGTGGTTTTGCTCAAGGCTATCAACTATCCACCGCAAGCCTTCAGTGATCAGAATTTACGCGGATTCTCTGGCTTTCAGACGCATACATATGTTGCAGATTGACTGTACTGTTGTGTATATAACTTAGCGGGTAAACCATTGCGGAGCACTATGAACACAACTGTACCACTTAAGCCGTAACCAAGTTGCTACAAAGTCCTATCAGCACACTTTCAGCTTGCATGCCCATGTGGCCAGCTCTGCACTAAATACTGAGATATTTTAGCATCGCTGGCAATTTTAACACTATTTTTCGGTTAAGATTGGATTCGTCTTAACGGTTGTAGGAGCTATGCTGCAGGCTGAGTGGATCTAAGGGAGCTAAGGTAGCATTGTTAACTAACGCGGTCCCGCCTGGGCTGCTTTTCCCACTGTCTATGAGGTAATATCTTCGCAGCAATTAATCATAAGCACACACAATTTTCAACGGTGATGACCTGACTTTTTAGAGGTTATGTCACACAAAATTGTTAGCTATTTTAATGAAAGCTCTTCGATCAGATGAGCTGATCCTGCGGCTTTACAGTATGACTCCGACTTCACCTACCCATTCGACTGATGTTGAAGAAGTACAATGCTCAGACTTGAATGAAAGCTGAAGAACACTGCTCGAGACAGAGTCCAGATCTCAACGACCTGGCGTGGCAGTGATATGAGGCTAACAGATGCTGGCCTCAAAAACAATGGGCGGTTGTAAACACAACTATGTGAGTCCACGTAAGCTGGCGGTCATGCGCTCTCGTGCACAAAACTGGGATTCACCCGCTTTGGAGAATTTCCAAGAACTGATGCAAGATATCGGCAATCAGAAGCAGATCAATGCGTGAAAACTCTTGTCCGGTGTAGAACGTGTCAGCGACAGCTGGCTAACCGATCTGAAAACTGCCAAACTGCCCGACCATAAGGTTTGTCAGTAATGGATGGAGAAGTGGCCGGGGTTACGTCTCCGAAATTAATCCTGAATACAAGGCGCTGTGGACTAAACTGAGATAGGTTAGCCCATGAAGAATATACAGGCGCGAAGCCCTGTTCAATGTAACCGATTTCCATCCAACACATTGGCCTTTACCCCAATACCTGGCCCACCTTGGAATATCCCAAATGGCTGTGAGCTCGTTGGTTTCGTTAGTGAAGATCGTCAAGTCTGGTGGACTCATAGTTAGCCATGTTCAGGCACACCATGGGCGTGTTCGGCCCGGGGAGAATTGTTCAACAAGTAATTACCTCTCCGATAATCATCCGCGGAGATTCTCCATTTACGTTCGGCCGGTCCGAAAATTATCCCCCAGGTTAGTCTCCCATGCACCATCCACAGCCAACGGTCATAGCTATGCATAGCGAAAACAGATTCTCCGTCTTGAAGATGCTCTGAAAATTTTCGGGATTCTTCCTCGCTACGGGGAATTATCTGGGATGATTTTCCGTGTTGGCAGTGCCGAGCGCTATTCCGGAAAGTTTCCAACATTCCGGACGATTTTCTGAGATTATCTGCCTGCCGAACGCGCCCTATATGCGAATCGGCGTTCTCACCGGACATCAGCGCACCGATGCGTAGAATCAGTTGACATCATTTTCGTAAAAAATAAAAGCTTCCACATGTCTTCGCTCGTCCCAAGCTACACAATGTGTCTTAACTGGTCGTCATTCTCCGTTACATGTGTAAAAGGTAGCTTCAAAGTCCTGCATAGCAATGATCACATTTGTGAAGAAGCTTTGCATATCATATGCATATACGCATTTTATTAGCAGCCTCCCTTACAAAGGGGTTTCTGGTAATCACATGCCGCATGAAACGAACAAGAGGGCAGCAAAACATAACAACCACAGTGACACCGATGTAGCTCACTGTAATCTGTTCCCGTTTAGTCATAGGTGGTACTAATTGTCTCCTTTGACCTTTCTAGTTCATGCTCACTTGCTTGGGCGCAAAGTGACATCAGAAGTCGGCGCGCCCTAAAATCCCAATCATCAGCATCATAACGCAAAAGTATGGCTGAAGCCTTGTTTCGCTGCATTGCGGGCGATGTATGATGCTTTGCGCTTAGTTTAAGTGCGTGTAACTTGCAGCAACATTCTTATGATTGGAACCATCCGACTGCTGCGATGCTATGCATACCATCGATGGGCTTGCATGCTGTGCATGGAATCTCATTCCCGCTGGTCATCTCTGCGTCGTTATTGCAGCCGTTTGCTGACGCCAACGCTCTAATCTCCGGACTACTTACCTCCTTACCGGTCGTGGAATGCACGGCAAAAACCGTCGTCGAAGCCTGAAAGGACTGCCGTTTTTACCGGCGTACGTGCGTCACCGGAGTCCGGCGTCGGCGGGATCCGTGCGCCGTTTTTTGCCGTGCTCTCTCGCCGCGGCCATTTCACGTGCCGCCGGCGCGGTCCCTCCCCTCCGGCTCCGTGGCGGCTGGGGGGCGGGCGCACAACGCTTGACATCCTTCCTGATCCTCGACCGCATCGGCTATTCCGCGCACCGAAACTGGAGCCAGCCTTTGTCCGGTGTGTCGCGGGATGACGCATGGCCCGGCCGGTGGCGGCCGGTATAATGGCTGACCTGGAACTGATGCCACAGCCGCCGCAGGAGCGGTCTGGCCCGCGTGCTCCACGCAAGCTCCGGGCAGCTCCTGGCGTGCGGTGCGGCCGGTTTATAGTCTTCTGAGGCCGTGATAGGTTATTCTCATCATAGCCTCGCGTTCGTGTATTATGCGCTAAGTGGGCACTGTACTGCCCGTAATTAGTGATCGGAGTGCATAGTTGGCCGATATTCATTATCGGGGAGATCATGCTACGCGAGCTGCATACTAGAATATTGATTTTTGCGGTAGCAAAATAGGACACGACGGCCTTGAGCCCTCGATGTTTCAACCGGCGGGGAAGGAGCTTGATTTATGTGCGTTGGTTCTCATGCCAAAAATGTCGATCTTGTGTTCCTTTTGGCATGTTTGGCCTACCCGCATTTTGTCGGCTTTATTCCTCTTGAAACGGCGAGGGTCAGGAAAAGCCTTTGTGTTCTTGGTTGGACCGGTTCGACTATCAAGGCTTCGGGAGTCTCCTGCTACTGGCTATTTTTCTTCTTCGTCCAGCCGATTTCTGATGCTCCCAGGGTATGCCCCATTGTTTCCGAGCCTCCTGGACTGTTTTACCCGGACGGGTAGTTCGTCATGACTTCACATTCACCATGGTTTTTAGCGCTCAGAAGTCACCATTAGTCAGACGGGCTGCCAAAATCGAAGCCGCTGCCGCCTAAGCAACCCTCCAGAATATATCACCGCGCAGCTGAATTCATCACGCCTATGACGGCACACACGTCCGAAATGTCATAACGTGCTGAAACGCCGAAGCCCGGACCGGCTGCGCCTGATCCCCGGCGCTGACCCGTCGCTGCGACGCCTTTCACACCGTGAGAACCACTCCCGGCTGGGACGGAAGTGTGGTGCTTCCGGTCGGGCTGGCACCTGGCGGCGCCGTCCGGCCCGAAGAGCTCGCGGGCCGCTCTGAGCTCGCCGCTGTCGCGACTTCGCCGTCCGAGTGGTCTCAGCCGGTGCGCGGCGCTGTCTCGACCCCGACGTCCGAGTGGTCTCAGCCGGTGCGCGGCGCTGTCTCGACCCCGCCGTCCGACCGGTCTCAGCCGGTGCGCGGCGCTGTCTCGACACCGCCGTCCGAGTGGTCACAGCCGGCGCGCGGCGCTGTCTCGACCCCGACGTCCGAGTGGTCTCAGCCGGTGCGCGGCGCTGTCTCGACCCCGACGTCCGAGTGGTCTCAGCCGGTGCGCGGCGCTGTCTCGACCCCACCGTCCGAGTGGTCTCAGCCGGTGCGCGGCGCTGTCTCGACCCCGCCGTCCGACCGACCTCCGCCGGCGCCGCTGCGGCTGGTCCCTCCCCCGGCCCCTTTGGTACACTGGTGGCGCTGCCGCCTCGGCCGTCCAAACTGCGCCCGGTTTGCTCCGTCGCCGGTCGGTCACGCGGCCCGTTTGAAGCCGGGCCCGTCGTGGGCTCCGTCAACACTGGCAGGTAGGACGGCTGGGCGACGTGGCCACGGCCACGCTCTGGCGCCTGGCAGGTGCCCCGCCCGCGTAGAGCCGAACCTCCGCCGAGAGGAAGCTGTGAGTGCGGCGTGAAGTGGCGAGCCCCGGCGATCGACCCGCGGCTCCTGCTCGCTCGCTGCGCGGAATGCGCTCGGTCATCTAACGATGACAGGCGCGGAGGAGGCCGTGTTTTCCTGGCCATAACGCCGTCGGCACCTGTCACCCGGCAGTGTGGATCCGTCCCCAGAGTGTCGCGGACCCCGCCTGACGCACGGCCGGGCGCCGCCGGACCCGGCCGCTCCGTGCCGCCCTCTGCCGATCGCTGCACGCGCCGGCCGCCCGCCCGTGGCCCGCCTGATCTGTCCGGCCGAGATAGGATCTCCGTCCGCGGGGAGCGGGCCGGCCGTGGCCACGTGCCGCGCCGCCCGGCGGCTTACCGGTGCGGCGGCCTACTTCGGGCCGCCGTCTTCACAGTGGGCCGGCACATTCATGAGTCAGAGCCGACGTGGCAGATGTGGGAGAGAACCTCCGGCGCTGTCGGGCGCGGACGAGGTCGCACTCATTGAGTCAGGTCAATCAGGAGGAATACAGAAGACTCGGAAGCCTCTCCGTGCGGGCGGACTTGCTGTGCATTAGGCGCACGTTTCCCTGCCACAAGTGCAAGCTTAGGAGGTTGGGCCGGGCGACTAGAGAGTGACTGTGCCCCCTGTCCTAAAATAACCCTCACACAAGGTCTGGGTGGCAAAATATAAAAGGAGCAAGCTAAAACATAACAATTCATACCCATGTAAGATGCGGACGCTTATATGCATCTGCATCAGAGAACATAAATTACGCTCTACTCCTGCCGTGGCTATCAAGCGTGAGCTGTTGTCAGGCATCACGTCGTCCCCACCGATTCCCGCTGCTGCACGCCTGAGCGCCGCTGGCTGCAGTCTCAGTTGAATGACCCAAGCGGAGGCCATACCGCCCAGGAGTCACGCAGTGGCCCGCCACCCGCTGGCCCTGACGCTAGGTGCCCGTCTCGGTAGGCAAGCTTGGCAAACCTGCTCCCGGGGACCTGGCGCAAAATGTTTCTGACGTTCGAGGCAATGTGGCTTCGCACCGGCCGTCCGTTTTCCCCGGCATTGATTTGTCGGCGCAAACTTTTCACGAATCGCTGTTTTTTCTCAAACTCAGCTTTCCTGGTGTTCCGTGGATGCATGTACAGCACCTAATGCTTAGTCATCATGCGAAGAGTTGCGGTGCTAAGCGCTGCAAACGAACGGCGACCGAACCCGACCGGAGGCCTTGGACTTGGACGGCAGACGGTGCTTGCCGCACGGCGGTTTTACCGCGACAGACCTGCGGTGGATTGGAGCCTTTCTTCGCGACCATGAATGTGCCAGCCACAGCCATTACTGTAATGGTGGGTCAGATCTACTTTTGAAACCGCGTCGGCCCACGAAAGGTGTCCATGTGGGTTCGGGCGCGATTGTTTGATTTGACAGATCACACTCTGTCATATAAAAGGTAATTTTGTTCGTGTGTATCGGTCCATATCTCACGTACTTATCAGGCGATGTCACGGAAGCCGCCGCCGCTGAGCCAGCGCCGTAGGTGAGGTGTACAGAACATGACTGGTACAATTAACAGACCGATAATCCTTCCCACCAAAATGCGAACCATCTCTACACCTCACCGGGATGGTCGGGGTGCGAGCTGCTTAATTAAACGGCTACTGAACCCGTCCAGCCTGTTTGCTGACTCACCGAGCCGCCTCATTAGCGCCATGATCCCACGCTAAGCACATGCGCATCACCCAGCTGGGGTGTGGCTCCGGGGTGTGAGGGCGTGGCGTACCGCCCGACACACGCTCACCGTCTTCCGCTGTGCACCGCCGGCGGGCCGGGGCAAGATCTGGACCCCAGTGGCCACTGTTCCCTCTGTTCCTCTCCATTTCAAGCGCCGCAGGAGATGCACCATCACTGAAGCTTTTTTGGTCTTGATCCGGCTGCCTATTTTTTTATCATCATCCTGTCTGATATAGCCATACAAGAGATAAGCGAAAGAATCACACGCAACGAGCTTGGCGTGCGCCGCGTTACCGCTGCCGCTCCCTCCCCCGCCCCTTCGGTAGCACCACCGCCCGGCCCCACCGAGGCCAGCTTGAAGCCGGGTTCGGGGACAGCGGGCGCCTCAAGAGCTGTCTCAGAACCGCCGAGAGAAGGCGGTTGTCGGTACATAGCGGGCGGCGGCTGATCGGCGGTTTGTCTGCGGTTCAGGCGCGACCAAGCGTCAGCCACTGGCGGCGGCCGCGGCCCTCCGGCGCCGCCGGCGGACTCTGTCGCAGTCCGCTCTCCGCCGGTTGTCTGTCCCGACAGCGGCGGCTGCCCTCCGGCGCCGCCGGCGGACTTTGTCGCAGTCCGCTCTCCGCCGGTTGTCTGTCCCGACAGCGGCGGCGGCCCTCCGGCGCCGCCGGCGGACTTTGTCGCAGTCCGCTCTCCGCCGGTTGTCTGTCCCGACAGCGGCGGCGGCCCTCCGGTACCACCGGCAGACTCTGCCGCGACTAATGATCAGCACAACGCCGGCTGTCTGTTCCGGCAGCGGATAGACAGCCGGCGTCCTCCGCGGATAGACAAAGTCCTCCGGAGGCGCCGGCGGACTCTGTTACGGCTTATGATCGACCCTCCGCCGGCTGTCGGTCCCGGCAGCGGCGGCGTCCCTCCGGCGGCGCCGGCGGACTCTGCCGCGTCTCCTGATCGGCCGTCCGCGTGCCGTCTGTCCCGACAGCGACCGCCGGTCGGCCGCAGACGGCGACGGATGGCTGTCTGGCTGAACGTCGCAGGCCCGCAGACTCGAGCGCAAAACCTGTCCGGTCGGCCGGTCGGCCGGTCTCCTGACGTGGGAATCGGGCACAGGACGGCGCGCGCGGCTCTGCCAGTTACCGCGCTGACTCACTGCGCGGCTGACCCACTAAGTTGGCTCGCTGACCCCGGTCCGCCCTGCTCCTCTGCCGCCGACCGCCCGCGGCCCGTGACCTCTGCTGACCTCGTGGAGGGCTGGTGGGATCTCCGGCTGCGTCCCGACCCAGGGGTGCCACGTTGGGTACGTCTGCCGGCCGAGCGAGGCGAATGACCGTTCACGTGGCGTGTGACCGGTAGTCCGCGGTCGTGCCGGCGTGTCGCGCGATGTACGAGGCTCCTGCTGCTGTCGGCTGCTGGTTCCGAACACGCAAGGCTGACGTGAGCTGCGTGTTTCCGAGACCTCGCCAGGAGGGCGTTTGTTGGTACAATGGCGCGCAGTTCGCGTGCTTGATCCCATGGCTGGTTATTGGAGCGTACTACCCGACAATTAGAGACACGGATCGCGCTCCCAGGCAGAATGCGGAGCTTACTAATCCGACAGCCGCGGCGCTCGCTTTCACTGCATGCATGTGTAAGGTAGCGCCAGCAAACAAGCCACCACAGGCCATGAGAGCCTCAGGCTATCAGGGGCACCACAGGCCACGGGAGCCCCAGGCTACCAGGGGCACCACAGGCCACGAGAGCCTCAGGCTATCACGGCCGCTACAGGCCACCGAGCCACAGGCTATCACCGCCACTGCAGGCCATGAGAGCCTCAGGCTACACGGCCACCACAGGCCACGGGAGCCTCGGGCTACCAGGGGCACCACAGGCCATGAGAGCCTCAGGCTATCACAGCCACCACAGGCCACGGGAGCCTCAGGCTACCAGGGGCACCACAGGCCATGAGAGCCTCAGGCTATCACGGCCACCACAGGCCACGGGAGCCTCAGGCTATCACGGCCACCACAGGCCATGGGAACGACGGGCTACCACTGCACCACCGGCCACGGGAGCCCAGGCTTAACCCGCTGGCCACTGGTGCTCACACGGGAGACCTGCCAAACAATCTCTTACGTCGTAAGCTGCTCAATTCTATGCATTTGCCGTTCTCAGCGTTTCACTTTCCGTTCGAGGCTGGCTTGTCTTCACTCGCGTCGTTGAGTCGTCACGCCAGCCGCTGGACTGCAGATCCAAGCCATCCACACCCACCGCTGACCACAGATCCAAGCCACCCACGCTCGCCGCTGACCACAGATTCAAACCACCCACGCTCGCCGCTGACCACAGATCCAAGCCACCCACACCGCCGCTGACCACAGATCCAAGCCACCCACACCGCCGCTGACTAGGTCCAAGCCACCCACGCCCACCACTGGTCACAGATTCCAGACACCTACACCCGCCGCTGACCACAGGTCGGAATTCAGCGTCCATCAACCCCGGCTGTCCCACTTAGCTGGTGTGCTCCGGCCACCCACCACCAGAGCACGGGCAGCGGTGGGATGACCGGCCGAGCGCCGGGAGCGGTCGGCCGCTGCGCCGACGCCGACGACCCGCCCTGTGGATCCGGGATATGGAGATGCTTCCTTTTGATGTCTGCCTCTGATCATCATTTAAGTGAGATCAAAGCCCAGCATTTTTAACTCGAAGAAGTCTGTCGTCTTCTCCCAGCTGTGGTCCCCCGCGCGCAGCGGGAGCGATTACCGCATCACAGCCGTGGACTGTGCCGGCCAGAGTAAGGTCTTCCGCCGCCGCCGCTCCAGCATCGACTGCCAGCTGGCCTGTCGTTACACTGACCTTTGACCCGGCGTCCCATTTTAACGCATCTTGAATTATGCTGACGTGGGATCCGCCCCTGCCACCGACCGCTGCGGTATTTAACTCGGACCGCGCGGGGTGGCCGGCCGGCAGTGGGCCTCGACCACCCACACCGCCGCCCGCCGCTCGGCGTGCACGGCTCACCTGTCAGTGCTCCCAGACACTGCTGCCTGCCGCTCCGTGGCGTCTTCGGCTCACCTGTGTGGGTGGGTGTCTGCCATCTGGCCTGTCAGGATGCGCCAGTCACGATCTGGGCTCCTGCGTGCTTTGTCGTCCGCGCCTTCAGACATGGTTCCTCAGGGAGCTCATGCAGACCCAGGTCGTATTAACCAGCCACAGACCACTGACGGTTCCAGAGGAAGGGAATCGGCACCTTGACCTGCAACAACCGCGAAAATAGTGTCACTGTCATTTGCCTAGTATCACCGTAGGACGGCGCGATAAAAATGCCCCCCCCCCCGCAAGACTGGCTGCCAGGTCCGCCCCCGTCTCAGACCACCTCAAAGCTGTCACAAGCACAAGCCGCAAGCGTGCCGAGGGCGGCGCGATCCACTCCACCGTGCGGCGCCACGGGCGTCGGGCGCCGCGGGCGTCGGGCGCCGCGTAAAGCCCGGCGGCGCGGCGCGCGGCGGCGGCTGACCCGCCGGGCCGGCGCCGCTTTCGCCGTGACCCGGCCGGACGGCGGCGGGCGGTGGCCGCCCTGCCGGAGCGTCGCCGCGCGGGGAATGCACGGCCGCTTTCTCCGGAAGCTGCGCGTGGGCCTCGATCGGGCCGGCCGGGTGTGGGCTCGGGCGCCACCCCATCCTGGGGTCGCGGGCCGCGCCGCCGTCCGTGGCCGGTGGGCGGCCGTCCGTGGCCGGCGCTCATTCCCGGGGTCAGCACGTCTAGCAGCAGGTTTACCGGCACTCCCACACGCATTCGCGCCCGAACACGAGCACGTGGCGCAGTTCTGGTGGTGCTCCCTTTGAGTCCCACTTGTCTTCCTTGTGGCTTCCACTCCGCATGTCGTCTGCCATTCAATCCATGAAACACTCCTCCATGACGCTCCTCCAACGCTGCTCCACGGTACCCGGCTCTCCGTACGCTCCCCTCTCCCGCACTCATCGTCCGGGTGTAATGACCTATACCGCCTCCACGTCATCATATGGTTACCAGCGGCGGCAAACGTGCCACGTCATCGCTTCCCCGCTGCGGAGCTGATCTCGATGGTGTCAAACCTGCTGCGGGACGGTGTCGGACCTACTGCGGGACGATGTCAGACCTACTGCGAGACGGTGTCAGACCTACTGCGAGACGGTGTCAGACCTACTGCGGGACGGTGTCAGACCTACTGCGGGACGGTGTCAGACCTACTGCGAGACGGTGTCAGACCCGTTGCACGGCCGAGCTTCAAAAACACGAGCGGTCGCAGAGTGCCTCATAATTCCTCGGAGTGTTCCTCGGAGCTTTTCTCAGTGTTCCTCAGAGTGCTGCTCGGAGTGATCCTCAGAGTGCTCCTCAGAGTATTCCTCGGAGTGTGCCTCAGATTGTTCCTCAGAGTGCTCCTCAGAGTGTTCATCGGAGCTTTCCTCAGAGTGCTCCTCAGAGTGCTCCTCAGTGTTCCTGAGAGCGTTCCTAAGAGTGTTTCTCAGTGTTGCTAGCAATGTTCCTCAGTATTTGTTAGAGTGTTCCTCAGAGTGTTCCTTAGAGCGTTCTTCAGAGGGTTCCTCATCTTGGTCCTCAGATTGTTCCTCAGCTTGCTCCTCAGAGTGTTCCTCAGAGTGCTGCTCAGAACGCCGCCTGCTGTGTGGGCGCTGGGCTCATGCGGCTTCGGTAATGTACTCGAGCTCACGCCGCGCTCCTTTATCACGCGTCGTCCAATTACTCGTCTAAGTGGGATGTTGGCACGGTTTGACGGCGGCCAGCTTCGGTGGCCGGCTGCCGGAGCAGGTTTCACCGCTGCGGTTGCGGGCGGAGGTGCGGGCTGGTCAGTTGTCAGTCATCATCGGCATGTGGCCCGGACTTGACGGTGGAAGCCAGTGTGCTCTGTTATGCTCGGTTTCGTTCAGGTGCTGTATTACTGGCATTTTCGCGCAATTAGCGGACGCGATTTCTAACCAAAAGTCGAGAACACGGAAGTCTGAGAGATATTTGAAAGTTCATAACATTTCCATCTGACGTTTGAAATTGGATTTCAAACGCCCAGCGCCACCGATCAGGAATGTATGACGTAGGAACTTCAAAAAGTCAAACACGGCATGACATTGTGTAACTACCCGAATTCATGCTCCTCACCATCGTTAAAACGCGACCATGGGATGAGATCATTTTCCTCTTTCATAGGTCAAGGCGATATCGAAAGCCGCTCTAAATATCCGGTACCCTTGGGCCGACGCGCAGCTCGCACTCCAGCTGCGGGCGCTTCCATCTCGGCCAAGAGGCTATTGAGACAGCCGGGAAGACCGTAACGCGATCCCTCGCGAATAAGTCATTACTACAAGGATGGCCGGGCGTATCAGCGAGCTCCGCGGTGCGGCAAATCCTCATTTTATTCCGATGAGCCGGTCGGGCCGGTCGGCGAGCGTCGTTACCAGCACACCGCTCGCTGCGGTCGTGCTGACACCGTCCTCATTCGCCGGTAACGGAGCGGCCTGCCTGTCGCCGGGTCACTGGGTGGATCCATCTGTTTTCTGTTGTCGGGCCGCGGGGCGGACCCGCCCGTCGTCTGAGGACACTCTGCGCCCGTAGTTTTGGCGGACTGCGGCTTCTGAACAGAATGCGATGAGGGCCATAATCTTCCGTTAATTCTTTGCCCGGTCTCGCTCGAACATGTCTACACGTCAGGCAATGACACGCCACCTTCTTGTCGTCCCACCGCGGTATATGGAGCTAAAGCGCACCGCCAGCGTTTATGTTAGAGCACTACAGTAGAACCACCGGTCTGTGCATTCAGGAGATGACCGGGGTCTAGGCAGTCATCACCGCGTGCCTCTAGGTGCAAAAGATCCTTCCAGGTATGCGACTCACTGGCATGAAGCGCCAGATTCCGTCAAGCTCCTACAGCATTGCTGACATCACTCAAACGGGTGTCAGCACACGCCTGTAACAGGGCGCGGCATGGGATGAGGGGTGCGGGCGGCGACATGGAGTCCCGATGTCATGGGCGTCTTGAGGTCGACATTCTTTTGCGTGCTTGTCTTGGCGCATGTTCGGTTACGCACACATACTTACGACAGCGCGGCAACGCGGAATTACGCGCGTGTTCCTGGCAAACAGTGCCGGCCAGATCACAGTGCTCCGCCCCGACTGCAGCGTGAGGCGGCCTCGTGCGGGCAGCGCCCCCTCGTCACTCCGTCACTCACGAGTGTCGGGGCGGGCTGAGGGGTGTGGCCGCCGCGCGCCGAGTAGGGCGTGGTCAGCGCGCCCACTGCGGGAGATCAGATCGCGCCAAACCGGCTGGCGGAGTCTTGGCGCGCCGGAAGCTGAGCTGGCGCACCGCTATGTGGCCGTGCGCACGCCTTCCGCGCCGGCGCTCGGCGGACGCCCCGGCCGGCGCCTGACGCGGTCGCAGCGGTTTCCGCGCGGAGTCGCGCTGCGTACCGGGCGGCTTTGATTGGCGCGCGCCGGCCTGGATCGCGCTGAGCCCGGCTGGCTCGGCGCCGGCTCTCTCCGTCGCCCCTGAACCCTGCATCCTGCCGCGGCCGGCCCGCCAGCGCGGCCGTGGGTCCGGGCTGGGCGCGACCGGCCCGGGGCGGGATGGGACGTCCCGGTCCGCCGACCGCAGTGGATCACGCGGCTTCGTGTGGACATTGTCGAGCCAACACGCACTGCCCGACCGGCGGTCGCACCATATTCAGTGGGAAACCGATGTGCTACTTACAGAGCCTGACACGCGAGGATCTGCCTGTTGGGTGTTGTAAGTGGATTGTTTGGCTTCCCGGACTGCGCTGAGTGTTCCGACGTGAGTGGACCCTATTCCCTGCGGTGCCCGATTTCATTAGCCCTGTTGGTGTTCCCTCTGTAATGTCCCTAGCTGCTGTACTTCACCACCAGGGGTCAGCTCGCTACGTCATCACACCTACTCTATCGATGGGCTCGTGATGGAATGTTGGCGGCACCGCCGGTCGGAAGAGGCGACCCGGGCCGCGTGGTGGCCGCCGATGGCCGCGTGGCCGGCTGACCTGGTGGCGTCGATGGTCGCGCTGGCCCGTCATCGGGCGAGGGCGGGCCGGCTGGAGCGCCGTCCGTCACAGCCCTGGTCACCGGCTCGGAATGGCTCGGACCGGCCGTCTGTCACAGCTCTGATGACGGGCTTGGACCGGCTGGAACGCCGTCTGTCATATCCCTAGTCACCGGCCCGAACGGCTGGAGCGCCATCCGCCGCAACCCTGGTCACGGGCTCGCACTTGCCGTCTGTCACAGCCCTGGTCACCGGCTCCGACCGGTCATCTGTCACAGCCCTGGTCACCGGCCCAGACCAGCTGGAGCGCCGTCCGTCGCAGCTCTGGTCACCGGCTCGGACCAGTCACCTGTCACAGCCCTGGTCACCGGCTCGGACCGGCTCGGACCGGCCGTCTGTCACAGCTCTGGTCACCGGCTCGGACCAGTCATCTGTCACAGCCCTGGTCACCGGCTCGGACCGGCTCGGACCGGCCGTCTGTCACAGCTCTGGTCACCGGCTCGAACGGCTGGAGCGCCGTCCCTCACAGCCCTGGTCACCGGCTCGGACCTGCTCGGACCGGCCGTCTGTCACAGCTCTGGTCACCGGCTCGGACCGGCTCGGACCGGCCTTCTGTCACAGCCCTGGTCACCGGCTCGGACCGGCTGCGGGGCGGCGATGGCATCGCGCCGGGCAATTAGAGGCCGCCACGTCCACCTGGCGCAGGCGCGAGGAGCGGCGCCTCTCGCGGTCCGGTCGGCGCGGCGGCGAGCGCGCCGACAGCCTGGTAGGGCGCGGCGGGCCTCATCTGTTAGGCCTCGCCGGACCGTCGTCAATGCCAGGCCGGGCGACGGCAATGCGTGCCATCCTGCAGTCGTGGAGCGCTCCGTGTGCCGGCGGATTCCTCGCATGGTCAAAGGCTTGCGAATGCGCAATCCGTCTAGCAATGCGCTTTTCACTCGAGGTAGTCACAAGGACGAAAACATGCCAACAAGGAAGGGGGAGTGGGGAGGGGTGATATTGAAACTGAATTATCTCCAAATTGAACTATGCATATTTTACTTAAGTTGCCCGACTTGCCCATCCCAGCGTAACCCAAGGCATACCACAATTTCGGCAATTCATAGCCACCCATCCCCTCGGACGCCGTGTGTCCTTCCGTTCCGCACGCTCCGTGCAGTTTAAGCCCAGCCTGTGGCCGCGCCGCTTACTCCGGACACTGCCGTAAAAACGTCAAGCGGGCCGGCATTTAATCTATGCCATCTAGCGGCCGTCATCTGGGGGCCTTGAGCGCCCGCCCGGTGGGCAGGGCGGCGGGCTCGGTGCCGGTCCGTCGGCCGTTAGGCGCGCTTGGATCGGCGCAGCTGCCGTCGCACCGATGGCACTGACACACGGACGTCAGATTAGCCGCGACACCGACTGCGGCGGCCGCGCTGCCCATGAGACCGGCTCCCGGCGGCTGCGGAGTGCCCATGAGTCGGACTCCTGGCGGCTGAAGAGGGCCCATGGGACTGACTCCTGGCGGATGGAGAGGGCCCATGGGACTGACCTCTGGCGGCTGGAGAGGGCCCATGAGACCGGCTCCCGGCGGCTGGAGAGTGCCCATGAGTCGGATTCCTGGCGGCTGGAGAGGGCCATGAGTCTGATTCCTGGCGGCTGGAGAGTGCCCATGAGTTGCACTCCTGGCGTCTGGAGAGGGCCCATGGGACTGACTCCTGGCGGCTGGAGAGGGCCCATGGGACCGGCTCCCGGCGGCCGCAGAGAGCCCATGAGTCAGACTCCCGGCGGCTGGAGATCGCACGCAGGGTCGACTCTAGCGGACACTTTCCCACGGGACCGACGTATTGCGGCGGGGAGATTACTGATCAGACCAACCTTCGGATAACGCCGACTGACGCGGAGATAAGCGCCGTGCTTGTATGATCGACAGCGCTCCGGTCCCATTGTGCGCACGTTTTCGAACATCACCGGTAATGCGTGGAGATGCATTTCCACCCTTCATACCTGGCAGGTATCTGTTTTGCTACTTGCTAGTTGGAAAGAAGTAGGGACAACCCCTGCCTGTGCTCTTCAGTATAGGGCAGGCTAAACTCTGCAGTATCGGGGTTTTCATCGCAATGGAGAGACCGGATTAGTGTCCTAATCAGGTTGTTAGGCCACTAGAGCATAATCCTGTACGTGAGATGAAGCCTGCTGCTGTATCAAGCCCGTCACCAGCCAGCACAATCACAAAGCACAGTCCATCGATATCACCGCTGTGTTTGGCAAGACGATTAACAAGATTTCCATGATCTACTGTCTAATTTATGAGCCGTGGCTGATGGCCAGCATAGCTTAACGTCCCATTGTAAGGCGGCATGCCCGACAGCGGCGGTTTTTCATTGGCACGGCGGGCGTTACGCTCGGGCGGCCGGCCGGTGGCGTGACGACGCGGCCGGCGATGGCGGCGCACCGCGTGGACCCAGGCCGTCCTCCGGCTGACCGACGGCGGTGTGCACGCACAGTCTCCGCGTGCGGGCAGCCGCATACGGACGTGGCGGGAATAGTCGAAGGCGCTCGCGACGGCCGGCCCGCCGGCAGATGCGACGCCACGGCCCAGCGGATGGACCGCGTACAGCGCGACCTGTCGAGCCAGGGGCGATACCCCGCAGCGTCGCCTGGCGACTGACGGCCTGAGCGGTGGCGTTCCTCGGGGAGGTGTCCAGCGGCCGGCGCCGCGGGAGGCACAGCTGCCCCCCCCCCCCCCTCCCCTCCCCGATGCGGCGCTTCAGGGCTCGGCGACGTAACGGCCGCGCATAACTGTCCGCGAAGGCACTGCGCGACGCCCAGACACCGACGAGCGAACTGAGAGGGAGGCATGCTGCACACGTTGCCTATGTCGGCTCCCGCGGGAACTGATCCCGGATCCTTTTGGCCGTGGTCGAGAACGTGGGAGCCCTGATTTGTTATCAGGATAGTTGTTGTCTATGCGCCCGCTGCTGAATGAATGCTATCTTCCGGCGATCACTATTCTTCACCTGACTTTCCCACGAATGCCACTCACCGTTTCCATTTTTCCCATTCAGGCGTGATGTCCTTCCGATTCAGAATTGGGGATTTACGCAAATTTTGGTCATGGCACATGTGAACATTAGCTGGCCTGACTTTAAAGGCTGTCTTTCCACCCATTTGTTTCCCAATCGTTATTCGTGGATGCCTCTGCATTGCATAAAGCATTACATACGCTTGGCCCCAGGCTTGCTGTCCAGTGTAGTTTGTCACCCCAAACATTGGTTAACGTAGTTAAGAGTGGCTCCAAGCCCATCCTTGTTACACATTTATTCGTGACCCTGACCCTGACCCGTCTTTGGCTCTGAGAATATCGGCTTGTATCGTTACGCAAACGATGAATTTGGCGTGACGCCATCCAGTTTGTCCGGACGGTGTTGATTTCATGGCTTCCTGGCGTGACCCCCAGTACGGGATGTATTTACTCGTCTGAACAATCGCTCCTGTAGCCTGTCGATGCATTAGGTCAGATGAGTGTTTGATGGGCTTGCCTGCTAGAATCGAAACGGACGCAAATCACGCACATGAAATGAATTGAAAGTACCGTGTTAAAACTGATTTAGGTCACTAATGCTGAACTTAAAAACGTCCTTGTTGACTGAGCAGCGCCATAAGTGCCCCTTGTCTGGGTTTTCGACTTTCCTTCTGCCGCTGGAGGAGCACCCCGTTCGAAGTCTCCTCCGTTACGAGCCTGTGCTCCGCTGCAGTTGTGCTCTTGCGTTCCCGCGGCAGCGCACTACTTCGTGGCGCTTAAGGGAAACTGTAGTTCACGGCGCTTGCTAGGTGGCAGCACATGCGCGCTTGTCGAGCGCACGGTGCTTTGAGCGTGGCGCCACCTACAAACGCTGTGCTGACATGTCCTTTAACCGTGTTCAGGTTTTGGAGCAACCGTAACCGAAATAAAGCCATGCGGCATGCGTCTCCTTTCGCAACCGCTGTGAGGGATGAGCAGAAGGCAAGTTTAATTGTGGTATATATCACACTGCATTGTAGGCCATGGGATTCTCCACAGGCTACGCTCGAAGGCGATAGGTCTATTTTGGATCCGAACCAAATACGTGAGGCATGATAACAGCGCTTGAAAATGCAGCTGCACTGACATGCTCACCAAATGTGCGAGGTCAGAATAGCAATATGGTGTCCTCCAAATGCGTTAGGTGGACATCGTTGATCATTTTGAAAGACTTCTAGGGATATCTACAGAGCGCCTCTTTTGAAGGGCGGATGAAAGCTAAGATATCTCGATTTTCTGGTGCTAAATCGTTATAAAACATATCTGCTTGATAAGTAAGCTGCCTCCTGCTGGAGCAGGAGCCATGTCACCTGAACCTAACCATTGGTTTTCAAACCATAGCCATGATACTTTAACTAAACCATCATACTTCATTCCCCCAGCTGTTATGAATCGCATACCACATGGGATCTCTGCTCGGGCAGCGCACCGTGTCGTCCGAAGCTCCGTGTGTTCTGACGGTCGATGCGGCTGCGCCTGCGCGGTGACCTGAGCTCGTCCGACCTCCGGCAGATCGGCCGGTGCGACTGGGCCACCTGGGCAGCCAGCGGGTGCACGACGACGGTGTGCCGCTGGTCAACTGGCAGCCGTTCTTCTGCGTGCTGCTGCAGGACGAGCAGTCGCTCACGGCCTACCGCAGCGAGGAGATGGCGGTGAGTACCCCGGACAGGCCTGGCCAGGTCAGGTCAAGTCTGCACTAGACCAGACCAGACCAGACCAGACCAGACCAGACCAGACCAGACCAGACCCGATATGACCCCACCTCTCACTGAACCGGACTTGACGGGACTGAATCCTTACCGCAGCGAGGAAATAGCGGTGAGTACGTTTACACAGACTGACAAGAAGGCGCAGTCAACTGGTGGAAAAGGCTGGGACGCCAATGCGTGAAATTATGGGCGTACTTCGTGAGAACTGTGTTTGAAAAGAAAATCGAGGAAACGTGGTCTTTCCTATCCTAACAGCCGAACCCATTTTCACGAGCTGTGAAGTGGGGCAACGCGTGGTTACCAAGAGTGTAAAACGTAAAACTTTGAGCATTACACTGTGGTCCTTTCGATTCAGCAATATCCTTTCAGTCGCTCAGCCTAACTTTGTTTTAAGTGTTAAACCAACTTCTTACGAGGCCGTGATGTATCTGCATTGTTGCGAAATTCCGCCCGTTTTGTCAGTTATCATATAGCCTGCTGCAGGCGTACCCGCCGGGGGCTTCATCAGACCAAAGTTGCACAACCGGGGACTCCATCGCTGCAGAGGCCTTATCCGGGAAATTACGTGTGATCCAAGCGGGTGCGACTGGACTCTGGTCAACCGCAGGGCCTTGTGATAGTGCAGCGGCCTTGTGATACTGCGCCACCGTGGGGTGCCTTATCCCACGGCCAAATCTGGAACTGCTCGGCTGTATGAAAAGGCGCCTTTCGCCAAGCTGCGTTGCCAATGCCAGACAGCCAACTGGCCGCTGGCTGGCGCCGTTTTGGGTCGCTAGCCTCGCGGCAGGACTGACTTGGAAGCGGACCGTATGGAGCCGTATGGAAGGGGGCCGTATGGAGCTCACAGCCGCGGTGGTCGCGCCGGTGGCCCAGCGACCTCGGTCTCGCCCGCCAGTTCAGTGCACCGTGGCGGGGTGTGCGCCACTGGCCGCGCTGCCCCCCCCCCCCCCCCCCGCGCGCCCTCCTCGTTTACTGGCTCGAAAGGAAGTGGTCGGCGGTGGCCGCAGGCGTGTCTGGCTCACGCTGCATCGGTTGCTGCGACGACTGGGAAGGGGATGTGTGTTGTGAATGTGGCGTTCACGCCAATTCCTGACCGGGTGGCAACACGTCACAAGAGACTGCTACATGCGGCTTTGTAGCTGTCAAAGCGATGTGTGACTTGAGAGACATTTCTTTAAGATCGGTACTCGTTCATTGTTAAATCTTCACCGGAGAAGGTATTTAGTGTGGCTTAGTCTCAAAAGCCCTGCATTTCGGCACATTTCGCTCTGCTTTTCATGGGATTAACATGGATAACATCGACATGGACGCACAGCAGCATAACTGTGTTGAGACTGCGGCTGTTACTCTCGTTATTGTGAAACATGACCGGAACGGCGTGATGGCTGCTAGACGTCTTAAACAAATGTCATTCAAAAGAAAAAAAGCCAAAAGGCGAGCATGCTCAAAAGGCAGACAATGGCAATGACACGTAAGTGGCATATGGACAGTGAACACTAATAAAATTGACACTGCCTTTGGGCATTGGCAAAATTCAGTCGGCGAAGACAAATTTAAAGAGAGCACGGCGACATTGGAGATACCCACGCACTATTATATCACGAGTACGGCAATGTTTAATTCGGCCGATTGAAATCACTATGCCATATGGGCTGAGTGACGATTTAGCTACGGCTCGATTTAGCAATGATAATTGCAAGTGAATTTCGATGCCTTCTTCAATGATATGTCTAGATCAGCTGGGCTCCACGGCTTAAGTATTGACGTCTTTTAATGTCCTCTTTTTATAAATTTATCCTTGATAATCATCACGCGGCTCCATTCATGTTTCGCTCGATTAAGTTTCTGCTGTCGACAACAATGCCATTCATATTGTCCTTGTGGAGGCTACAGAAATATTTACCCGAAGCATAGGTATTCTCTAACTAAGCCAAGCAAAGAAGCTTTTTCCAGTAAACACAAAGCAGGAATTGGCAGGGCCTTGAAGTCTTATCTATGTGCCGTAGTGCATCGTCAAGGTAACTGTTAGGACGTTGATGTCACAGCGTTACATGGCGCGGCTGAAGATGTTATCTTCCATATGGCTTTCGTAACTTAAATGCACGGCGTAGCACAACTTAAACAACAATAGCAAAGCCAACCTTTGCACAAAGGAAAGGAATGTGCGCATTGTTCGGAGGCTGACGGATGTCCTTTGTTTGTTTATCGCCTCTCATGCCGGCGGCCACTTTGATACCGTTAACATCTGACGAAATTTACATTTGGCATCTGACGAAAAACTCGTCTGTTTTAAACAAAGGCTTCTGATCGGAATCAGACATGGACCTCCACTTGTTGAGTAAGCTGAAACTGACCGGTGCACGGGTCAGCGTTAAAGGACGTTTCATCCTGAAGCAGTGACGTGTGGGATATAGTGCATACGACAGACACGGGGTTATTCGGCAGTCCGGAAGGCAACATCCTATACTGCCTTCGTCCCAGTGGCGAGAAGATCCCTGAGCCGTGTCTTTTAGACTGGGGACGAGTGGGTTGGGGGGGGGGGGAGACCTGGGGGATCACGGACCGGTGGTGCGGTGCGCTGCGGAAAGTCCGCCGCACACACCGGCCTACTTTCCGGCCGCTACAAACCGGCTGCCCAAAGCCACCCATCTCTGGTTTGGCGGGATAGGAAGGCGGTGGGCCGGCATACCGCCGTGCAACTGACATGTCCCCGTCCGTGCCAGCGTGCCCCGGCAGACCTGACCCGTGCCCCCTCCCTCCCCCTTCCCCGTGCCGGACGTGACGCGCGTCCTCGGTGCCAGGGTACTGAGCCGGACCCTCAAGCAGGATCTCGAGGCGTCATCGCCGCCCGCCTTGTGTCCGTCTCGGTTCCCTGCGGCCGCGGCGTTCAGAGGGATGGGTCGGCTGTACCGCACGCTGGCGTGCGATGCTCCGCTGCACCCCCCCCCCCCCCTCCCGCCCCTCCCCTGTCACAGCACGTCACGGTTCAGGAGCTACCCTCACCGCTGGAACGGCCGCGCCACGTGCTGCGGCCTCCTGGACGACAGGATAACCCACTCCTCACACGTGCCGCATGCCACACTACCAGGAATGGGCAAGGTCGGATTGAAGGATTTGATATCGCGTGATGGGCTGTTTATTATTTTTTAGGCGTTGCATTTATCAAAGCATTAATGTGCGGTTTTTACGGAGGCATTTGTTGAAAATTGAGCTCGCATTCGCAATCTGATTCAGCTTGAAATGTAAATACAATCCATGGACGGGATTATCATGGTCTATTCCTTAATGTCCATAACCCCTCCCCCTCCGGCAAAGGCAGGTCAAGTTGTAGACGCTTAAATTTTCAGAACTCGATCCTTTCGAAGTGGATTATGATGCCTTATCACATTCTGAAACAAAACTGTCATTTCACCTTTTTGAAACGCGCATTTCTTGCCAGCCAAAAATGCACATTTTTTATTTCTTGCAGCCCTATAATGCTGCTAGCGGTACACCAAGCGGTATCGCCGGGTTTACTGAGTCGATTCCTTTTCCAACACTGCAATGTTTGTAGTTTACAGCAAATAATTAATTGGAAGACTCCTTTGACATCACAAAGTATGTAACACGACAGCCATTATCCCACTATTAGTGATTTAGGATGCTTACTCTTCATTGTCTCATCACTGCTCAACAGCGACGGTTATGTACTCCTTCTCCCTGTTACACTACTGTTCACGCGTTTGCGCTATTTCAAAGCAGTTGGTGGAGCTGGTCCTGATGCTATTCAAAGCTGTCGATACATAAAGCTTTGGACAGTGCAAGGTATTGTACAAAGGCGGACAGATGATATCCGCTAAATTGCATGGAGTGTATGTTCGAGGGCACCGCAGTAATGTTGTTACTATGCATCGTTGCGATCAGTGATGCGTCACCAGTGCCTGCAGTGAGTGACAAGTCAACGAAGGGCCCAGTTTCCTTTAGCAGGGTCACTGCGTTTGCGAACATTTCTCGTGCATACGTTTTTTCGCGGTGACGTTTTCTTTTCCCTTTTGCAATGTGTTCGGTTATGTTTTCTTCCACTTCTCCTCCCTTTCCCGCCTGTCCTGAGTGATTGTTACTTTTGTCCACGTTATAACCCTGCTCCCTCTATCGTGAGTGACTGTCACTTTTGTCCACGCTATAACCCTGTTCCCCCTTAGCCTGAGTGACTGTCACTTTTGTCCACGCTGTAACCCTGCTCCCCCTAGCCGGGCCACCCAGCCGTCTGCCGCTCGCGCCTCTCGTCGTTTGCGACGACCTGTCGGCTGGCCCACCTGTGGTCTGAGCCAGCGGCGTGTTTGCAGATATTTCCCGTGACACCCACTCGGCCGAGGACGAGGAAGGTTGGTGGTGGTGCATGACCTCTGTCCGTGTGAGCCCTAGTAGCCGAATGTCGCTGGCCGGTCAAAGATCTGCTATCGCGTGATCCTTTGGCGCGGCCAGAGAAATACGGCGGCATGTGTGATATGGAGATACTTAGAGCTGAATTTGTCCTCGGCACCCACGCTGTCAGTCAAAAACTGGAGCGGCCAGCATGCGTCGATTGTCAGCGAGTATTGTGCAAGCCTGTAAAAACGGGTGGTCTAGCCTGTTCAGGCCCGCCCGGTCGCAGCCTTACAACCTTGAACTGAGCCGTTAGGCAATCAGCCAGTTTGTAAGTGATGTAAATGCCTATGCATGCCGGGTAGAGTATTGCATGTCAGCTCCGGAACGGTAACCTCATCGTATTGTGCTTGGTCTGCCTTAATCTGAAAGCTCAGTGCATCGCCTGGAGTGATGAATTACAGCAAAGACGGTATAGGAGAACTTACAACAACGACTCTGAGCGGAGCCGGCGCTTTTCACGAGGCCGTTCACTTTCTTACGGCGCGGGTAATTTGGCAACATGTAGATCAATCGGACTTCGGTGTTGGTGTGGCAGAGACCAGTTGATGTTTGTCATGAACTGACGTTACGAAAGCCGACTCCCATGCCGGCGCTCAGACAGACCTGTTGTGAGCTGTTCCATCTCGCGAGGCCGCGAGACCCCTTGGAAGGTTTGCGCTCCAGACCGGCAGCCTTGGCGGTCAGCGTGGTTCAACACGCGTCTCACGGCTGTTAGATAAATTAGGCCTCGCCCAATTACGGTTATTTGCCGGCGAATAAAGCCGAATTTGCCCTCGAACTATGGGTAGTTATCGAACATGAGGTGCGACAGATCTATCGTAATACGACGCCGGGGGCTCCTCAGTGGCGTCGGGCCGCGATGGGTTCCGGCTGGGGGCGGAGGCTGGGGGCTGAGGAACGCGGGGTGTTCGCTGGCTCGCGATGGGTTCCGGCTGGGGGCGGAGGCTGGGGGCTGGGGAACGCGGGGTGTTCACTGGCTCGCGATGGGTTCCGGCTGGGGCGGAGGCTGGAGGCTGGGGAACGCGGGGTGTTCGCTGGCTCGCGATGGGTTCCGTCTGGGGGCGGAGGCTGGGGGCTGGGGAACGCGGGGTGTTCGCTGGGTCGCGATGGGTTCCGGCTGGGGGCGGAGGCTGGGGGCTGTGAAACGCGGGATGTTTGTTGGCTCGCTATGGGTGCCGGCTGGGGGCGGAGGCTGGGGGCTGGGGAACGCGGGGTGTTCGCTGGCTCGCGATGGGTTCCGTCTGGGGGCAGAGGCTGGGGGCTGGGCAACGCGGGGTGTTCGCTGGCTCGCGATGGGTTCCGGCTGGGGCGGAGGCTGGAGGCTGGGGAACGCGGGGTGTTCGCTGGCTCGCGATGGGTTCCGTCTGGGGGCGGAGGCTGGGGGCTGGGGAACGCGGGGTGTTCGCTGGGTCGCGATGGGTTCCGGCTGGGGGCGGAGGCTGGGGGCTGTGAAACGCGGGATGTTCGTTGGCTCGCTATGGGTGCCGGCTGGGGTCGGAGGCTGGGGGCTGGGGAACGCGGGGTGTTCGCTGGCTCGCGATGGGTTCCGTCTGGGGGCGGAGGCGGGGGGCTGGGGAACGCGGGGTGTTCGCTGGCTCGCGATGGGTTCCGGCTGGGGCGGAGGCTGGAGGCTGGGGAACGCGGGGTGTTTGCTTGCTCGCGATGGGTTCCGTCTGGGGGCGGAGGCTGGGGGCTGGGGAACGCGGGGTGTTCGCTGGCTCGCGATGGGTTCCGTCTGGGGGCGGAGGCTGGGGGCTGGGGAACGCGGGGTGTTCGCTGGGTCGCGATGGGTTCCGGCTGGGGACGGAGGCGGGGGGCTGTGAAACGCGGGATGTTCGTTGGCTCGCTATGGGTGCCGGCTGGGGGCGGAGGCTGGGGGCTGGGGAACGCGGAGTGTTCGCTGGCTCTCGATGCCGTCAGTCCGTCAGGCGCACGGCGGCGGCCATGGACGAGGGGTCTCCACCGGCCACGCCGCTGTCACAGCGTCACGCGCCACCGGAGCGTTTCACCGCGGCGATCTCGATTTTGACGGCGCAGGCCATCGCGTGGCTGGAAGACCGCCGCGTCTGATTACAGGCGCCAGGCCGTGCAGGTGTGGCGTCTCCGCTTCGGTCTCGCTTGCCCGACAATTTTCTGAAACCAGGATCGATAAACACTGGGCTGGCTTCCGAGCGGCGGTCGGCGTCGTTTCCCGTGTTCCGTTTTCCGTCGTTTTCGGCCGTTTTCCCCGGCCGCCTCGCGGTGCGCCGGTCGCTGGCCGACGCCGGCCGCCTCCTCGGCAGCCCGGGCCGTCCGGACTCTGGCGAGGCGCGTTGGCCGCTCACGAGCCGCCGGTCCCGAGCAGTGCGCCAGATGTCGAGTCTGCGCCTCCTGCGCCATTGTGCTCGCGTTACGGGCTGCGAATTAGCGTTTCTCCGGTGAGCGCACCGCGCTTGATCCGGATGGCTTAATCGCCTTTGTGAAACGCTGCTCAGACCGAACAATGGCCGGCGGGTCTGCCGGCTCGGCGCCGTGGAGAGCGCGCCGAGCGCCGGCGAGTCGCTGCGGAAAGCGGAGGTCCGCACCACCGGGACCGGCGGGCCTCGGCCGTGCGGGTCTCGGCCGAGACCGGCGGGCGACGCCGGCGCCAGCCCGCCCGGCCGCCAGCGCCATTATGTCAATCATCACCGTCTCCGTAATGCCGCACAATCAGGGTCAGCAGGCTAGAAAGCAGTCCTCTCTTGTATTGGTGGTTACCTGCCGGTGAACGGAGGGCAAGAGAGTGCTCCGGGAGCGGCGTGTGCATTGTGGAGCGCATGGAAACGGGGGCAAAGTGCGGGAGCTCACGATCCAATTTCAGGACCGTTTAACCTCGCGCAGCCCTGCTGACCAGTCACGGCGGCTCATTGTGATGACCTGGGTTGCCCCATGGTCGGGTTGATTGTGGCAGGTGAGGTAACCAGCGTCTATTTGCCACTCTGGCGGCATTGCGATGCTTGCCAATTATAACCGCCTTGCTGGCCGGCCAAAGCGGCCCAGCTGTTGCTAAACCGGCGCACTGGTGTCGCTAGTTGTGCAAGAGGCCGGCTGTCGCCAGAGAGCCGAGACAGGGGAATTCTATCTGATCAAACAGCCCCACGATCTATCCCTTCCATCAGCCGTGATTTAAATGTGTCGGAGATGAGGTGAAAGACGTGATTCAATCAATATTTAGGTACTGTTGTTAAGTTATGCAATATTTGACGTCGTGGCAGCGTTAGGTCTCCTTGTTTTTACGGGGATTGAAAGCCCTGTGTCGTAACGTAAAGCGGGTCGGTGTTAGTGAGAGTGGAGCTGCTGTTTTATCGAGCCGGGTTCAGTGACACACATCTACGTCACCACCGCGCCGTAACGTCCCCTCTTTAAGCAAGCACCTTACACTGGACCGGACCGTGACCTCCGCACACTCTCAGTGCCGCGTCGCAGCCTTTCTCTGGCTGATCACAGCGCGCTGCTCCCAATGACAGGACGGCCGGCCCGGGGTCATCCGCACCAATCATCCGTCCCGGTATGCCCTTCAGGCAGGCGCAGCTTCCAGCAGGTCCGCGGTGCTCGTGCTGCTGGGCCCGCTGCCCCGGCAGCCTGCTCCCTGGGCGGCCCCGCTCTGGCCGGTGTCACCGGGCCCGGGTTGTTTGTGTGACCGCACCTTGACCTCGCCGGTCCCGCTGCCGGCGCGTGCCGCCGGCCGGTCGGCCGTCACGCACCGACAACGGGAGCGGGCCAGCCGCAGCGGGAGGCCCCGGCCGCCGCCCACCGGCGTCAGGAGCGTGGCCGGCCTGGCCCTCCGCGTCGCCGCCGCCGCCGCCGTCGCCCACGTGTGGCGGCAGGGAGTAGCAGCCACCGGCGAGGGCATGGCGGCGCTCATGGGGCGTGTTGTTTTTGGAGCTCGAGACCAAATCGCGGTTGAGTTGGTGGCGGCCGCATCAGCGGAATGATGGGATTTTAATTACGGTGGCGCGTTCGCCAGCCGATCGGCAGCGGCGCTGCCGGCTCATTAGGGAGTCGGTGAGCGCGGGCGGGCAGCGCTCGTGCCACCCGGCCTTGGCCGGATCACTTTCCTCCTGTTGCCGCACAGCTTTGTGAACATCGGCCTCCTGGCATCAGTCAACTAGTCGACATATCGCGTGGGCCGTCATCATTTATTCTGTTCCGTGCTTTCCCCTCTGTGACAGCGCGTGGTGGAAACGATCGTCGATTTCTGAAAGCCGACACCCATGACTGATCTTTTGAGCGTCAGTATCAATGCACGCGCGCCTTTTGATAAATTACCACGTCCACGTGGGCATCGAGAACCAAACACTTGCCTTTTCACGCCATAGGCATGCTATGTAATTTAGTTCGGTGGCATAGTATTGTGTGGTAATCGTAGACGGCTTTGCGTGCAGCGTGTATTACATTCACCGCCGGGGGACGTCTCTTTTTCCCAAACACTTACGTAAACTTGCGTATGCGCGTGCGCACGCGTCCTTTGCGAGCATCCCGTGCCGTGCAGTGCCATCCCTGCAGAGCGGAGGTGGCGGTGCGCCCCGTCGCCTGTCAGAGGCTGGGTGACACACGGCTCAGCTGGGGGGGGGGGGGGGACCACCCGGCCGGGTCACGCAGACCCCGTCCAGCGCCCCCCCCCCCCGCCCGACCTGGGCCGTTTTTATGACGTTCCCGGGTCGAGATCGACCCGGGAGGTCGTCTCTGAGTCGTCGGCCGGTCCGATACGGTTGCCATCTGCCGGCAGCCGCCGCCGTAAACACCACCCAGCGCGGCCTTCTCCGCGGCGCGCCGGCCGCTGAGTTGTGGCGCCGCCGGTGTCGCCGTGTCGCGCCGGGGCCAAGGTGTGCCGATCTCCGTCGGGAGCGGCCCGGCCGCGGCCGCTGCACCCCTGCCGACCCCCGCCGGCCCTGTGTCGCCGTCGGCCAGGCGCGCCGAGCGGCGGGTCGCCACCCCGACCTCGCGGGTCGCGCCGCCCGCTCCAGCCTTCACTCGCACCCGACCGAAATCTCTATTCAGCTCCGACAAACAAATTGTGACTAAGTGCGGCCGTGGGGCGACGCAAGATGCCACTGAACAGAGGCATTTGGGTGGGGGATTTCTTGCGTGCATCAGGGTCACCTTTGTCTCCTCTGCAGTGCTGGCTCGCCAGCGTCAAAAGGCTGTGGTGCCCCGGCTGTTCTGTGTGAGTCGGGAGCGGCGCTACCGTTGTTATCAGCGCTCCGAGGACCGCCGCGCTCTGCCGGCGCGGAGCTTCAGTCACGCATCGCCCAGGCCCGACCTGAGCCACTCCACCGGTCACGTGCCGCCCGACCGTTGTCGGACCGCCGTCACCCGTGGCCGGACCTCGACGGGCCACCGGCGCCCGACGGCCGGAAGCCGGCGATCTGGCCTCCACCTCGCGGTCCAACCGAGCCCCTCAACGGCGGGCGTTCTTACCCCGCCGGCGCCGCCGGACCGGAACCCGCTGGGCGCACCGGCACGCGGACGGCGGCGGGGCGGGACGGGACGGGGCGGGGCGGGGGCGGGCCCGGAGGTCGCCCCGAGCGGCCCTGCGCCCGGCGTGACGCAGCGCCGCTCTTTGTCCCGCGGCCTCCGTCGTCAGCTTCGTGCGCGGCCGCCGGGTGGCGGAAGGGAGTACGGCGGCTCGAGAGGGGTCGTAAATGTGTGCTCTGTCGCTTGGCGTGCGCTTTCGGAGCGGGATGTGGCACGTGTCATTGCAAGGACGACGAAGCCGCTTGTCGAGAGTGACATTGGTTGTTCGGAAATAGTGGCCTTGGCTCTCATAAAGTGGCATTGGTTCTTCGCACGTAGTGGTGTCCAATACCACGACTACGAGGAAGTATTCTGCGGCCGGATCGTTCCGCTGCGGTCCCACGGAGATTTGCAGCGAGTACGCTTTTGAATGTCCCCCAAAATCGGAAAAACCGTATTCATTCCGGACTTACTTATCAATGCATCGAACAATAAGTAGCGCTGATCTTCTTTGAACTGCTTAAATCGTGGATGGGTGGGTATTCGCCGACGTTGCGGTGAATGTTGGATGAAAATGTCAGTGTCGGTGGCTCCTCAGGCGACGGTGATGAAGACAGATGCAATCTTCGTTCGATGCCGCTCCGGGCAAACCCCGGGCGCGCCCCCGCCTCGGTCTTCGTCCCGCCCCGCCCAGTCGCCGTCCAAGGAAGACAAGGGCCGCCCACTGTTGCGTCCCCCGCTTCCAGCGTTCGTGACCGAGAGGAGCGGCTGTGATCCTCACGTGTTCATGACCTTCGGACGGAATATTGCAACTTATCCCCCAGTTGCCCCGTCTCATTGTTCTGTGCAATAACAAGGTCGAGCCGGGTTGATCCTAGCGGTCTCGCCGGAGGTCACGTGCTAGGGAAGCTGGCGATTTCCGGCCGCATCGCCATCGCGCTCAGGGGACTCTCCCAAGCCGTGAGCGCGGCGCCACGTGACGTATGTATGAGTCAGGGTGGCCGGAGGCAGACCCGAACCGTTCCAGTTCCGCTCGGCTCGGCTCGGCTCGGCTCGATGGGCCTCTCGCTGTGTCCCAGGGACGCGGCTGCTGGCGGCGGGGCCGCCCAGTCAGTCAATCCCAGGGAGGGGGGCGCAGGTGGGATTTGCTGACGGCGGGCCGTCTCCCGCCCAGCTCCCGGTCAACAGACGGGGGAGTGGGAGCTCAGGAGGCGTCTGCGGATGGTACGGAGCGGGGTCCGTTGGTGGTGTGAGTCAGGAACAGGCTGATGGACTGGGTCGGAGCCAGGCTCGCTCAACTCCACCGACAAACGGGCATTCAAAACCCCAGCGCAGTGCCGTGCTTCTGCCAGCAGGGGACTGTGACGCAGTTAAACCGAACACGCAGAGGGCTGCTGTTGGCCCACCTGTGACAGGACAGATCAGCTGGTCTCAGATCAGGTGGTCTGTGGACCTCATCAGTCTGAGGCCGAGGCTTTGCACACTCCAGACGATGGTTTGCTGACGGTGCCGATCCCTGTCCTGGAGTGAGACAGCCGTCAGCTGACAGAACTGCTGCCGGAAATACCATTGGCGAGATTTGTAATGCTAGAAGCCTAACGAATGTGCTGGGTCCTCCGTTCCACACGCACGAGCTACGTTATGCTTGTGTGTAGTCATATTTGAAGTATTCGACTATTTTCATCCGAGATGCCTTACAGAGTGAGGCAGCGAGATGATTCATGACTCCGTCAAACTGGATTCAATTCTACTGTTTGGCTGGAATGTGAACCCCGGCGTATGCAACCTTTCATCGACTTTTCCTCATTCTCGATGCAGTTTTTCGAGCAGTTTCTGCGAAAAATGCGTACGACTGGCAAGCGCCGCCTGATCACATTTTCCCAGACGATTATCATCATGAATTAACGTGCCCGTGGCTCCAGATATCTCATCAATGCGGACCTGACGACGGGACTGGGGCGCTGGTCGGTGCTGACGGCGTGGGCTCGAGCAGACTCACCCCGACGCCTCTGCACACACGGCCCGGGCGGGATCCCGCGCCGGCAGCTCGCGCACGTGCCGTTTTACTGCGCGCCGCCATATGCCAGACCATCGTGTGGAAAGAAACAGTGTTCGGTTGCACACCGGTGGTTATGTGTGTGACGCACCGATAGTGCTGGCCTTCGGGGAGAAACAAGGAGCACAAAGGCTGCCGGTCCGGCCAGCCTCCAGCACAAGCCAGGCAAACGGCCTTCGGTATATAGAGTACTCACCATCTGACTGTACTTGACTGTAAATTCTTCCAGTGGACAGTGCTTCGCTACGCTATCGGTAGCCAATTAACTATGTAAGAAGTTGTTTCAAAGTGGAAGAAAGGTATAACAAACGGCGTATATGATGCTGGCAGATTATGGATACGACATGCGCAGTCTGCTCAATCAGCGTTTTCCAATACATGTTTTACATTGGTTACTTCCAGCTTTCCTGGGCGAGCAGGTCGGAATGATAGGCTATTTTGTGTGACTCAAGGCTGAACGGAGGTTTTCAAAGTGAAGGAGATGATGGTCCTTAGACCCCTGAGCAGAGAACGGCCATTTATAATCATGAGATACACATGCTGTTAACGTCTGTAGGCTGCCGTGGATTTTCTGTATCAAACTTCATCCCTCGTGATCCATCCCACGCTAATAATCCTGCCCAAACGGGCACGGTCCAGGACCCATAACCACCAAACTCGGCGATTCCAATCACCACGCGTAACTGTTCCGTCCGGATTCCGCCGGCTGGTTGAGCTGTGTCGGCTGCCCGGGTCTATACCAGTCGCTGAACCCGGCTCCAGTGAGGCGCCGCGGCCTGGCCGACGGTGATCGCGCCGGCCGATCGCCGCGTGGCGTCGACAGAGAGCGGGTCCAGAGCCGCCCCCGCCCTCATCGGCGCGCGCGGGCGGGTCACGAGCGCGGCGGCTCGTGAGCGGTGAGCGGCTGCTCAGCTGATGCTCCTCGGCGCGGTGATCGATGGGCGGTGTCGCGCGGGATCGCGGCGCGTCCGCCGTGTTCGCGCCGAAGTCGTGACGGCGTGACACAGGACACGCGAGAAAAACTGGGACGGCCCCAGCCGCCAGGATGACTGGCCGGCGTGAAAAAGCGGCCGTAAAAACCGCTCGGTGGCCGCCGGCGCGCCGGGTAGTTTATGGACTCATCGGACGCGGTCGGCGGTGCTCTCACGGCCGAGCCGGCGTGGTCACGCACTCTGCCGACCCAGCGACACCCGTCCCGCCTCAGATGCCCCCTGCGGACTCGCTTGCACGGCTCCCTTGGTGACCGCGGATCCTCGTGCGGTCGACCTCTTTGAACTTGGATCCGCGGCTGCTCGTGTGACCCGCGGTACCCCCTGCGAACCGGCGGACCCGCGATCGCCGCCTCGCTGCAACGGCGCCGGGTCCTGTCAGGCCGAGCGGCGGAAGCGTCCATCAGCGCGTCTCACAGCGGCCCGGCCGACCCGCCGCGGTCAGGGTCAGGGGTCAGGGGTCAACCGCGCCGCCGCCGCCGCCGCCGCCGCCGCGGCGTGACGTCATCGGCCGGACGCAGGTGTGTGGGGCGGAGGCGCGCCGCGCCCGCGCGCGCGCCAGTGGCGGCGGCGGCGCGCGCCGGTGAGCGGTTGCAGCGGCGGCGGTGCGGGTGGTGCGGGCGGCGCTGCGGGAGACCTGCTTTGCGTCGGGCGGCTCCGGCTCCAGCGGCAGCCATGCTGCAGGTGGACGGGCGCTCTGTGTGGCTCGAGAAGAACAGTGTTGTCGTGGCATGCTCGACACTCAGTCGGTCCCGCGACGACCTGAAGCGGCGCCGGCGGTCGCGCTCGCTCAAGGTGGTGGACCGGCGGCGGATGGACGGCACGACGCGGCGCCAGAGCGACGCCGAGAAGATGCAGACGCTGGACGTCAAGCTGGAGCGGCAGCGGCCGGCGGTGCCTAACCGGGACGGGAAGGAGGCGGCGGGGGGCGACGCCGCCAGCCCGCCCCTGCAGCGGTCCGAGAGCACGTCCGTGGCGGGAAGGGCGGACGACGAGAGCGGCAGGCGGCAGGCGCGGCGACATGACGGCTCGCCCTCTTCGTCGGCCCTCCGACGTGTCAACACTGTCCACCCGAAGGACTCGATGCGCCGGATGAAGCTGATCCTTGACGCGGAGTCGCCGAAGCGGTCGATGAACGTGGCGAGCAAGCGTGTCCCGAGGCCAGCAGCGCACCCCTCGCCGGGCGACTCGCCCAGACCCGCGCTTCTGAAGTCGTCATCGGCGTCCACAATACTTCAGCGGAGTGTTGCGGGGGCGCACGCTGACCGGAACCCACTGCGACTGGAGGGGCCGGGGAAGCAGCAACAGCAGCAGCGTGGGGACCCTTCCCCAGTCCGAGCTCCCGCCGGCGCGATCGACGTCTCCCTCCCGACCGCCGGCGAGGCCCACCCTGCGGCCAAAGCCAGTAGGCTGGTGAAGCGCCTCTCGCTGCGGAAGAAACTGTCGCTCGGCGCCTCGCCGTTGCGGGACAAGTCGCGGCAGCGCGGCCGCGCCCCCGACCGCCCCGTCGGCGCCGACGAGGTGGTGCGCCTCGGCACGCCCACCGACGCCCGCCCGGAGCGGCCGCCGGAGGTGAGTCAGACGGCGCCGGGTCCCGGAGGAGCGAGCCGGGCGATCACTGGCAGGTTACCGGCCGGTTACGCCGCCCCCGGCGGCCGCCGCGCCGCGCCGAGCTGGCCCGAGAATGGCCGACCGACGGGTGACTGTCGGTCACCAGACGTGAGGCGTGTGGGTGTCACAAGGCTGAGGTGCGCACCGCACGGGCGTCACGCAGCTGTTGGCTTTTGGCTGTCGCCCGACACGCGGCGTATGGGTGCTATTCACCGCGCGGTGAATGGATTGCCCCCAGACCTGCCAGAGCGGCTTCCGAGCTGTTTAGAGGAGATGAGGGTTGACACTGGGCGCACGGGTCACGAGCCGTGCCTTTGACCAAGAACAGCAGCGAAAAGACGCGCCGGGTGAGCAGTCGGAAGGCACGGGACAGGTGGTCGTGGTGTCAATGGCTGCGACGCTTCCGTGCACCTCGCGCCGCGGCTGCCGCTCGTCAGGAGCTGCCGGGGTGGGCCACAAAGAGCGCGGCCGACGAGGACGCTCCGGGGCGAGGGGGGAAGGGACAGCACCTGCGGAACGGCCGCGGGACGGCGTCCTCACGCGGCTGTCGTGGTGGGCATCGAGGGGGGAGGGACAGCACCTGCGGAACGGCCGCGGGACGGCGTCCTCACGCGGCTGTCGTGGTGGGCATCGAGGGCCGGGCTGTTGTGGTCGGTGACCTGTGTGTGCAACAGACGGGCCGCCGTAGGCTGCGGCACTCGGGAATAGCGCTCTGCACCTAGGCTCCTTGTGCGACGGCACAATGGCGTTCGAGGAGGCCGAGATGGGTGGTAGTTGGTGTCTGGGAAAAAATGTTGATAGAAGGCTGAATTACTGTGATTAGGCTGAAGAAATTGGGCACACATAAAAACGCTAATATTATTATTCGCAGAACGAACATAAGATCCCCTCAGTAAACAGCTGCTGTAGTGAAAGTGCTAATACGTCAAGGAAAGAAGTTAAGGAAGGCCTATAGGGCCGTTTCAAAGGGCTTACCAAAAGACCGGTTTCGACTTGCGTATATAAGGTGGGAGCATACTCAGCTCAATAACGCCGTACCCTAGGCCATGTCTCTTTTCACGTTGTAATAAGTCTATCGATTTTTATGCCACAAGTTTGATTGGCCGCACGGACTCATCAGGACGGTAGTGCCACCTTTTGTCACTCGCACAATGACATTTTTGTAACCCATTATGTCGCGGTAGTCCTTTTAAGCCCGCACTGATTGCACAAATCCCATGTATTCTGTTCAATCTCATGACGCCTGAAGCCTTCCGCATAATGGCAGTTGTACGAATGTATAGCTGCCACCTCATGGCCAGGAAATCGGAAGTAATCGTCACGCTATTCAACTGAACAATCAACACCAAGCATTGCTCCAACGCAACGAACCACCCGTGATCCCGAGGCAAAGATCTGACCCCTGGCAGCCTTTGCCCGGCTGCCCCCACACCTGCCGACCGTGCGGTCTTCTGTAGAGGGACATTGACCGCCAGCTGGACATGCCTGCCTTGCGGACACCGCGAGATATCGGTTCCTGTTCCGTCGTGGCCGTGACCGTCTCGCGGTGAGAAATACCGGCATTGCCGTCAGTCACGGCTGCAGCGGCCCGACCCCGACCCAGATCACAGCGGGCAGCGGCTGTGATCTGCTGTGGCCGCTCCGCTGCGGTTTCACGCTCAACGATTTGTCGATGTTTTGGCCACCGCATGGCGTGCCCCGTGGGGTCTCCATGCTCGGTGACTTAAGGCGCCATGCTTTGAAACTTTGCGCCACTGTTCTTTGACTGGCCCAAGATGTCCGCCGAGCGGTTTTGTTTTGTTGGCGAGTGACAGGAGCCAGGCGCCGCCGCCCTGCCCTCACTGGACCCATGGTTCGGGGGCGGGTTAATAGACCACTGCGGTGGCGTGAACCAGTAAACGACACCTTCCCAGAGGGTCACGCCAGCGATAAACAGGTGTGCCCCGGCCGGCGCGTGGGAGCTCCACCGCCCGGGCGGGCCCAGCCGTGCCCACCGTTTCGGCTTGGCTCGGCTCGGCTTGGGACGCCTGCGGACGGTTCTCGGAAAGGGTTAATGTGCCGTCTCTCCCCCGTCTGGTAGCCTCCCCTGCCAGGCCGTTATCGCCTGTGCGAGGCCCAGAAATGCTGCCTGTTCAGCCTCACGGCGGCGTGCACCCGTCTGACCAGCGGCGGTCAACCGCCACCGGGTTGAAACTTCTGCTAGCTACAAGCCAACGTCATGTACGCGCCATGAGTTGTTGCCGCTTATTTGCACAGAACATCCTCTTTGACCCCTCGATGGCAGACGCTCTGCAGCGCATACCGGTCCGGACCTCAGCTGGAGGTTGTCGATCTGTTACACCTCGGGACACCATCGCCATTTGTGCGTTGTTTACCGAGACCGTCATCATCTTCTGTCCGCCCCCACCGGGCCGTGACAGAAACCGAGCGTTCCCGGCCGCGCCGCCGCCGTCGCAGTCCAACGGCCGTTTGTAATCGGCCGTTTTATAGAGGGCTACCGACGCTCATGTCGGCGCCGACAGGAAGCGGTCTCGGGTTATACAACGACGCCCATTCTCTCGCGGACAATGGCGGCCACCTGCAAAACAATCAGCCGTTACGAGCGAGAGCCCGACCCCGGAGGTGCTCGACTTCAGCGGGTCAGGGGAGGCTCGCTGGCGCAGTTCTAGCCGGGTCGGGGGGAGGATCGCTGGCAGGATTCCAGCTGGTCAGGGGGAGGCTCACTGGCGGGACTTCCAGCCGGGTCGGGGAGGCTCGCTGGCAGTACTTCTAGTCGGTCAGGGGGAGATCGCTGGCAGGACTTTCCAGCCGTTGGTCAGGGAGAGGCCGCTGGCAGTACTTCAGCCGGCGTCAGGGAGGCTCGCTGGCAGTTACTTCCGGCAGGGTCAGGGGAGGCTCGCTGGCAGGACTTGCAGCCGGGTCGGGGGGAGGATCGCTGGGGGGGGGGCCCAGGACTTTCCAGCGGGTTCAGGGGAGGGTCGCTGGGAGGACTTCCATGCAGGGTAAGGGGAGGCTCGCTGGCAGGACTTCCAGCCGGGTCAGCGGGGTGGAGTTCAGGGAAGCTCGCTGGCTGCTGCCGCCGCTCGGCAGCCACGGAGGCGGGCGGACGGGGCTTGGAAACCGCAACGTACTGCGCAGCGAGGAAAGGAGACCTCCGAACCGGGCTTGCGTCAAGATCTTTTTGCGGATGAATGACGTGGCGTCGTTGGACTTTTTCCTCATGGTGCGAACTTCCCCTATCATAATCACAGACCGGGATGGTCTATGACTTTATTTCTAGACGGCAAGTGTGGAAATGGTACTTTGCTCTCACGATCTAGGCACTTTGCTGCCGTCATGAGCATGACAAGGCACGCTGCATAAATTAACGCGCTCAGAACGCTTATATGTTTTATAGGGCTGCGGCCACTCGCTCTGCTTGTCGACTGTTTATGGATCTAGTGTTGAGACACCCACGCAGCTCGCTCCGGCTCCAAACACGTCCTCCTACTTGATGGAGCACTGATGGGCTGCGACTTGACGTCATGTTTTATCAGCACGCCGGTCGTATGCTCTTTGGCCATTGGAAATGAACGATGACCTGGCGCACTGTGGGCACTGTCAGCACCGGCCATTGTTCAACACCAATGGTCATTACGGCGTTTTTTCGGTCCCATTCGACCCAAGCTGCACACGACTTCCTGTGTTTTGTGCTCAAATGCGGACACCCGACGTTTCCCTCCCACACTGCGGGACATCGCGTTTCTGAACGCGAAGTGAACTTGACCTTTTGCACCACGCTCAATGTCACTGACTCACAACGCACGCAGCGACTGGCGCGGCCGCATGTTGACCCGGACGGATAAGGAACCACAGCGGAACAGCTCCGTGCGCTCGGTGTTCCCGAGTATAGGCCCGTTTTCGGCGGATCGGTCCGGCCAGGCCCGCGTGATTTGCGCCGGAGCGTGGGAGCCGGGCCGACGGACGGCGGCGTTCTCACGCGCGCCGCACCCCGCCGCGCCGGTGAATAATCAGCTGACCGGTGTGACCCGAGCGCGATAAAGAGTGAACGTCGCACACAGGCTGTACAACGGAGAGCGGGTGATTGATTCTGCAGAAGGTGTGCGCTCGGTGCTCCTGGTTTCTGACTGATTCAGTTTCTACGCTTCTGGTGTGTCTAAGATCCCCGCCTTTGGCTGTGAGTGAATGACAGAAAACACTATAGAGGTAACGCCTCGTTAGAATTAGCCTGGGTTTTCTGGCAGCTGGTGCGTTGCCGCTTCGCAAAAGGAAAGCTAATGCCACGGCGACCGGTACAGTTTCTTGCCGGGATGGTCGGCAGGATCCCTCACCGCGCCGTGACCTCAATGGATCGCGTGTCATTCCTCCGCTCCTCTCGGGTTGGCGATGCGACAATACAAAAAGTGATTTTTAATTGAGGCACGCGAATCGCCGATCAGTCGTTTGTTCACGAGAGCCGAAAACGCCGTCCGTCTGAACCGGCCACCTCCCCTCGGCGGATCCATTTCCTGTACGTCCCGCGGCCCCCGGCCGGCGGCACCGGCTCGGCTGGCTGACCTGTAACGGTGCGAGCCTACGCCGGCCGGGCGGCCGGGCCCGCCGCCGTCGCCTGTGCACCGTCTGCACCGTGCAGAGGGCGACCCCGGCTCGGCCGCGGCTGCAGTGCGCGGTCGGCTCACGCGCGCGCGTGGCGCTGCAGCGGGCGGTTACAGGGCGCGGCGCGCTCCTCAACGGCGGCGGCTGCGGCTGCGGTTCCGGCTGCGGTCCCGGCTGCGTTCCCGGCTTCGGTCCCGGGTGCGGCATCCCGGCTGCGGTCCCGGCTGCGTTCCCGGCTCCGATCCCGGGGGCCGCGGTCCCGGCCGTGGTCCCGGCCGCGGTCCCGGCTTCGGTCCCGGGCGCGGTGACCGCCGCGTCGGTCGAGCGGCGCCGTCAGACGTCAGCCGTCCCGCCGCCGGCCGGGACGGCTGAGTCGCGCGTGTGGTCGAGCCTCGGTGTCAGCACCGGTATCGCAGTCACGCCGTCGTCGTCAGGGCGCCTTTGTCGGACCGAACCGGCATTTACCACGGCGAGCGGAGCGGCCCGTGTGCCCACGTCCGCTTGTGTTAGGCTTATCTCAGGATTACGGCGCGACTGCTCTCGCCGGCCCGCGAGCGCTGCGGTGTTGACAAATGCCTTTGCAGCGTAAAATGTACGGCATCTGTGGATCGAAGGTCGACGTCGATACGGGTGTGGTGCAAGTTTTTATTTCAACATGCGAGATGCTGGGCTCTGGAGGAGACCCCGACGTCGGTGTCAATGATTTGGAAATGGCTGCAGCATGTTGGCTGTCTCTATACCACTATCGGACTCGCATACTGAACGCAACGCTTACGTCATTGCGGCATGTCCTCCCTGCCATCCGCGAATCAGTGCTGGTTGTGCTAAGTGGTATGTTGGAATGGATGCTACACCTTTTGTTTCGATGTTCGCATGCATGTAGCGCACTAGCGGGCTTCGCGCGCTCGTCGTGTGTGTAGCACAGTACATGTGCTGCATGTCCGGAGAGATGTGAGAGATGTGCCCTCACACGGCCAGCCTGCATCGGTCTGCTATGTGCTGAAACGTATCAAACCACGTGAACGGATGTGGCGCATGGATGAGGCCCGGCTTCATACTTCTGGGAGGTACTGTGCAGATCTGAAGCCGGTGGAGGTGCCGTGGTCACGGCCGGCGTCAGCGGGACGGTCCCAGCGGACAGACGCGGGGCAGGGTGTGTGGATCCGCGCCGCTGGTGGCGCACGTGTGTGCACGCTGGCGTCTCCTCCCTCCTGCATATCACTGTCACCTCAGTGCAGCTCCTTTGTGGTGGTAAGAGGATTGGACACAGCTGTGCCACTTAACCTGCCTCAAATAACAGTTCGTGTACCTGGGACGACGCAGATTTTGAGGTCTTGCGTCGCTCACACAAACAACCCACCGGCACTGCTACATCCATGCCAGAGTTAGAGTATGGGCTGAAAGACGATGAGGTGCATGTTTGTTTGATTACAATTTTTTATATGATAATATGCATGCATATATATATATATATATATATATATATATATATATATATATATATATGATATACATGTATACAGCTGTCTATAGCACCGAAGAATTTCATGTATATTTAACTAACTAATAACCTAGAATTTGTATCATCAGTTTCATCTTGAGAGTTTGCGACTTAATCTCTATTTGTCATGGCACTGCCGTGAAAATGCTGGCATTCTTGTCTGAAAAGCCCACAAATGTTCTCGTGCTCGTTCTACCGCACGAGACAGCGGACGCGTCACACCGCCCATTATGCGGCATGCCTCGTGACAGTGTACACCGGCGGGGGATTGTACGATCAGCGAACCAGCATTCGCGCCTGTCTTCACGATACATTCACCCCCTGATCACCAGCGTTACACCACAAGCAGTTCACCTTCAGCCGTCGCCTGGCGGCCATATGATGCATTCAACCATAACGCGCTGCATTCCTGTGGACTGATTGTTGCCATCGGGTGATGTGCTGGTTGCTGCGAGTACCTACCCGTACCGTTCAACATATGGGCTCCTGGTCCGTGGGGTCCCGAGTTCGTCCCCTCAACCCGCTGAACTTCCTGTACTCTCGCTTTGACCGGCCCCAGGCCAGCTGTTCAGGCTCGCCGTGACCCCATCCGGCCGCTGACTCGGCCACCCGTGCGCACAGCTCGGCGACTCGCTGTTCCTGGACCTGCCGCGCGTCCGACTGGACGGCGGCAGCAAGGCGTTCCGCAAGCAGTGGGGCTACGAC
This sequence comes from Pollicipes pollicipes, assembly GCF_011947565.3. NCBI lineage: Eukaryota > Metazoa > Arthropoda > Thecostraca > Pollicipedomorpha > Pollicipedidae > Pollicipes > Pollicipes pollicipes. Next base: position 56,124,850 of record NW_023596576.1, read on the forward strand.
ATGGCGCCGCCGCCCACCCTGCTGGAGGAGGAGGAGGACGAGGACGAGCTGGACGAGGACGACATCAGCGAGACTCAGTCGTTGCGAGAGGACTTCTTCAGCCGACAGTCAGCACTAGGTCAGTCCTGTGTTGGTGCTGGTGCTGGGTTCGACTTGATCTTAGTCCAGCCGGTGCTGGCTAGTCCCTGCTGGTGCCGGTGATACTCCTGTGTCACCAGAGCTCTAGCAGTCCCGTCGGCGTTGTCACCACCGTTATCGTCTGGTCAAGGCTATCAGCTCTGCTCGCTGTCCCGTGGATCAGTGCCGCGGGCGCACTGACACGGCCTTGAATATATCTCGTGAATCACCTTTGCGAACTTAAGGTCACGGCAGCTGAGTGACCAACTGTAATCTTAGTAGCACGGCATGCTAGGTTACGTTGCGGGTAAATCGGTTGATATCACATTCAACTTTCGGTAAGATAGTCATGGGGTCCACCCCGAGGCCAGTGGAGCGATGTCCAGCTCACCGCGACGAACGGTGGGAACAGTTTTTACGCTTATTACCGTAGTGGCGGCATTTGTTGGTGAACGTTCTAACCCGTCCAGAATCACCTCAGTGTAGCACAGCTGTTGGCTAAGTGGCGGCCATCCGAACAGCTCCAAATCCTTCGCGTCGTGTATCTGTTCCATGAATGTGACACCATAAAAGCGTTGGTGGCCGAATCCCGTTGGTTCGGAAGTATCAGTTGCAATTGTGTCTGAAGAGGATGCACGCCATTTAGCAGCAGTCCCCCCCAAAAAAAACAAAATGAATGATCTTCTAACAAGCCACAGGGGTTTGTTGTCTGCCAACGGTTTGCACGTGTTTGGAGATACTAGCGCCACCTGATGTTCAGTGGCATGCTGCGCCACCTATTCGGGGACGTTATGTCGGCTGCCTTACCCTGCCATCTAGTGGTTGAGTTGTGCTCTGGTGTTTGTAGATATTGCCGCTAGGTTTGAAGAGTTCGAACAGAATCAGGTCCTGAGTGATGACCTAACTTTTCCATTGTGCAGGGATGTAGCCGCATCCTAACATCTAAAAAATCGGCATTCTGTCTATAGCGCTACACAGAAGGAATAGATGTACAATGACATTTGCATGCCGAACATTTATTTGATTAGTTTCGCCTCTGTACCAACAACACACCGTTGTGAGCTACGCTTTTCAAACATGATGGAAGATGGTTGTTACGATAAGCATTCTTATGTAGCTTAAGCAAATCGCAGATGCTGGTTCCATTTCCTTCTTCCCTTGGCATACGCAGGAATGTCCTCTCTCGAGTGCCAAAATCATGCGGCCGATCAACACAGCCCTGTGTGTATGACTCCGCTCCAGCGTGCCATTCGTGGACGCCAAGCGAGGCAGGAAGATAAGGTGATTTTTATAGGAAGATAAGGTGACCATTCTCGCCTCTTCCTCCAGCCTTGTATTACAAGATGGGAATGCTTGGATGGCTCACGAGGCAAAGCTGCCAACGTGGTGACGAAGTTCCGTAAAGGATAGACTAATGCTATGTATAATGTCGGCCAAAGAGAGCACGCTGGAAACCAAACAGTCGAAAACTACTGGGCAAGGAGGGCTTGGACGCAAATTGGATCGGTTGTTCAGGCTGTTTGGAGCCGCTGGAACCTCAGAATAGTTCACGCGCCCAATCTGATTATCGTTCATGTTTAGATGACAGGGCTGTTGACGGCGGCGCCAGGGCGTAGTCTTAGATATTTTCTTCAATTTTGTTCTTCCATGCTGACTGAAAGGTAGTACATGCATTTTGTATGTCAGTCTTGCATGGTGGCTAAAATTGATACACAATAAACATAAGTTCAATGGTGGCCCGGAGCGAAGGACATCGAGGACTTGAAATATATACCCAATGAAATCAATTAGCTCGTGCACGGTCAGTAGCAAATGCCTTGTCCCTAATTAAGATGTTGCGTCATTGACCGAAGCCCCACCTTCCGCACCATTCCTCTGCCTCTCACACATAGATCAGTCATCACAGCCCACGATCCGTTGTTATTTTGGTAAGCAAGTATCTGCGTTCTTACTCCAAACAAACGTAACCAGCGGTAGTTGGGTGTCATTACAACCGATCGTCCGATCGTAGAAGACGCCGCCTCGTGACGTGTCGTCCCGTTCAGGGGCCCGCCTCGATCGTGGCGAAGCGTCACGCTCAGGGGCCGCCTCGACGGTGACGAGGTGTCCTGCTCAGGGGCCCGCCTCGATCGTGGCGAAGCGTCACGCTCAGGGGCCCGCCGAGCATAAGGTCTGCATCCGGTGTGCCACTCCCTTGGTACAGATGGGGATCAAGGTCTAATGCGTCTTTATGCGGAGCTTTCACGGCAGATGTACTATCAGTCAGACCGAGGTGGTCTAAACAAGGACCTGGCGTGCCTAGGAGTTAGATAACACATTGTGTTTACGACTAAGCTGTGATCCCATGAACAAAATCGGTGAAATATGTGCGACATTGCACTATGACATTTCGCTGCATTGCAACATAACCTTGCATCGCTGAAGGTGAATAGTATATTTTCTCATCGTGCGGACACTGGTTTGGCTGGGTACACTGGCTGTTTCTTAACCTAGCATCGTTTCGAGGTCGTCTGAGATTTACAACGTGAAGACGATTTTGGTCCACAAGCGCCCATAGGCCCATGCAAAAGCTCTGAAACATTGGGAGAGGGTCGGGATCAAATCCCTCAAAGATGCGGAATGCTTCATCCGTAGTTCATGAACTACCATCGATATCATGTAGAGTTGTTTCGAAATACCAATGCCGACTGACCAAGTTAAACTGACGCTGCAGGTGAGGTGTGTCGGGGGCCCTCCACAGTCGCCAGTCGGGTCTGGCGCCGGGGGGGGGGAGGGAGGGGGAGGGGCAGCTCTGTTGTCCAGTCCGCGTCCGATCCATGCCTTCCTCTCTCGTCCTGACGCCGGATGTCCCTCTGTGGTCCGCGTACTCCGGCCCGTGGCGCTCAGAACCGCCGTCCGGCCGGCCCGTTCCGGCGGAACGGGAGGCCCGTTAGCGTCTGCCGCGCCGTCCATATGGTGTGGTGCTGTCGCGGCGGCGGCGGCCGCGCCCGGCCCGGCCCGGCCCGGCCCGTCCCGGCTCGGCGTGCCACGAGGCGGGCCGGCTCCCACGGCAGGCTTGCCGCCGCCGGTCGGAAGCCGCCCGGAAGCGACGAGCGCTCCTCGTCGCGGATTTGGGCCAGCGCTGATCAGGGGATAAGCCCGGTAAGGCGGTCAGCGCCGCTCGCGGACGAGTAGTCGGGCCGCGCTGTCGGCGGCGGGTCCAGCAGGAGCGGGCGACTCCGCTCGGAACGAGCCCAGTACTTGTTGGGCCAGGCTGACGCCGTCATTGTTCTCGCCTCTGCATGGAGAGAAGTGGCTTTAAAGTGGACCAAATAAAGCGAACTAGTCCAAGAGGCCAGACACTAACAGGTCCAATGCACATATCCTCAGCTAGCTGGTTTCCGGCCGGCTCTCGTGGGTTTTTGTGCGGACATATTCCGGCGAACTCCATAACGGTGCAGTGAATGGGTTTGAACACCGGGGAGTTCCGCTGTGGCGCACCAGTCGTAATGGCCGTGTATGGTGACGGCCCGGATACTTGCGGCGTGAGCATTACGGCCCTGGAACTCAGTTGGTCGTGGTGACAGCCGATCCAGCATCACAGACGACGGGACGCTCAATGACACTGGGAGCAATCTATAAGCAACTCTTGTGACTAACGCGCTAGTGACCTGCTTTTTGAACAGCCTTTGGATGAATAAGGCATCAGAGTGTACGATCTTTCTGATATCTGAGATCGATTGTTGGCTGGGAACGGCGCAGGAATACAAAGCAGCGAGACGGCCCACTAATAACACAGAAACTGGGCGCAGCCAGCGCAGGGACGTCCAGCGACCTCCACCGCAGCCGCGCTCTCCAGACAAGCACGCCAATCCACTGCCCGATGTTTGATAACTTCAGCCGCGTCATTCAGTACCGACATGGAACCAGGAGACGTCGTCTGCGGCTGATTCGTGGTCATCTGTACGGTGCCAAAGTGGTCTCTGCCTCTCCATGGCACTGCCGTTGATCTGCTTGCCTGGCTCACTGACTGTGACTGACCTGCCGGGCACGGAACCCCGACTGAGCCTGTCTGACTGAAGCATCGACGAGCCATGAGCCGTGCCAAGCTGACTGAAACCTTCCAGGCGTCTCCCAAACTCATGGCAAGGTTCTGAAGCGCTGGAAAATAGATAAGGACAGGTTTGGTCCCCATAAATGTGCCTCGCAGCCCCGGGAGGGATAGAGACAAGCAAATGGGACAGATACTGGGCGATTGCACAACGAACATCGATGTCTGGCGACTGGTTCCTGAGTTTGGTTTCTACACACTGTGCGGCAGTGTGCCGGTTCGGTTGAGTGGACGAGATGTGGGCCAACCGACCCTGGGCGGTGCCTGGGACCGCGGCTGGTTGTGGGCTCGAACTGCGGAAACCGCGATACAGATGCACGAGCCGTCACGCCAATTAGCCGGCACTGTGCCAGCACCGATTGTGGGGCAACGGCCGACCGAAAGCGTGCCGCCGGGGAAAAAGCTTGTGCGTGCCGCGCGATATGCGGCGTGGAGGCGTTTGCAGCCACTGTGCGCATGCGCCGTGACCGGTCCGCGGCGCCCACCACCGTCTCACCACCTGCCGCACGGCGCACACACCAATAAACGCCAGCCCATTTACCCGAACGCCGGAATGGATTGGGCCGTCTGAGCGTGTTGGGGCGTATGGGCGTCCGTTAGAGCCGCGCGTTTTTCTGGTGCGGCGCACGTGCCTTACCGCGGGCGGCGTCTGCTGGACCGCCCGACGCACGCAATCGCCGCCGTCTCGCAGGAAACACAGGCAGCACCGCGCCGCAGCAGATCCGAGGGCAGACGCGTCCTTCTGTCGGCCTCCTGGGGGGGGGGGGGGGGGGTAGGAGACTGCTGGGCTTTCGCCGGCAGCGACGGAGTCCCGCGGAGCGCTGGCGTGCGGCGACGGAGATCCCCGCGGTGCGAAACCCGGAGCGCCGAGGAAAAGGGTTTGTCGGCGCAAAACCCGTGAAATTCGTCATCGTCCGCCTCGCTCCAGAAGATGGAAAGCTGATATGGCGCTGCGAAGCCGGGTGAAAAACGGCGGAATCATCTTTCACCGCATTGTACCCGTGCCGCTGTCTCTCTACGGCCGGGGTGATGCTCGTGTTGGAGCGTCTCGTCTGCTTGGCAGCTCCAGCCGCTAGAGACACGTCCCCACACTGGATGGATAAGCAGCGGGAGATGCAATGGGCACGTGCATAGACTAATCACGACCGGCTTAACGAATTCCGGGGAGTAAGTCCGCTCCTGCCCTGTATCTCGAAGTCGTGTTCCGTTGCATCGATTAATCTCTGTTTTATTGATATGCAGGCGGTGACAATGGCCGCTTAGTGAGAGCAAGGTCATGTCGATGAATATTTTAGTCATGTGACATGACCTTGAGTGCTTCATAACACGGGCAACCGTGAGTTAGGGTGGTGGTACCCCTCACTTGGCTGGCAAATCTATGCCGGCTCGTGCGCTCTTATGGTTTGCACTTACGCGGCGCATGCACTTCGTGTGCCCTTACCCGAAGTGCAAGTCATGTGTCCTTGCTGTTGGTAGGAGGCATGCATAATGCATGCGCAGCCGCACACTGCAGCTGTAAGGGCGCCACATTTGACCACACTAACCAGCTCTCAAGCCGACCTTGACTTGGAAGCTGGTTAAGTCAGGCTGTCGGTAGAGCATGCGGCACAAACCGCACGCTTCCTTGTGTTGTACGCTGACCATGTTGGCGTGGTGAGGGGACGTTTCACGCTCCCTGTCGTCCTTCACTCGGGCGCTGAACACCGGCATGATGTGGGGACATGCGATGCAGCATATGCTGTGATGACATGAGACAGGTCTGTCCGACGGCTGCTGGTAGTGGTGACAGGCATCTGTTGGGGAGTATACACTACCCTCGTGTCCCGCGTCAGCGGACCGAGCAAACCGCGTGGACCAGCGGTCCGAAGGATGCCAGTCTCTCGTGTCGCTGAGACCTTGCGGGTGGTCGCTGGCCGCAGGAGCGGCGAGAAAGGCGGAAGGCAGATGGAGGGCGCCCGGATCGCTGCCGAAGTGTCCGGCCATAACCGGTCCGCTTCCCGCCCTCTCCACGATGGCCCATGACATTGAAACAGTCCTGTCTCCCGAAGCATCAGCGGCCACAGCGCTGATAACGAGGGCGTAGGAATGATCAGGCGTCTCTGCACCGCGCCTCAGTTTCCAGGGGACTGGACGCAGCTGCTGGAGCGTCAGGGGTAGGACTTGCTGCCAGAAGGAAATCATTCCAAATGCGATACAAACCGTCCAAACAGGCAGAAGCGCCACCCCAGCTGCCGCGAAAATGGTCACGGATGCCAGAAAAAGTACCCTCGTCGTCAGCATACGGAATCACAGCTGTCTGAGGGCGGGTCGCAGCTGCCAAGAGACGGACTCCCAGCTGGGAAGGATAGCCTCTCAGCTGAATCACAGCGATAAGCACGAACTGGCCGCCGTTGGCGCTTCTGAGGACGCCGCCGGATGTTGACGGTGGTCGGTGGCTGCCAGGGCCCGGTCAAAGGCCCCGCCCGCGGCGGCGGCGGGCGTGCCACCGGCGCTGCGTGGCGCGTTGTCCTCTCACGGAGCGGCGCTTTCGCGCTCGCCAACAACAGCAGACTATTTCAGCTCGTGCGTCACCGCTGAGTTCACACCCCGGCCCGGCGGGGGTCCGTCAGCGGCACCTCCGGCGGCGCTGGCGGCCGCGCTCGCCCAGCCTCCAGCCGCGCCCGCCCAGCCTCCAGCAGCGCTCGCCCAGCCTCCAGTCGCTACCGCCCAGCCTCCAGTGGCGCCCGGTACGGTTCCGCCTCGCTACACCCTCTGCCTGTCTGCGCGGCCCCGTTCGCAGCCTCGCCACAGTGGCCGGGGAGTTACTGGCCGACGACTTGAGCGCTAACGAGGCACAATTGGCACAGTGTGCCCAGCCAGGACCTGACCGACCGCGAGTCTGGCAGAGCGGGCCGGCTAAGGGCCGGGGAGCGGACCGGCGCCCGCGGCACGCGCCGGCTGTGAGGCCGTCCTGCGGGGCAATGGACAAGTAGTGTCGCTGATGAAAGGAGCTGCAACGGATTTAGTCCTTGCCCTCGGTGTTTGCGGATGGCAAGACCGGGTAGACTGTTACACAGAAGCGGCCGGGCCCGGTCCCAGTCGCCTGAGGCGCCGGGTAGTCCGTCACACGGAAGCGGCCGGGCCCGGTCCCAGCCGCCAGGGGTGAGGTCGGTGACCCCGGCTGTGTTGCCTGCACTCGTGGGCTGCGCTCGCGGTGAAAGGTAAACCGAGAGCTTCCTGTCCGGGTCACTGAGCCGGCAAGCGAATCGCGATCCGCGCATCTGGCGCGGCTCAGTCCGGTTCCCATGCGGTGCAAAGGTCGGTCGAACTAAATCGATTGCCCGGAACGGCGATTTCTCCTCTCATGCAGCGCCGACTGGCGAATTCCGCTTTCTTACAACCGATCCAGCCATGCACTTGCGTAACGGCTCAACGTGCATTCGGGACACCGTCCGATGTGGCGACCCCCGTTTCAGCTGGGGATCTTTCACCCCATCAGGAAGAACAACCCCCGACCGCGTGGCAGGAGACGGCCTTTCTCTCGCGATTCACAGCCATACTCGCTGGGCCCACTCCGCAGTGCCCCCCCCCCCCCCCTAGCTGGCCGTGCTTGTTTTCAGAACTCGTGCCCGGCGAGCGCACTGGGTTCGCGCTCGGTTCGCGCTCGGCTCGCGCTCGGTACACGCTCGGCTCGCGCTCGGCTCGCGCTCGGTTCGCGCTCGGTTCGTGCGCGGCACGCCACCGGTATGCCGGCAGCGACGACGCGCCGGCCAGGTGTGTCGGTCGGCTTCGAACCCCATCCGGCGGGCGGCGCTGGAATGCGCGTGTTCCGGCCGCCGGGAGGGGAGCAGACGGCACGCGGCGTGGATGGGCCGGAGCCCTGGGCTCTGTCAGGGAACGCTCGACAGGAGCGGACGACTGGCGGTCGCAGGCCGACGGGAGGATTACACAGAGCGTGGGCTGGGGACAGACGATTCAATGGATGGTTTTATGTGCAATAAAAGAAAGACACGAGATCATTTATTTTGCTTTTTACGAGGCATCGACATATTTCTGCAACATGATACCAGACCGGTAGCGGGAATCAAGCCTCGACTCGACATGTGGTCGTGAGCAAATGATTTTTCCAGCTGCGCTTCGATGTCCCCAGGAGAGCAGGTCAGTGCACTGGCTGCAGCAGGGCGACCCTGCAGTGTGCGGGTGAGAGGCAGGGCCTGGCCGCGAACGCTAGCATTCACGGCACCAGGGATAGGGCATTTGTTCTTTGCCACTGGGCCGACGATCCTGCTCTTAGCTCGGAGCACATGGTCTTAAGCGTCACAGCCGTGCTGTCTGAGAGCGCCGTGCGGCGCTGCGGCTCTGGATCGCGTGTCCCCTGGCAGGCGTGGCAGGCCGCCGTCCTCCGCGCTCGGTTGTACGGGTCAGGTACAGCGGTTACTCCGTGAGAGCCGGCTGGCCGTGTGGCGGTACGCCGGAACTCCGACCGTCAGACTGGACGTTCCGGCGGCTCCAGCGGCCGGCGGCCGGCGGCCAGGGCGGCCGCCGCTGGAGCCGCGGCGGAAGATGTGACGTGGCGATATGGTGAGCCACCGCCGACGCCGCGTCGGCTGACAGGCTGGATGACGGACAGATGCCGCGATACACTGAGCCGCCAACCGCTCTGGGTCGAGCCGGCGCGCACCTTCACCAGGTGACCTTGGCAGCTCCCAGCGGCCGGCCGGCAGCTGGCGTCGTAAATTCACATCGCTCCAGACGATCGGCCTGTGCAGGCATCTCCGCCGGCGCAGCTCATTACGGAGCCGGGTCGGCGCCGCTTCCTGCCGCGCCGCGAGCGTCCGCGCCGCGTCCGCCGCCGCTGGGCGCGCCGCTCTGCCAGGCGAGCCGCCCCGCCCCCGTCTGTGGGACGGACATGGCGCTTCCGCCTCCCCCTGGACCGGCGCCGGCCGCGCGACGGTTGGACGCCGCGGGAGGTCGCCGGAGGAAAAACCTCATTAGACTGGCATTAATGCATGGGAATTAGCCGCGAGGAGCGTGAGGACCGCCGGGCGCAAAGTAGCGGTCACTCGACGGAGGTGGGCTGGCCGTGTCCGCCGACAGCTGGCGTGCTGCTGACGGCTGGCGAACAAACGGTATCGGAATGTCTGCCTCCAGGCGCGTCCCGCGGCCGACGCGGGGATGGTAACCCGACACGTGGCGATGCCACGATCCCGCCTGTTGCCAGCGGCGCATCCTGTCGACGCGATCACGTCCGTGCTGACGTCACCTGGGCACCTGCAGCGCGCCGACCAGAGGCAGTGCGCGGCCGACTGGTGGGCTTATCAGATCGAAACGACGGGCGGACCAGGAGCGGGGCCTTTCCGGGAGTCGCAAGAGCAGGGCAGTGACTGCTGAACACCAGGCACGGGTTAGCGCCCTCGAATTCGGTACCCGGCAGCGGCCGCTATTCTGTCGGGGCCGCGTGTGAGGTCAGGCGCCGCCGCGCGGCTGTGTTGCCCGCGCCGGTCGCCGGTCAGCAGGTGCTGTGCCGCCGGCCGCCTGCCTGCCGACTGAGACACACGGCCGGCTGCCGAACGTCCCCTCGAGTCGCTCCGGTGCTGCCTGCAGCCGTGTAGTGTACTCCAGGGCTGCACCGTTTGCGATGTTTTCGTCGAAACGTCTAGAAACGTCGAGAGATGTTTTCCACATCAAGGCCGGCCAGATCGCTGGTGCTGCCATATGAAGTTTTTTTTGCCTCAGGCTGTGGCATCGAATCCCCGTAACATATCTGGGGAGATCGCATTTCCATCCTTGATGGAATTAACCTCCGAGCCTCGAGGCTCTGCTAGCGCATCTCAGGTTGCTTCGTCCCGGACGCATGGTTCAGAACGTAGGAAGTTAGTTTTGAACATGCCTTGTTTGCAAACCAGAACCAAACGCCAACATTGGGTGATGTGCTGAGCGACCAGTGCGAGAACCATTTACACTTACGTATCATTACATTTGTATTTATGTTATTTTCGCCGTAGATTGCCTTGTTAGTTATATATTATCATATCGTATTCACAGCCTGCCCTTTTTTGCACGTCCTGAACTTTCCTGCGATCTCTTTACGAGTCGGCTTAATCTTGCGATGATCAATGTTTGGGTGTTGTGTACGAGTCTTATGTGACAAGAATAAAGAAGAGGGCGGTTTTTCTCGCCTCATGCCACGACTCCGCGATTTACATCGCCGGACAGTGAAGGTTTTTTGTGGGATACATCAGTGATCCATGACGGTTGGTGTAGTGAGCCATATCGGATGGCTCAGTGACCCGTGCCGGTAGGATCAGTGACCCTTGTCGACTGGCTCAGTGACCCATATCGGATGGTTCAAAGATCAAAATCTTTTGATTCATCGGCTCGTCTTACCTGTCGCTCACGCACAGATAACCCATTTTAGAGAACGTGCCGACACCACCAGCTCGTTAATCCGCGTCACGATTGTCTCCCATTTCGCCGCTCCTTGGCCCGAGGACCGCTCGTTGTCACGCGCCGCTCCCGAAGTTTGCATCGGCGCCGACGTTCGGCCGGGCCCGTCGGCGGGCCCGGGCGCGGGACGTCGACTATTGGCGAGTTGCGGCCGCCGTCCGCGTCAGCGCCCGCCGCGGCCTAACTGGATCACGGGGAGGAGGGCGTGTCCGCGTCGGCACCCCGGGCGGCTCCACACCGGGACCACGTGACTGAGCTGCGTCGACGCGTCACCAGTCACGTGTGTCGCGGCAGTCTTCGCCGCCACGTCAGGGTGATACACCCCCGTCGGGACGGGCCGGCTTCCGTACCGCCGGGCTGAAAGGCGGACGTTCCCCGGTGGCGGTGGGCGCGGAGCGCGCCACCCGCCCGTCGCGTCGCACCGCGCCGTGTTTGGCACCGGCCGGGGCCCGGGCGCGCCGCCGGCCGGCCCGGTGCCGCGTCGCCGACCCGTGACGGTCGCCGCTGCCGCCGCTGACACGGATCGGCGGCGAGCGCGGCGCGCCCGCCGCCGCCCAGTGTCGCCGCGTACGCTGCGTCGGACGGCGGCGCCTGGTGACGGCGGACCGGTGACGGCGGACCAGCGACGGCCCGCTCAGTCGGCGCGCGGGCGGAGCGTGGGCAGCGGCGCCGCCTCCGACGCCGGTCGGAGCGTGCGTGGTGCGAGTGCTGCACGGGGCTTCTGTCGTGTCACGTGCGTCGGTGCGGTAACGTGAGAGCGACTGAGCCCTGTGGCGCGCGGTATTACTGAGCGGCGGACGGGAAGGATTTCTGCAGCTTTTCCAGCGGCTGTGCCGGATTGAGGGCAGCTGGTTTACGGACTGCGTCTGGATTAACTAGCCCGGGCATTGTCCATCAGTGTACTGCTTTCCACGGCGGCAAGTGAGCCAAACATTTGAACCGTCATTGGACAAGCACTCTGCCTACGATCAACTCGACGAGTGCTGTAACGCGTCTGACAGCGTGCGCGCGAGGAGCCCACGCCACGGGGAGAGGATCCACGCACGCTAGCCGCCGTCCCTGCCACAGCGTGCCGATCACCAGCGAATTGGCCGGCTCGCCGCAGGGAAAGTCAGGAGCCGACGGCTTGGCAGATGCTGTCCGTGCGGAGAAACCGCAGGCTGACGTGAGCGGCAGCGCCGGCCCGTTCACCTACGGCCCCCCGCCGTCACCGCACACACAGTGCCGATTACGCGTGCTCGCGTGCCGTACGACGTCCGACGCGGCGTGCGCGGTTCCGGTCCTAGCGCGCGGCGGCGTTGCACCGGCGCCGCTCGCGCCGAACCGGTGCGGTCGGTAGTGTGCCGGCGGCAGCTGCGGAGCGCCCTGCGCATCGACTGCCTCCTCCGGATCCGCCCCCTGCGGCGAGGGGCGCACGCCCCCACCGCCGCCGCCGATTGGTCGGCCGGGTCACGTGACCGGTGCCGGCATGCACGTTTCGGACGTGCGGCACGCGGCGCGGCTGCCCGAGAGCAGCATGGAGCGGCGCCGCGTGCAGGCCTACATCGACAGCCTGGGCGGCTACTCGCGCTCGCTGCCCAAGTCGTTCACCAAGTGTTTGGGCGTGCTCAAGTCCCCGCAGGCGGCGCGACACAGCTGCAGCCCGGCGGGGCGGGCGGACCGCGAGCCAAGCACGCCGCCGCGCGCCGGTCGCACCCCGGACCTCGGGGAGGAGGCGGCGGCGGCGACACGGCCGGCCACGTGCGGACGGAGCCGCGGCCGCCAGCTGTACGCCCGCCTGGTAGCGCGCACCAAGAGCCGGGACCGGCGCTCCACTCTGCCAGCGCACATTGGACGGTTGTACCGGCAGCATACGGCGGCCGAGTTGGGCCGCGCCAGAGCCGGACCGAGAGGCGACCGACGGTAAGTACAGCTGAGGTCGGCTCAGGCTCGCCGCAGGCTCCCAGCTACAGCCAGCTTCACGGTAGCGAGCGCCACGGTAGCGAGCGCCACGGTAGCGAGTGCCACGGTAGCGAGCGCCACGGTAGCGAGCACCACGGCAGCGAGTGCCACGGCGGTGGGGCTTTTCACGATTCGAGTGTTTGTAGTTGATTCGGGCCCAGCTCAACGTTCGGGGCCTTGTTGATTCGGGGCTTGTTGATTTTGTACGCTCCGCGCTTGATAAGCCCGCTAATTTCAAAAGGTCCTGGGTGACGTGCTCCGTTGTGCGCGCCGATGTGGTGAGTCACCACTCAACACGCGACAATTATGGGTTTGAGACCGGCGAAATAGCCACCCTTTCAGCGGGCGAGATCAGCGCGGAATTGATTTTGGGCGGCGAGCGTGGTGTGGGTTTGTTCTCAGTAAATTGGGTTCGCCCACTCGAGACGACTCAGTCGTGACTGGTGCACGGCTTCGAAACTCGGCGAATTCGCGCGTTCGTCCCGATTTCCGGGGCCCAGTTGTGAACCGGCTGTGACGCGCACTCTCACGGCCTGCTCGGCCGCCTCATCAGGCGCCGACCGCGCTGATGGATTTTTGCCCGCGCACTCAACGAGCGTGGCGGCAAGGACTTTCTCGGCCTGCGCGCGGGAGCGCCCGCCCCTGCGACCGGTCGGCTGGGGTGCACAGCCCGGCCGAGCCAGTGCGCGGCGTGCTTCCCGACGTGGCCGCCAGAGGCCTGGGCCGCAGCGTCACCAGGCGCCTCGGCTACGGTCCCAGCCTGTGAGAACGGCCTGACGAAGAACATCGTCATCATCAGGCGGACGCGTAGCGGGAATCAAGCCGGGTTTGGCGGGGAGAGTCTGGAGGTAATGGGTCTGCGGTAACAAGACAGCAGCAGCCGGATCGCGCGTATATCGTACCCCATGCGGCGGCGGGGGGGGGGGGGGGCCGCGTGTGCAACTGGCTCCTGGAACGAACACGTCGACCACGGGACAATGCCAGTTGGTGGGAGCCGGCCGCGGCCGGCGCCTGAGACAATGCCGACCGGTGGGACAGTGCCAGGGCCGACCGGCCGACAGTGACCCCGCGACCCGCCGGGACCTGCCTCGACCCCGTTCACGCGCGCCACCGCCGCCCCTGTGCCGCTGACACCGCCACCCGCCGGCCTTGACCGCCCCTGCTGGGCGGCGGGCGGCCCATCAGCACCGGGCCCGGTGCGTCCGCCCCCCTCCCCCTCCCCCTCCCCGCGGCCCGGCCACGCCGGCGGCCGTGCCTACGTCGAACTGTCAACACGTGTCGCGCGTGAGCTGACTCACCCGGCGGCGGCGGCGGCGGAGCGGCGGCCCGGTCGGGTCGCCGACCTGAGCAGGTCAGGGGGTTCTCGGCTCCCGATGCCGTTGGCGGGGGGGGGGGGGGGCGTACCCGCCGCCGGTGGGCGGGGTTGCTCGGGAAGGGGAGAAGGTTGCATCTGCCGGACATCGGGCATTGCTCGTGCGGGCGCCAACGGCGGCAGCGGCGGCGAGCACTCGACCGTGATGTGATGGTGTATTTGATCCACTGGCTGCACTGACGCTTGGAAGCTGCTGCCGGCCGGCGCGACGAAAATAGGCCGAACCGTGGTGTCGGTCAACCTGTCCAGAAGCCCGTCTTATAAACGAGCGGAAGCAAAACAACTCACGTGCGTTATTGGTAATCGATAAGAACCTTTTGCAACCTTCATACGCGCCTCGTGCGGCTAGGCAGGGAGCGGCGCTGTTCTCATTGTGGATGCAGTGTAAGTAAGATCTCATCTGAGGTTGCTGTCAGTTCATGTAATTTGTTTACGGACGTCTCGAGTCGCCCCGAGGAATACCATGGCTCGGCTGAGTTAGCGTTCCATGTTAGCGCCACGGCAGCGGGCGATATGTAGCAGACCAATGGACGTCACTTATCGACGGGTATGCGGGCTGGGCCGGCGTTATCGAGCGTGAACTCCCTGGAGACGGGGAGAGATCGCGGTCGGAGACGACGCTCGGCCGGCGCACCGACGGCAGATGGCGAGGGAAAGGATTAGAGACAGCTAGCTGTTTACATTCGATCAAAATACTCGGCCGTGATTTGGCACCAGACCGGTCCCAGTCTAAACTGGGAGTGGAGTTTCACGAAGGCTCGGAGAAACTTCACACGGTCGAGGCGGGACCGTTAGAGGTACGGACGGTAGGCGCAGATGCCACCGCTCTGTCACACGACACTGTCGGGCATGAGCGCGTCAACATTAAAAGACACGCGGCTAACTGTAACTAGACAACACGTGGGACTAAACGAGTCCGTTGTACCCCGCATTGTATTTTGCTTTTGTGATGCTGTACCCCCAGTGATCAAAAGTGTATTGCCGATACGCGTAATTAACAAAACGTTCGTCTCGGCTTTGATCGAGGAATCGATTTCCCCTAGCAGAGACGTCAAACACTGGGGTGATTCGTTCGGTAGAAACTGCGTGACATCTGCTTGGCTATACACAATGCAGTGCTGGAACGGAACCAAACTCAGAGGAAACTCCCTAAGGATGAGAAATGACAATCGGTTTACAGGTGGGACCACAATAACCCTTCTTTGAGAAGACGAGACTGTTCAGAGACCTAAGCTCATGCCGCCGAAAGACCCCGGCTCCCGTCTGCTGGTGCTGGGCCCAGTCCAGCTCTGAATGCTGGCTTGCCTGACGCTACTTTACAGACCGGTTGGTGCGATTGCTTTGCGTGACGCCAGAGGCACAGCTTCTCAGAGGTAATCGTGCGACGGCATGGTTAATGAGTGTGCGCCGACAATGAATGGCCGGGTACGCACCGTCTCTGTTGCGCTATCCTGTCAGCGAGCTTTAAGAGCGCTCGGTAATTAACGACCGCCTGACACAACGGCGGAGCGCCAGCTCGCATGGCAGAAGACCATGCCACTGCTCTCTGTCATCATTTGATTAAAATTCTGTCGTCATGCAGGCATGCGCGTGACGCAAGCTCAATTTGGCGAAATAAGCATGATGCTGAGAAGTTATTAGAGTGGACAATTAGCTTGCATCACGATGCAACAACGCTGCGAGTCTGGCGCTCATATTCGCATGTTGCGCAGCGACGCCCTCAGACGTCGGTTAAGCTGTCCGAGTTAGCTGAGGGCTGATGTCACCGGCGTCGAGATTAAAGCACAGTGTTCGCCGTAATCAGTCGGCTGGGATGTCGGTCCGGCGCAGTACACGAGAGTGCTCCATGCTGTTAATAGTTCCGTGGCGTGCTTTCGCCTTGTCAGTTTTTACGCTTATTTGCCGTGGCATTCGCGTTTGCATGGCTCCTGCCGCCGGCCGCCGTCGAGGTCCTACGGACGACTGCTGTGACGCGCGCTGCCGTCGGCCCCTCGTCGGTGCCGACGGGACTGGACAGTTCGAGCGCCGCCCACGCGGCGGCTGGGCTGCGGGGCCAACACCCTGCCGCCGCTCCGCCGCCGGGGAAGCCAGCCGACCTCGCCTGCGTGCCGTCAGAGCCGCGTGCCGATCCCCGGCCCGGCTGGGGGCGCCGTCCCCACAGCTGCGCCCCGGCGGAGCCTGGCTCAGCCGCGGCTGCAAAGGCGGCCGCCCGCGGCCCGGGCCGCAGCTGGCGGCGCCGGACAGAGGACGCTGCTGGGACCGCAGGGTCGCGCCGCGAGATAACGTTCATTTTCCGGTTCCTGTGCCTGAGGCGGCCGAGTGGCATGCCGCAGTCCTCTCTGTGCCGCCACGTCGTGCCGTTGGCGACGCTCCAGCGCTGCATTCAGGCAGTTGACCGCTCGCACCGCCACCCCCATCCGTCTGACCTTTAAATGTGGTACCCGTCGGAAGTGAATCATCGCCCCTCCGTCGCGTGCGCCACCACGGCCGAACTGTGATCGGTGCTCGATGAGAGCGACTCGCGCTCATTCGACAGTGATTCCTTGCGCCAAGCCGTCTCGTCGAGTCCCGGGAGTCCCTTGCCGAGTCCGTGGACTCCTCCGCTCGTAAGGTCCCGCCGCTGGTACGATCGAGAGCGAGTCCGGCGCGCGCGGCTCGACTCCAGCCCGTGGCGGCGGCGGTGTTCCGAGAGCTCGCGCCGCCGGCGGCCGGGTGTCGTGATGTGGAGCTCGCTCGTGCGTCGCAGCCACGAGCGCGGTGAGTGACGCCGGCGTGACGCGGCCCGTCACGCGCCCTCGTCTCGTGCCTCCGGTCACGGGCCGACGACGTTGGCGCCGTCGGCTGACGAGCAGCGCGCGCCTCACGCCGGTCGTGCCACTTTCACTTTCGCCAGCCGACGGGCCGTGCGCTGACAGCGGACGAGCGCGAGATAACACCCGTCGGAGCGTGACACGGAGTGGCCGCCACGGCCGGCCAGCGCTGCTCTATCGCTGCTGGTGCTGTCGTGTCGTCGCTTGCGAACGTTAGAGGCTAATGACGCGTTTTTCAAACGGTGTTACGTCACGCCCTCGTCGTTCTCGAGCATCTCGATTTTTCCGGTCGATAACGTAGTGGCGTCGTGGGTAAGGGGTTAGGGGGGGCGGCATAGGACCGCATTCCAACCAATCACTCACGTCCTCCGCGTACGCCAGGCCCTTCGGCTGCACCACGAGCTCACGAGAGGCTCAGGCCCAGCCGGTCCTTTGGTGATGCGCGCTCGCCGACCTTCTGTGACCCCGACCCGGCCTGTGGTGACTTCAGGAGTGTACGGCCCGCCAGCGACAACTCGACGCAGAAAGGTAAATTACCTTTGCCGCTCCCCTCCACGGTCGGTTTTGGGTCTTTTGATGATGTGGACGAAGCTCGCATGCGATGTGAGCGCAATGGGAATGGGCTATCACGTCAACCGGCTCTCTTCGCGCGCATTGAGCATGGACAATATCGACTGGCTTTGCGCTTACTGAGGTGGGACCACCGACGTTCAGCTCACGTGCATACTAGGGGAGTCGGCGGTTTTCGGTGCATCCCCGACTTCAAGCATGGTTGACAACGATGGTGGACAATCCTTCGAGCGCAATGCATCGTTGCCTTCTCGATGTTACCTGTCGTTAACGGTCCCATGGCACCGCCCCGCTGGAACCGGCCGCACGTCACGTTCAGGCGGTCGGTGGTCTCTCGAGCTCCGCCGCCTCACTCGGCTCGTGCCGCACTTGGAGGTGAAGACCCCCCCCCCCCCCCGATGACGCCACTTCAAGCGTGGCCATTGAAAGGCAATATCAAATGGAGGCCGTCCAATCGCAACATGTCTGCGGCGCCAGCTCGTGTGCGAAACACGCTGACGGCGGCACGCCGCGGGTCACGAGCGAGGTGAAGGGATCACGGCCTATCAAGGAAGGGGTCACGACCTATCTGGGGAGGGGTCACGACCGAGGTGGTCATCGGAGAGGGGCGCTTGGT
The DNA here is from genome assembly GCF_011947565.3 of Pollicipes pollicipes. Taxonomy (NCBI): domain Eukaryota; kingdom Metazoa; phylum Arthropoda; class Thecostraca; order Pollicipedomorpha; family Pollicipedidae; genus Pollicipes; species Pollicipes pollicipes. The sequence goes on from NW_023596576.1 coordinate 56,142,792, forward strand.
GCCCGGTATTGGCCAGACATGTAGACGGGGGCCACCATATTCTTCCCCCTGAGTCCAGCCCTTTACATTAGGTATTGAGCCATTGTGCAAAAATGCGGTCCAAGGTCGCGGGAGCGCTGGCGAAATTTGGCATCCCTCGGATGCAAATCCGGATGACGTGCCTGGCATTGTTTGGCAGCGGCTGCGGACCGGAGCGAGGGTCTGGCGGCGGGTGTGGGTGTCGGATTACACGCCGAGACGGCTCTCAGCGGGGCTCGCTCCCACCCGAGCTCGGCCGCCGATGTCCGTGTGCTGGCGTGAGTGCGGGGTCTCACGCAGAGGCGACCCTGAGCCGCATTCTCACCCGCGCCCCGGCCTGTGTGGGCGGGCGTCGGCTCGCACGCTCAGCTGTCCCTGAACCTCACACGCCGGTGGTGATCGGTGGAGGTTGTATCACTTCTCCTATGGGATCGCTTATGCATGATGCTGCACGAGATCGTGCACCATTAGGGAGGAGACGGAACCAGTGTCGGAAGAAGGCTGCTTCTCGTCGAGTGCCTTATGGGTCCGGCGTGTCTCATTGTCGGAATGATCCTCTGCTCCTCCGTGCAATGCGTCACACCCTGTGCTGTAAATGATTGTGCGCAGGAGGCTCCGTTGGCTGCTACGCTCCGGCTCCTGGGCTCCTATCACGCTACTCGAACGGTTGACGTGTCGTTGCTGTGCAATTACACCCCCGCGGCTGCTTAGGCGTACATGGTTTTCTACCCGCGCAGCTGACCCGCAGTGGGTTGCCCTTGCTCCCTCCCTGCGACCGTGCGGGGCCGGCCGGGCACGGCCACCACGCCACGGGTCGGTACGGTCCGGTCGGAACGGAGAAGCGACCGCCCGTATCACCTATAGACCGTCGACCTCATAGCTCAGCTTATGTTAAACGCCAGTTCAGGTCCCGTGTCTTTAGATTTGGTGGCAACCAGCAAGCCCACTGTATGACGCACGGCGACACTAGTGGTGCCATCTAGGAGCTAGTGTTCGACCTGCAAGGTCGGCTGTGCTCCGCCACTGCTCGCGGGGACATCTACTGGCAGCGGCTGAAAGTAATCTGTGGGAGTTCCGCGCGAACTCTGCATTCGTCAGTCCAATGCAGGCAGCTCGCCTGGCGACGGTGCAGAACCTGTGTTACCATGCAGGCAACACCTCTCCCGACCGCAGAGCCGCATTAATCGGATGTATCTGTTGCTGTGTCATACTTAACTCCTGTTAGGCATTTCATCATCCTGCTGGTGACGGGGTACATTACTTAACCTATGATCCCAATCTTTCCGTTTATCAGTCCTCTGATAGATGAGTGGGCGAATGCGCGGGCGGCGCGGCGATGTGCACCGCGTCCGTATGCGCGCCGCAGCCCCAGCCACTGCTGCTGCGGTGCACGGCGCCGGCGTATACGACGACGCCCCTACAGTCCCGGCGGCTGGCTCGGGTTGTTTGAGTGGGTGCTGTGCGCGTGCGGAGGGTGCCAGGCCGCGCCCTGCCGACAGTCGAGCCGTGCCGCTGTGTCCGGCGGCGCCTGGCCCGGACCGGGCTCGTGGTCTCCGGAACCGCGGCTGATCGGGGGCCGCGTTATCAGGCTGGTGTCCGCTCGGCCTCGGCGCGAGCTCAGTGGTGGAACAGGGGCGACGAGGAGCCGAGCGGCGTCGCGCGCGGCGAGGCCCCTGGACCGGGGTCAAAGGCCTGTCACACCGAGCGTCAGACCTCGTGCGTCAAGACCCAGACACCTGGCAGACCAAGACTCGAAGACATCGCAGGCCGGGCTGAAACAACTGGTGTCCGACACTATAAGTAACCGTTCCACGAGACCTGCCGACTCGGCGGCCGTCGTGGCGGGCTTGTCTCGCGGTCGGACGGTCGGCGGGATAAGCTCCTGCCGGACTCCTGCGACTCCGCGACCGTGACACGCTGGAGCGTTGCGGGGGCGCACTCGTGCCTCGCCGCCAATCCTGTGATTCAGAGCGTCTGGCGGTACCAGCGGCGGACATGACGGCGGCGTAGTTCGCAGTATTTCAGCGCGTTAGCGCCAATGGGGCCGTCGCGGCGTGGTGCCGTCCGTGCAGCTAGAGCCATGGGATTACCAGACCCCATGATCACCTCCTCCCAATCATAGGATTGGATGATATATGAGCTCTAAACGGCTGGAGGTAAGCGTCGTTACGTCAGCGAGGGAAATACTACGCTCGATTTCGGCATTAGATCGCCATCGGGCCGTCACCTCCCAGCATTACGCTGGTCTGGAAAACGCCTGATGTAACGCAGGCGTGAATTGCCGATGGTGTGGCTTCCAACGGGTAAAGATAGAGGGAACTCCGTAACACTGGTCGCCATGCATCGCCTGCTGCTCGCCATCCCGCGGTAACCGCAAACGGCAGGCCCCACTGCGCCTTTGATCGGTGCCGACGCTGACGAAACACCGCGGAAGGGCCCACTGCCCCCGGCGCCGGACGGCGGTAGCGTCGCGGACAGATCGAGCGAGTCGCAAGTCATGTCTGCGCCGGGGCGTCGCTCCCAGTTCTACGTGGACCTGCCCTCTGAGGTCACCGATCGCGCCGTCACCCAGGATTCGTTGGCGCCGCAGCTCTGCGCGAGCCCGCCAGCTGACGTGGTGGATCATGCAGGTCGCTCGAGATTCGTCGTCGTCGCAGTTCTACGTAAGCCTTCACCCCTGCGTCACTGGTCATGCGGCCAAGCAGGAACCGCAGGTCAAGATCGAGGTGGTTGACTTGACAGGTAATGGTGTCTGGTGGCTGTGGCGCATGCTGCGCGGTCACTCCCTGACCTGACCTGATTTGCTCCGGCTTTCTGAACCCATCGGGCTAAGCCATCTGACCTTACTACCAGATCTGACCTGACTTGACCTGGCCGCCGCGCAATGCGCGATAAACGTCGTAGTCTAATCTGTTGATCTGTTGATCTAATCTGTTGTTGATTTGCAAGGGACGCTTCTGCCTGACGTCCGCCCTGGGCGAAGCTGATCCAGTCCTCGCCGCGGGCGGACAGCTCAGGCTGTTTCCCCCGCCGGCTGGCTTGACGGCTGAGCCGTTGGACGCCCAAACGTGCCGCGTTTGATTGGCTGTGCTCGGGGCCTTTATCGAGGCGGGCAGTTCAAGGCCCCACACGTCGGACCGCTCGTGCCTGAAGCACACGTGGGCGATCACGGAAGCCCTGCGCGTGAGTGGAGCCGTGTGGGAGCCGCGCCGGCCGCGCTGACCGCTGCGATAACTTCTTCGTACCGACATAGCACGGCTTACCGGCATGCGCGGGCAGATTGGCAAAGAAACTATCTCCGACTGGCATTCATGCGCGGTTTGATTTGATGCATTAACTCTGCCTTGATGGAGAAATCGCTTCGTTCCACGGCAAACTCAAGTGGTGCTTTGCATCCGGACGGAAATCCGGCCCGTCTGCTCGTGGCCATTGGAGCAACTCAACATAAAACTGACCTTCACCTCTCCACGTAGTGGTTTCGCTTTCGCCTCCCAGATCTCCTCGTCGACGAGGTGCTGGTCTTCTGCTGGCCGGCCTCCAGCGCCAGCACCCCGGGGCGCGTTATGACGGGGCAAAACTGGCCCATTGTTTTAGCCGTTGCACGTCTCACACGCCTCTCCTGGTCAAACATGGACTCTAGCCAAACACGTGGGCATTGGCTTCCGCGTCAGCGGCCTATCGGCCGTCAGACGGCGCAACCGACGGCGCGCCACTCAGCGACGCCGCAGGGAGGCCTCGACCCGGCCTGGGTCCGCTCGAGCAGCCCTCAAGGTCCGTCTCGGGTCCGAGCTCGGTGTCAGACGCGGGCAGCCTGCCTCGCCGCAGGCTGACTTCGTGTGGGGGGAGGGGGAGGGGGAGGGGGTGGAAAGTAGCCCCAGGTCCGCCTGAGACCCGGCCTGAAATCTCTCCAGGTCTCTTGGTTGACCTCAGTGGCGGGCGGGCTGGACGTCTCCGGACGTCAGTGGATCCGGACGGGCTGGCGGAGGGCTGCGGCGGGCAACCTGTCGGTTCCACAGCCAAGCAGTCCCGCTCGTCCGGTCTCCGGCGACGGGACGGCGAACCGGGAACGAACGCCAGTGTTCTTGGTTAGACTCGGAGGCCAAGTGAAGAGCGTGGAGACTCCGGTGCCATGTGAAGAGCGAGGGATCTCGTGCTCTGTGGTGAAATGGCCTTCAGCCTGAAACTGCTGACCCTGAGCGGGGTGGTCTGTAGTCGATTAGCAAACTGCCAAGGCGTTAGTGAGCCTCCGTTGGTGAACAGATGTTGGTGTCTGATTGACAAGCCTATTGACAGAACACCTGGTCCATGTATCTTGTAATTCAGCTGTGCTCGCTTTTTCCGCCGTGCTGCGCCATCGCGTATTCTGTCCCATGCATACTCATATCATTCTCGTCAAACTTGCGGCCATTTATGATCCACAAACCATGTTTGTAAATGTATCCGCGTGGTCTAGTGAATTCGGTGAATTTTGATTACAACAGTAAATAAACAAGGCCATTGTGCAAGTCTTATTCAGATGACGTAATGGCTACAAAGAATGCTTGAGCCACAACATGTGTTAGCTGGTCCAGGACATGTTACTATAGCATGCCATGCTCATAAGTACCAGTAATGGGTACTACTGCAGCGTTATGAGGGCGCTTGCGCGAAACCCATCTGCAAAAAGCGTGGGCGCAATTTAGCACGGAATGGTTGAAAAGCGTTCAGCGAACTGCCCTGTGACTACGTCATCGGTGGTCTGGCGGCTGAGCCTAGGTTCACAGAGGAGTCGGCTCAGCACGGCGATGTATGTGCATACCTCTATGCATTGACCAGTAAATGGAGACATATACAGTGTTGCAAACTTGTCTTTCAGTCCGGTGGTTTGTTTCAGAAGTCTCCCACTCCATGCTCTCGTTGACTGTCCGGGCGCGGTCCGTTTGTTGTGCTAGACAAGGCGAACAGATTTACCTATCCGTCCGTCTCGACGTCTTCCCGTTTGTGCTGGACTGGAGCTCCCGTGCGGCGGAGGGGCAAGGGGGGGGGAACCACATATCCGAAGTGGGTGGGTTGGTGGGTGAGTGGGCCCCGGGACAGCCGTGCGCCGGCCTCGAGCCGGCCGCGGCCCGGCGGCCAGTCGTCAGTCCCGCCGCCGGCCGACCGGTCGCCGTCCCCCGCTCCGCTCCGGCGCCGGTGTGGGCAGCAGAGTCACGCCCGGTGTGGACAGTGTCACGCTAGTCACGCCCGGTGTGACGGACTTGGCGAGTGCGGCAGTCACGCCGCGTGTGGACGGAGGTGCCCCGTTACGGAGACCCGCCTGCGCGCCCGGTGAGCGCGCGGTCTCTTCTCCAGGCGTCCCGTCGTCGCGAGGCCGCGTGTCCGGCCTCACCGCTAGTGGGACCCTCACGCCGGCACCTCCACACGGCACCGGTCCGCCGCCGACACGCGCCACGTGACCCGTACACGGGCCCGGCGCGGCGGCCCCCTCCACGTGGCCGGACCGTTTGGCGTGCGGTGACTCGGGGAATCTCCGGTCGGAGCCGAGCGGCTTTGGCGGCTCAGCGCGGGCGGCGCTGGATGGAGCGGGCGTGCGCCGGCCGTCTGCGGTCGACTGCTCACGCCGGCCGGGCTCGCTCGCCCCGGCTAGCCCCGAGCTGGCGCTGCGATCCGGCCACTCGGCGCTGCGGCGTGCACCGGAGCTGACCGCCCGCTCGTGACGTGACGTGACGTGACGTGACGCGTGACCCGGCTGCCTGACCGGAGGTCGTCGGCGGGCCGGGCGCGGTCGCGGGCTGCCGGCATGAGGATCCGCTTCGTGTCGCCCCCCACGCCGGAGCCGTGCAGGAGGCGCGCTCGCTGCGCGCAGCGGCGACAAGGTACGGGCCGTGCGGCGCCGCCGGCGAGGGTTTCCTGTCCCCAGAGTCTGGTACGTGGCGACCTGCCCGAAACGGGCCCCTGTCCTGTCGGAACGGTGTTCGCTAGAGCACACCAAGCCCATCTTGGGACTGGTATCGATTGGAGTTTTGAAGGCCGCTCACTTAGTTACGTTCCTGTCTGCAGTTGTGCAAGGGCCATCCAGGCGCCAGTCCTGCCCCTAGAGGCCCCAGGAGCTTGGCATGCCGGGCTTGGCATGTGGCGTCCGGCGTGCCTGCACGGAACCATGGCCTATTTACGCGTGCCGTAGTTTTGTCCGCAATTGAAGCTGCTTAGCCCGTAGATCGCCTTGGAAAAATATATTAGTCATAGATAACCCGTCGGCTTGATTGCTTTGCGCACATTGGAGCGGATGGCGTGCCGTTGCAGGGCGATGGGGACGTGTTTTCCTGACCGGCTGCCGCCTGCGGTGCGCGTGCGGCGTGATGCCGTGGGGAAAGGGCGAGGGGGGGGGGGGGCGGGCACCTCACCGCGAGTTCGCCGGCGACAGCTGACGGCCGCCGTTGACGCGTCGTCCGGTGATGGCCCGCCGGCCGGCGTGAGGCGCCGCTCGGTGTCCCGCCGGCGTCGGCGGCGGCCGGCCCCCAATGGTCAGACTGGCTCCGCCGGCGCCCGCCGCCGCTCGGTCCTGCGACTCGGTCTGCACGCGCCGGACGAGCCGACGGATCGGGGACGGGTGTGACGGACTGGCCGGCCGGCTCGCTGACAACTCGGCCCGATGGACGCTGTGTGGCCGGCTGTTTGACAAGCCGTCATCCGAAGACAAGACCCCCCCTCCCCCTCCTTCCCTCCTCACGCTCGCCCCCAGGCGAGGTCCAGGCGTCGGTTCGCCTCGCACATTTGCCGCTTAGTTGGCGCTGGCCATGGCGGCCAGGGCGGCGCGCGTTTCGCGCCGTGTCGTGCCGACGCCTCCGCTGTTGAAGCCGAATGTGGTCCCTGTCGGAACGGACCGTGTGTGTGTTATGCCGGCGCCTCCCCTGCCGGGGCCGACGGTGTGTGTGGCGCCGGCGCGTGGACGACCGTCTGACAGCTACATGGTGGGCGAGGCCTTGTTGGGCGGCTGACACCGAGCAGGTCGCGTGTAATCGTGTTTATTTACGCGACGTTGGCACGTTGGACTGCACACAGCTGCCACATACTGCGCGTTCTGCATGCCTGATACGGCGCAGGATGATGGCTTGATGTGTCGATCATCGCGGTTTGGCGCCTTATATGAGGACGGCCTAGCTCTGAAAATGTGTTTCAGTTCCATAATAATAATTATAATTATAACTGGAGCTCTACGCCCCCAGCTGTCATGAACATTTAGGGACGGTATGCCTTTATTGGGCGTCATGTGGAACGCGGTAGTGACCTGGGCGGAACTCTGAGCAAGGGCCGGCAGGTTCAGAGTGCAGCGACCTGGTCACTGCGCCGCCACCTGCCTGAGACACTGAGACATGGGGAACATGTCAGTAAATAACGGAAGGATATCCAGTAAATTGGCTGGCGGAGTGAATCGTTCTGTTCATGAGGCAGGCAAGTGTCGTATTCATGCGGCACAGATATAACGCCATTCTTCTCCAGAATCATGCATGCCGTTCGTTTAATTAGACGGCGTCGTGCACGGAACCATAGCTATTGCTATGTTATGTGTGACAGGTATTCTCCGCTTGACCGGGAGGCTGGGTGACAAGGCACGCGTCATGCTCGGTGCCCGGCCCCTCCGCCGGTCGGCCCGCGCCGCCTCTGTCGACACCGGCGGAGGCGCGCCGCTCTCGCCGCGTCCGCTGACCGGCGTCCCTCTCCGCCGGCGCCGCGACCGGTGTGAGCAAGCGGCGTGCTTGTGGAGGGCGGCCGTGGGTGCTGCTTTGGGCGGAGGAGGACGAGACCGGGCGGACGACTCCCTCTGAGGTGGGAAGGGGGGAGGGGGGTCGCGCGGTGGCCCCGACCCCGTGACCTGCGGCGCTTGGCGCTCACACCGCCCGGCTCAGCGTCCATAAATCGAACGGCACCTTTGTCGCTAACAGCGACGGCCTCGGTTTCAGATTCGTCGTACGAGAAGGCGGTGGGTCTGGACCGCGACTCGGCACCGGGCACGCCCGTGCTGGGCCACCGCTCTACGCCGGAGCCGGGTGCCTCGCGATTCACGGTAAGTCGGGGGTGGGGGGGGGGGGGGGGGGCGCGTGGCGGCCGAGGGCACCGCTGCTAGGTGGAGATCGATGGTGTTGTGAAACGAAGGTGACCTTTGGGCTTGAGATAAAGTGCCGGCTTTGTCTCATCTGTTAACTGTGCATAGCGTGAGGGACTGAGACGTGTTTGGTGATAGCGTGCGCGTCGTAAATCTACACAAGTGATATCATGATGTCAGTTTGTATATTTGTCTGCCTCGTCCCAGCCTTAGCAGGTTAACATCCAGCTCACGGCGATGTATGCAAAGCATCGTCTGAAAAATTTCAACATTGACCAAATCCCAAAATAAAAACGCTGCAACATCTCGATATTTTTTCCGAAATTATCACCCTGATGGCCGGTTGTAGATGGTTAGTAGTGCTCGCTTGTAGATGGTTAGTGCGAATATGACGCGTTATACATTACCAGATCTGCACGTAGCTTGATGATATACAAGTTTAACGGAACGGTTAGGTTCACTTGTTTGCCAAACGCATGAGGACGTTGAAAACATCTGTTATGCCCCTTTTGTGTGACCCGCTCACTCCCATAGCTTAATCGGTTCGAGCGCTTGCCTCCTGTGATGCCCGTGATCGGGTGGGTGGGGGTGAGCCGCCTTGGCGCCCGTTATTTGCCCCGCCTGGAGGGGGGGGGGAGCACGGCCAGTGGCAGCGGCCGCTCAAGATCAGATGAGTTCAAGCAAGGATGGAGGCAGCAGCAAACTGTGCTGGCTATTACGGCACGTCGAACTCTTGCCAAAATAATTATGTCGTTGGGCTGGAATTTCACGAGTGAATGATCGGGTCGGAGTTCACACAGGTGCTGCTTAGGGTGAGGTCCGAACCCAGAAGGCAATTCAATCAAAACGTCGGGAAGAAATGCATTTTTTCAACCCTCAAGCTGTGGATACTGGGCAAAGAGTATTCAGATCCATGGGATGTTTCTTGGAAAAAAAAACAAATCACCAATATCTCTTCCTCGCCTAAAACCATTCCGGCGTTTCACCGGTATGTACCTACATTAAGTAAATGCATATTGCATATACACAGGCGCCGCTGCAGCACCGCCGGCGCGACCCTCAGGTTCAGCATAAGCCTTTATCAAGACGGGATCACAGAAGTGTTCCCGGTATTAGCCAGGTGACTGCACTGTCAGGGGTGGCCGTGACGTGCGCCGGCTGGCCCCTGCCCGGTACGGGGCAGCGCTGCCAAAGAGGCCCGTCTTTTCGCGCCGACATGCCATTTTTATGCTAATGCCAACACATCCTGGTGTTGCGCGGCGCCGGGCCGGTCAGGCCGGCGCCCGGCCGGCCGGCGCTGCCACCGGCTCCTGCGGAGGTCGCGGCTTCTGGGTCTGCTTCCGCGCTGTGAAACTACACTACTTATACGGCTGTGCTTAGACGTGAGGATGGCGTGTGTTGGGTGGCGTCCCGTCGGCTGGTTGGCTTACACATCAGTCACGCTCTGATGTGAGTGAGGGCGTAACGGGCTTGCGGTAAGGTCGGACGAATTCCGGTGGTATTCATAGAACGTGATGATTGTATTCGTACTCATTTGGTACTTCTCGGCTTCTCCCAGCGTTTTGTAACCGCATGGAGATAAGCTGCCGACTTCCACTCCCATTTGTAAAATTTTAGAGGCGATCTTGCCCTTTTAAGTGTTCGTCATGATATCATGGCGGTTTCCTTGCACGAATACCGTACGTGATGGGTCAGTGCTTAAATAGTGTTTAAAACGGAACATGGCGTGCTGATTTCCAACATATGCTTTATTTCAATGGCGTGCCATGCTATGTGGCAGAATGTTGCGTGTGGAAATGTCAGACATCTGCACTGCAGATCCCGGGATTTGCTTAGATTTTTGACCACCTGGCTTATGTCATTTTTCTCGTGTTAAATACCTCCGAGTAACGTTTGCTTCCTTGTGACTGCAACATGAATATGAAGCACGTATGTAGGGAACATTAATGACAGCTCATGCACTTCAGGATTGTTTAACAACTTCATTCATGCTCGAGCGCAAAAATAGCATCATGAGCTGACATTCGGGACGAAAAAGGATCGCAATGACATGGTGAATACCAGTGTCAGGATACATATTTTGTGGAAGTAGGAGCTCGGTGCGGGAGCAAAAAACAGCACAAAATACAGTGCAACAATGGGCTAACACTGTAGCTTACTAAAAGGAATACTTCAATGGCGAAGCACAAATAATAGAAACAGAAAGACAAATGAGAACAAAAACGATAGGTAGCATTGATTAGTGGCAGGTAGAAGGAGTGCAAAGGGAGAGAGAGAAAGAGAATATATATATATATATATATATATATATATATATATATCCCGCCATAAGCGTAAACAATCCTTGGAAAAGGATTACCCAGGTTAATCTAAATGAAGAGCGTAAGGAATCCCTGCTGTCAAGACAATTTCGAGTCATCTCATTAGTCTATGCTAATAAATACGTCGAAAGAAAACGGCTTATCGGAACCGGACATCTTTATTTAGCTCCCTTTCGACAACAGGCACGCCCGTGCGTAACTGAACCCGACGCCGCTTGAAAAAAGTGACGTGATAGCATCCTTGCTGGAGCCCAAATGCAACACGCTGTGGTTTGTTGTCATGACCTGGAGTTGTTTCTATGTATTTCAGTTATGATTTCCGCTTTGTGTAGGCAAGAAGGGAGAGAGGCGCTGCAACAGACGGGTGGTCTGCTGTCGACGTTCATGCACGTCTGTCTCCAACTGTGCGTGGCGTGGTGTGGTATGTTTCTAACCTGCCCTTGGGAAACTTCAGCTGCTGTGAAACAACTCAAGCTTGCCAAGGGCGAGTGGCAGAACTGCCAACTCAGTCTCTCCTAAAAGAAGATCTGAATAGATGCGTTGAACCGTCGTGGACGCAATCAAGTCCACCACGGCTGGATGACGGTGCATTTATAATGAATGACACTGCGTACTTTGACTTGTTGCGCAAACGCTCGTGCGTTTCAACAATTTCACTCAAACGAATTCATGAATGAAGTACTTTTTAGCTGTTGCTTCTGCCCACTGAGCGAGACGTGCCAGCAGTCGCCGATAGCTACAACTGGGCTGGCAGAAGGCACGGTTGTCCCCACCAGTGCTGGCATGACGAACAGGCTTTGATGACCGTGAAGCCCAGAAGCCTATCCTCTCTGCCGTATATGGCAGCTGCCTCACAACACATTTGTTGCCTATCGCAGCTGGCGTCTGATAACCTGGAGTGCTGGGGCTGATGGATCGAACGGTGGCTATCGTGTCAGCAGCACATCAAACCGCGCTGCGGCGTTTGGCACGCTTATGCTGTAATCCTGGCGGTGCACACATGTACGAAAATGTCGTGGGCGTTCATGCTGACGTGATCTAGACACCATGCACATGTCATCGTGAACACTTTCTCCGACAGCGCAGCGAAGCTGAGATCACTCTTAGCCGCATTGTGACTGTCACGTGAACGTCGGGATTTATTTCCAGTCAGACTAGCGAGGGCTCACAACATTATGGCCTGCCCGGCCAGATAAGGGTCTGCTTCGTGCCATGGTGTGAAAAAAAGACTCGCTTCATCATCAGTCTGAATGTTTTCAATCGCCTTTAGCGCAGTATCCTTTCCTATCACGTACCTGTTTGGTGATCGAATAAACCGATCAATGTCAAAGTGTCTGCCCAGCTGGCGGCGCGGTATCATGCCATCAGGTCCCCTGTGACGTCTCTCTTGCGTTCTGGCGCGGCTGGCTCGTTTTACGACAAACAGGCGGACAGAAGTCCTTCAAATCGTCGTGTTTGTGTTCCAACTGTTACAGGGAGATTGAAAAGATGCCGTTTTTCGTTGGGCCTGTTTATAGCTTCCTGTCAGTTTAGCGTTGACAAAGAAAAATGCATTTCAGCGGGGATCATGTATTCGAAAACCGTGTTTATTCTTTTAAAAGCAATTAACACAACTTACGGAAGAAAGACAGCACGTTTACAACATTCTGCACCGATCCCGGGATGTTCTACCCTATCCGATCCCAACTGACTCGTACTCCCTTCCCTCAAGCGGGATCCCGACTTTTGTGACTTGCAGCTAGCCATTCAATCAGTTACTAAGCTTCAGCTAGCCATCTGAAACTTCTATAATGACCCTGACCTGTTAGCCCCCCCCCCCTCCCCTAGATCCTACAGTACCCGGATCCAGCGTCCCCAGGCGTTGTATGGTCGGCTGCTTACAAGACCAAAGCCTGCGACGCATCCGAGTTTACGGCGTTTCCGACAGCGTATTAGTCAGCTGTCCGTTTCGCGGGCTCGGCCCGCCAGCATCGACGAATTGGCTACACCGCCGGTCCGGACACCGCGCCACCCCTCTGCACGATGCCACTTGCTGGCAAGGAACACGACCGACACAGCCTGTAGAGGGACCGGCCTTGCCAGGGAGGGGACCCGCTCCCTTCAGAGGGACGCTGGCATGGTGTGCGCGGCACCTGGGGATCCACTGCTGGTCGACGTTCACTGGGAGAGGTAGGAGAAAGCACCTGTGGAACCACGGACACCGCTGGGCGGCATGGGTACCGCTGCCTGTTGCGTAGCCCGCCTGCTGTCGAAGCGGCAGCCGTTGTGCGGGCGCGCGGCTGCGGAGTCGACTCTGTCGACGCCGGCGCAGTCCGCGGCTCTTTGTGACGTCAGTCGGCGGGGCGCCATCTGGCGCCAGGGAAACGCGCCGCCGGCTGACAGGCTATGCACCGCTGCCATATGCCGGCGTGCGCCGTCCGCCGCCGCCGTCCTGCGTCGCCGCCCACCGTCCGCACACTTTCTAGCCGGGCGCGCGCGGCGCCAACGCCTCGGTGAAGCGCTCGTAGCGGGCGCCGGGCACGAGTCGGGCGGGCCGGGTCAGGCGGCCGGTGACCCCTGTACGCCCCCCCCCCCCGCCGCCGCTGTCACCGCAGCTGTCGACGGACGCTGGTGATCGGGCCACCCTCGCTGTCAGAGGCGCGACAGCAGCTCCGGCCGTCAGCTGTGATGGGAGGGAGGGAGGGCCGGCACGGGCGGCTCCTGCTGAGGGACACCCGGCCGGCTATCGAATGCGGATCGATTGAGCGACTCTTGTCGTGACGCCAACGTCTGCATGAATCAGCTCATTAGTCCCGGGCCCGGAGTGCCCGACTACTGCATATTGAAGGGTGTGCCTGGCAACCTGTGCCGGCTGTACAGGGGTGGATGCCAGGGGTGGATGGCGGGCGCCGTGCGCTGGACGAGCTCCCGTCCTGCACATGCGAGTAGCTTCGCCCTGAGAGGCGCGCGCTCGCGAGCGGCCTGCGGGTCGGCAGCATTGCCACGGACGGCCGTGCAATCTGTGTCATTGGACGAAGCGCCGGCACGCGCGTGCGGTAGTAATTGCCGGCTTCTGGAGCCGGACTGCGAGGAATGCCTCCCCGCCTGCTGACGCGCGCGGAGACGACGCACCGATTAGTGGCGCACCGACGCGCTGCCTCTGACAGTCTCCTGGCACCGTCGCTTCACGGCCCGCAGGCAGACGCGAAATGGCCCCCAACAGCGGGCGCACTTCATGGTGCTGTTTTCCAGCGTGCCCAGCCCAGCCCAGCGCTGCAGGCTGTGTAAATATGTTTTCGAGTCGGTTCATGGATGACCCAGGTAGCTGTCAATGGGCTGAAGCGCACATGCCTACTCGTTGATTCCCATGCCACTTATTTGCGACCGTGAGCGTGATCTGGCGCTAAGGCACCTACCGAGGACCGTTTTGCGCTCCACTGACGTGCCGGTCGCTGACGGCTCCGCTGGCTCCCGCACATGCGCGAGAAAGAAAGTTAATGAATGAGATAACAGGGACAGCGCTGTAACCGACTGCGTCATCCGGAGCGGAAGAGCGCGGCTGACGCGGCACCTCCCGCGTCACATTTGGCGCCGTCTGGAGGCAATGTGCCAGGGGCGGCCGGCAGCGCGGCACGTACGACTTTTACGGCTGCACGCCGCCGGCTGCGCCAAGTTTGCCTCGTGGCTGGCTCCCCCACCGTCTGGCGACGCTGAGTCGCGTCGCCGCGGTGAAAAGAAGGGTGGAGACCGACGCCGAATACCGAAATAAACAAGCCGAACTGCGCCGCGGGAGGCGCCCGTGCCGGGCGGATTGACGGGCGGGTTACGCACGCCAGCATTTCCGTAAATCTTCCGGACGTGCGTAATCGATGCGCGCCATATATCCGGCTGGGGGACCGCGTCAGGCCTGTCACCCCGGTCGGCGCGCCGTTCCGGCGGCTGCGCCGCGGCTGCGGCGGGAATGCTCCCCGTCCGTAATGGCGCGCCGCCGGCGCAGGCCGGGGAGGGCAGGGGCCGTCGCCCACCGGTAACGGAGAGGCGGTATTAGTCCACGGGCTCCCAATGGGATTACGTGCCCCGAGGAGCGGAAGGGAATGTGCGGTAATCTGGGAGGCAAGTCGATGCGCTGATGCGGCGCGAACGGCGCAGATGGAGCCGGAGCTGCCGGCGCTGCTCCCCGTGCCAGCGGCGTGTGGTGGGACGCGCGCGTCTGGTTTTTGCCCCCCAAGTGGCGGCCGTGCTGGGTTTGGCCAGACGCCGATCTCAGCGCCGGGTGCTGCTGCTGCTGATGCGCCGGGTGCTGCCGCGGGCGCTGTCGTCTGCTGACGTCTGCCGCGCCGGCTGGTCTGTGTTGTGACGCGACTGTCCGGTACCGCTGCACAAAGCCGCTCGCTTCCAGGGTCTCGCGTCCCGGCGCCTGGTGCTGTCTCGCATGGCCCGGGGCGACCGTCTGGTGATATTGTCCGGCGGGTGTGCCCTCGTACAACGCTGCCCGGTTTCCACCGAGTGACGTCGGTGTGTGGCCGGGCCTTAAACGCCGCTTTGCAGCGCCTAGTCTACCTTACGTTGAACTACCCCGCTGACCCGTATGACCTGACCCGCCGTTCCTCCCCGTGACCTGCCTCACTGTGCCTCTCCCTGACCGGACCCACTGTGCCTGCCCCTGACGTGCTGCGCCTCCCTCTGCAGAACTTCTTCTCGAAGCGCTCCCTCAAAAACAACCCGCTGAAGCGGACCAAGTCGGTGACGAAGCTGGAACGGAGCCGCAGCCGCATCGACGCCGACGGGTGAGTCACGTCGACGACGCCGGTATGACGTCACGCACCTGCGCCGCCCACCGGCAGCGGGCGGCCGCGTCGGTCGTGGGCGCGTTGTGGCCCTCGCTGGACGGCTGCCCGAGGGGCGCAGAGCGCGGCGGACCGCTCGGGCGGAGTTGGGCGTGAACAAATCGTGGCCGTGTGCTATCGTGACTCGCATCAGGATCCGGTTGGGAGCAGGGCTCGCTCCTACCGGGCGGTGTACGGGCCAAGCGCGCCGGTGATTTCTGCAGCTCACGGATATCCCGGTCGGGGAAAGCTACGGCCGATGGCGGGATAGCGGGGCACGGTTCCTGGAATCGGGACCTTTCCTCCGCTGCATTCCGACCATGTGTGGTGCACGGGAGCTGGTGGCTCAAACAGTCACAGCAGGACGACCTTCCAGCAGTCCTCGTCGGCTAGCAGCTCGCTCAGCTGCTGCGCGCCGGCGGTCAGTGGCGCGGTGTGCCAGCGTCTCGCACTGCTCTCGTCAAAGTTCTTGAGTTGCCTTCCTCCCTGATCCGTTCGCTCGGGCCCGCACCGAAATCTGTCGGCTGGTACAGAATCTGACAGCTGTCAGTCCAACGGACACGATTTATGACATGTTCGGCACGCAACATAGCAGCCCCACACTCGCAGCGCACGTGTTTTGGCGGCGAAATTATGCTTCTGTGTCAACGTGTTAAGTTGCAATATTGCGACTCGCTGGAGTTCACCCATTAGTAATGAACAAACCCATGCCTAAGTGAAAATAGCGTCAAATGAGTTTGAATGAATGAATGTGAATTATCATGGCTGAAATAGGGCTTTGGATTATTTATTTAAGCAGCTCAAAAAGGGTAGACCCGGAAAACCAGACGCGCTGCAAACATGATCAACGTGACTTGAACTGAGTTGTCATCCAAGTCATGCCTAGGCAAAACCACGTAGAGGGTATGTCCATTATATTTTATCAAATAAAACGAGCAATGCAGAATACTTCTTTGGCCCCGGATCGCCTTTGCAACAGGCCTTCGTTTGAAGACGGGCATTCTCATGAGAATGGCATCCAATAGCCGTAGGCAGTGGTCAGTGGGACACCTCTCCGGCACCGCGTTGGCCCCAGAGGCGGTACTATCCTTCCAGTTCTGAGCCAGCTCCCGGTGGCCGTAGTGTCCGCACCGGCCACCACGCCACGTAGGCAGAGCGGCGGGTCACCCGGCGGGGCTGCTGGGCGGCGCGGATCGGCGTCGCCAGGGAACGGCGCCGCCGTGGCCCCGCCGCTTCCCGGTCGTCGCGTCGCGAGGCGCGTGCCGTCGTCGGCGACGGACGGTCGCGGCCGCCGTCGGCGGCGGTCTGCGCCGACTAAAAATACGGCGGCGTCGCGGGCTGGGGCGCACACGCGCGCCGCGCGCGCCAGTCGGAGTGGGTCGGCGGCGGAGGTGGCAGGAGCCGGCCGTCGCTCGCGATGAGCGGTTCGGCGTGCTGCATCGGTGCGGACCCGCGCTGCTTCCCCAGCTTCGCCACGGTGCGGCGACAGCCGCGGCGCGGCCCGCCGCCGGCCGCTAGGTGAGCCGTCGGCGGTTCATGGTCCTCTGGTGGCGGCACGGGCGCGGCGGCGCCCACTGGCCCTGGTCCGGTCAGATCCCCGCCACCGCCGGAGACGCCGACCTGGCGTTGGTTACCTTTCGTGAAGCTTGGTCTGGGTGCGTCCCCTGGCGGCTGAGCAGGCTCCGCGTCGAGGCCTCAGACGAGGCCGACTGGTGCGTGTTGCTGGGGCAGGTTGTCGCAGTCAGGCGGTTGGAGGCCGGGTGTAGCACATGTCTCGTGCTGTGGATACCCATGCTCCCGTGTAGATATTTTTTAGGCAACCCGATCTCGTGTGCTCGTCGTCATAGAAGGAACCGATTGCAGTCGATGTTAGCAGGCGGGAGTTAGCTTTAGCTGACTTCAGGACATGGTCGCGTGGCTTGGCCTTATAAACTCATGATGCAGCGCTCATGCGAAGTGTCGCCAAAGTTTAGAGGGTTATCGCAGCGGCAGTGCCGTATGCATGGCAGCGCATTATTCACATCACGCTGCCTGACTGAAGTTCGGCATAATATCTTGAACCCTTTGCATGAAGTATACGGTTGTTTTATCTCTAAGCCGGGGGCTGAAAGAGTTCCTGCATGATAAACCATGACCGGAGTGCATCGTTCTGTCAAAGTTTGCGGACAGACCTATGAATTCGCTTTTGCCCGGACTCCGTTTTACAGGATCATTTTCCAGATGGATTGCAATGTTCCAACCGTACATGTCAAAAATTCCTGGGGATGGCAAATGCTTCAAGGGAATGTTCCACATTTTGAGATGTGGAAGCAACCATCACACATGATGAAATAAGCTCATTTATAACTGTTGGTATAGTTTTGAGTGGAAAAGACTGCTCTAGACCACATCACTCTCTACCTAGTGAATACGCCTCGTAATGCTGTCATTTTTTATTGCGTCATCGTACCTTGCTTAACACTGATTGACAGCCAATTGACCGCTGTAATATCTTGAAGTCGTGCTCACGAACGCCAGACATGAACGACTGGGCAATCATACTTTCTTGTCCTTGATCGCCGAAGGGCCAATGGAATAACAGGATTTGAATGGCGTTATTGTGCCGTCATGGATACCTGGGTGACCTTGAAATAGCTTGCACCGAATAGTCTGCACATATTCGTGGACGTGTTGCCCAGATACTAGAGTGGCTTAGGTTTTAAGAAGGGCATGGCTGTGCACCGCACCGAATGATCTTCAAGTTAGCTACTTCATCTCGAAACCCTTACACATCTGAAACACTTTCTTTCAAGGTATGTTTTTTTGACAGCATTTTGGCCTTGTTTGCAATGACGCGCTTATGTCTGTTCTGCTGCAAACATCTGCATGACAAGCAAAGCCGCAGGCAAAGGGGCACAGAGGGCATGTCTCTCCCTTTCTCTTTCTCTCCCTCTCTCCCTCTCTCCCTTCTCTCTCTCTCTCTCTCTCTCTCTCTCTCTCTCTCTCTCTCTCTCTCTCTCTCTCTCTCTCTCTCTCTCTCTCTCTCTCTCTCTCATCTCTCTCTCTCTCTCTCTCTCTCTCTCTCTCTCTCTCTCATCTCCTCGCTCTCT
>NW_023596576.1:56161646-56166347 GCF_011947565.3 Pollicipes pollicipes
TGGATGACGGTGCATTTATAATGAATGACACTGCGTACTTTGACTTGTTGCGCAAACGCTCGTGCGTTTCAACAATTTCACTCAAACGAATTCATGAATGAAGTACTTTTTAGCTGTTGCTTCTGCCCACTGAGCGAGACGTGCCAGCAGTCGCCGATAGCTACAACTGGGCTGGCAGAAGGCACGGTTGTCCCCACCAGTGCTGGCATGACGAACAGGCTTTGATGACCGTGAAGCCCAGAAGCCTATCCTCTCTGCCGTATATGGCAGCTGCCTCACAACACATTTGTTGCCTATCGCAGCTGGCGTCTGATAACCTGGAGTGCTGGGGCTGATGGATCGAACGGTGGCTATCGTGTCAGCAGCACATCAAACCGCGCTGCGGCGTTTGGCACGCTTATGCTGTAATCCTGGCGGTGCACACATGTACGAAAATGTCGTGGGCGTTCATGCTGACGTGATCTAGACACCATGCACATGTCATCGTGAACACTTTCTCCGACAGCGCAGCGAAGCTGAGATCACTCTTAGCCGCATTGTGACTGTCACGTGAACGTCGGGATTTATTTCCAGTCAGACTAGCGAGGGCTCACAACATTATGGCCTGCCCGGCCAGATAAGGGTCTGCTTCGTGCCATGGTGTGAAAAAAAGACTCGCTTCATCATCAGTCTGAATGTTTTCAATCGCCTTTAGCGCAGTATCCTTTCCTATCACGTACCTGTTTGGTGATCGAATAAACCGATCAATGTCAAAGTGTCTGCCCAGCTGGCGGCGCGGTATCATGCCATCAGGTCCCCTGTGACGTCTCTCTTGCGTTCTGGCGCGGCTGGCTCGTTTTACGACAAACAGGCGGACAGAAGTCCTTCAAATCGTCTTGTTTGTGTTCCAACTTTTACAGGGAGATTGAAAAGATGCCGTTTTTCGTTGCGCCTGTTTATAGCTTCCTGTCAGTTTAGCGTTGACAAAGAAATATGCATTTCAGCGGGGATCATGTATTCGAAAACCGTGTTTATTCTTTTAAAAGCAATTAACACAACTTACGGAAGAAAGACAGCACGTTTACAACATTCTGCACCGATCCGGGATGTTCTACCCTATCCGATCCCAACTGACTCGTACTCCCTTCCTCAAGCGGGATCCCGACTTTTGTGACTTGCAGCTAGCCATTCAATCATTACTAAGCTTCAGCTAGCCATCTGAAACTTCTATAATGACCCTGACCTGTTAGCCCCCAATCAGTTACTAAGCTTCAGCTAGCCATCTGAAACTTCTATAAGACCCTGACCTGTTAGCCCCCCCCCCTCCCCTAGATCCTACAGTACCCGGATCCAGCGTCCCCAGGCGTTGTATGGTCGGCTGCTTACAAGACCAAAGCCTGCGACGCATCCGAGTTTACGGCGTTTCCGACAGCGTATTAGTCAGCTGTCCGTTTCGCGGGCTCGGCCCGCCAGCATCGACGAATTGGCTACACCGCCGGTCCGGACACCGCGCCACCCCCTGCACGATGCCACTTGCTGGCAAGGAACACGACCGACACAGCCTGTAGAGGGACCGGCCTTGCCAGGGAGGGGACCCGCTCCCTTCAGAGGGACGCTGGCATGGTGTGCGCGGCACCTGGGGATCCACTGCTGGTCGACGTTCACTGGGAGAGGTAGGAGAAAGCACCTGTGGAACCACGGACACCGCTGGGCGGCATGGGTACCGCTGCCTGTTGCGTAGCCCGCCTGCTGTCGAAGCGGCAGCCGTTGTGCGGGCGCGCGGCTGCGGAGTCGACTCTGTCGACGCCGGCGCAGTCCGCGGCTCTTTGTGACGTCAGTCGGCGTGGCGCCATCTGGCGCCAGGGAAACGCGCCGCCGGCTGCCAGGCTATGCACCGCTGCCATATGCCGGCGTGCGCCGTCCGCCGCCGCCGTCCTGCGTCGCCGCCCACCGTCCGCACACTTTCTAGCCGGGCGCGCGCGGCGCCAACGCCTCGGTGAAGCGCTCGTAGCGGGCGCCGGGCACGAGTCGGGCGGGCCGGGTCAGGCGGCCGGTGACCCCTGTACGCCCCCCCCCCCCGCCGCCGCTGTCACCGCAGCTGTCGACGGACGCTGGTGATCGGGCCACCCTCGCTGTCAGAGGCGCGACAGCAGCTCCGGCCGTCAGCTGTGATGGGAGGGAGGGAGGGCCGGCACGGGCGGCTCCTGCTGAGGGACACCCGGCCGGCTATCGAATGCGGATCGATTGAGCGACTCTTGTCGTGACGCCAACGTCTGCATGAATCAGCTCATTAGTCCCGGGCCCGGAGTGCCCGACTGCTGCATATTGAAGGGTGTGCCTGGCAACCTGTGCCGGCTGTACAGGGGTGGATGCCAGGGGTGGATGGCGGGCGCCGTGCGCTGGACGAGCTCCCGTCCTGCACATGCGAGTAGCTTCGCCCTGAGAGGCGCTCGCTCTCCAGCGGCCTGCGGATCGGCAGCATTGCCACGGACGGCCGTGCAATCTGTGTCATTGAACGAGGCGCCGGCACGCGCGTGCGGTAGTAATTGCCGGCTTCTGGAGCCGGACCGTGAGGAATGCCTCCCCGCCTGCTGACGCGCACGGAGACGACGCGCCGATTAGTGGCGCACCGGCGCGCCGCCTCTGACAGTCTCCTGGCACCGTCGCTTCACGGCCCGCAGGCAGACGCGAAATGGCCCCCCAACAGCGGGCGCACTTCATGGTGCTGTTTTCCAGCGTGCCCAGCCCAGCCCAGCGTTGCAGGCAGTGTAAATACGTTTTCGAGTCGGTTCATGGATGACCCAGGTAGCTCTCAATGCGCTGAAGCGCACATGCCTACTCGTTGATTCCCATGCCACTTATTTGCGACATAAAACGGGATCTGGCGCTGGGGCACCTACCGAGCTCCGTTTTGCGCTCCACTTTGGCGTGCTGGTCGCTGACGGCTCCGCTGGCTCCCGCACATGCGCGAGAAAGAAAGTTAATGAATGAGATAACAGGGACAGCGCTGTAACCGACTGCGTCATCCGGAGCGGAAGAGCGCGGCTGACGCGGCACCTCCCGCGTCACATTTGGCGCCGTCTGGAGGCAATGTGCCAGGGGCGGCCGGCAGCGCGGCACGTACGACTTTTACGGCTGCACGCCGCCGGCTGCGCCAAGTTTGCCTCGTGGCTGGCTCCCCCGCCGTCTGGCGACGCTGAGTCGCGTCGCCGCGGTGAAAAGAAGGGTGGAGACCGACGCCGAATACCGAAATAAACAAGCCGAACTGCGCCGCGGGAGGCGCCGGGCGGATTGACGGGCGGGTTACGCACGCCAGCATTTCCGTAAATCTTCCGGACGTGCGTAATCGATGCGCGCCATATATCCGGCTGGGGGACCGCGTCAGGCCTGTCACCCCGGGCGGCGCGCCGTGCCGCGGGCGGCGCCGCGGCCGCGGCGGGAATGCTCCCCGTCCGTAATGGCGCGCCGCCGGCGCAGGCCGGGGAGGGCAGGGGCCGTCGCCCACCGGTAACGGAGAGGCGGTATTAGTCCACGGGCCCCCAATGGGATTACGTGCCCCGAGGAGCGGAAGGGAATGTGCGGTAATCTGGGAGGCAAGTCGATGCGCTGATGCGGCGCGAACGACGCAGATGGAGCCGGAGCTGCCGGCGCTGCTCCCCGTGCCAGCGGCGTGTGGTGGGACGCGCGCGTCTGGTTTTTGCCCCCCAAGTGGCGGCCGTGCTGGGTTTGGCCAGACGCCGATCTCAGCGCCGGGTGCTGCTGCTGCTGATGAGCCGCGCGGGCGCTGTCGTCTGCTGACGTCTGCCGCGCCGGCTGGTCTGTGTTGTGACGCGACTGTCCGGTACCGCTGCACAAAGCCGCTCGCTTCCAGGGTCTCGCGTCCCGGCGCCTGGTGCTGTCTCGCATGGCCCGGGGCGACCGTCTGGTGATATTGTCCGGCGGGTGTGCCCTCGTACAACGCTGCCCGGTTTCCACCGAGTGACGTCGGTGTGTGGCCGGGCCTTAAACGCCGCTTTGCAGCGCCTAGTCTACCTTACGTTGAACTACCCCGCTGACCCGTATGACCTGACCCGCCGTTCCTCCCCGTGACCTGCCTCACTGTGCCTCTCCCTGACCGGACCCACTGTGCCTGCCCCTGACGTGCTGCGCCTCCCTCTGCAGAACTTCTTCTCGAAGCGCTCCCTCAAAAACAACCCGCTGAAGCGGACCAAGTCGGTGACGAAGCTGGAACGGAGCCGCAGCCGCATCGACGCCGACGGGTGAGTCACGTCGACGACGCCGGTATGACGTCACGCACCTGCGCCGCCCACCGGCAGCGGGCGGCCGCGTCGGTCGTGGGCGCGTTGTGGCCCTCGCTGGACGGCTGCCCGAGGGGCGCAGAGCGCGGCGGACCGCTCGGGCGGAGTTGGGCGTGAACAAATCGTGGCCGTGTGCTATCGTGACTCGCATCAGGATCCGGTTGGGAGCAGGGCTCGCTCCTACCGGGCGGTGTACGGGCCAAGCGCGCCGGTGATTTCTGCAGCTCACGGATATCCCGGTCGGGGAAAGCTACGGCCGATGGCGGGATAGCGGGGCACGGTTCCTGGAATCGGGACCTTTCCTCCGCTGCATTCCGACCATGTGTGGTGCACGGGAGCTGGTGGCTCAAACAGTCACAGCAGGACGACCTTCCAGCAGTCCCGTCGGCTAGCAGCTCGCTCAGCTGCTGCGCGCCGGCGGTCG
>NW_023596576.1:56167347-56185940 GCF_011947565.3 Pollicipes pollicipes
AGGTGGGATTTGCTGACGGCGGGCCGTCTCCCGCCCAGCTCCCGGTCAACAGACGGGGGAGTGGGAGCTCAGGAGGCGTCTGCGGATGGTACGGAGCGGGGTCCGTTGGTGGTGTGAGTCAGGAACAGGCTGATGGACTGGGTCGGAGCCAGGCTCGCTCAACTCCACCGACAAACGGGCATTCAAAACCCCAGCGCAGTGCCGTGCTTCTGCCAGCAGGGGACTGTGACGCAGTTAAACCGAACACGCAGAGGGCTGCTGTTGGCCCACCTGTGACAGGACAGATCAGCTGGTCTCAGATCAGGTGGTCTGTGGACCTCATCAGTCTGAGGCCGAGGCTTTGCACACTCCAGACGATGGTTTGCTGACGGTGCCGATCCCTGTCCTGGAGTGAGACAGCCGTCAGCTGACAGAACTGCTGCCGGAAATACCATTGGCGAGATTTGTAATGCTAGAAGCCTAACGAATGTGCTGGGTCCTCCGTTCCACACGCACGAGCTACGTTATGCTTGTGTGTAGTCATATTTGAAGTATTCGACTATTTTCATCCGAGATGCCTTACAGAGTGAGGCAGCGAGATGATTCATGACTCCGTCAAACTGGATTCAATTCTACTGTTTGGCTGGAATGTGAACCCCGGCGTATGCAACCTTTCATCGACTTTTCCTCATTCTCGATGCAGTTTTTCGAGCAGTTTCTGCGAAAAATGCGTACGACCGGCAAGCGCCGCCTGATCACATTTTCCCAGACGATTATCATCATGAATTAACGTGCCCGTGGCTCCAGATATCTCATCAATGCGGACCTGACGACGGGACTGGGGCGCTGGTCGGTGCTGACGGCGTGGGCTCGAGCAGACTCACCCCGACGCCTCTGCCAGCACGGCCCGGGCGGGGTCCCGCGCCGGCAGCTCGCGCACGTGCCGTTTTACTGCGCGCCGCCATATGCCAGACCATCGTGTGGAAAGAACAGTGTTCGGTTGCACACCGGTGGTTATGTGTGTGACGCACCGATAGTGCTGGCCTTCGGGGAGAAACAAGGAGCACAAAGGCTGCCGGTCCGGCCGGCCTCCAGCACAAGCCAGGCAAACGGCCTTCGGTATATAGAGTACTCACCATCTGACTGTACTTGGCTGTAAATTCTTCCAGTGGACAGTGCTTCGCTACGCTATCGTAGCCAATTAACTATGTAAGAGTTGTTTCAAAGTGGAAGAAAGGTATAACAAACGGCGTATATGATGCTGGCAGATTATGGATACGACATGCGCTGTCTGCTCAATCAGCGTTTCCAATACATGTTTTACATTGGTTACTTCCAGCTTTCCTGGGCGAGCAGGTCGGAATGATAGGCTATTTTGTGTGACTCAAGGCTGAACGGAGGTTTTCAAAGTGAAGGAGATGATGGTCCTTAGACCCCTGAGCAGAGAACGGCCATTTATAATCATGAGATACACATGCTGTTAACCTCTGTAGGCTGCCGTGGATTTTCTGTATCAAACTTCATCCCTCGTGATCCATCCCACGCTAATAATCCTGCCCAAACGGGCACGGTCCAGGACCCATAACCACCAAACTCGGCGATTCCAATCACCACGCGTAACTGTTCCGTCCGGATTCCGCCGGCTGGTTGAGCTGTGTCGGCTGCCCGGGTCTATACCAGTCGCTGAACCCGGCTCCAGTGAGGCGCCGCGGCCTGGCCGACGGTGATCGCGCCGGCCGATCGCCGCGTGGCGTCGACAGAGAGCGGGTCCAGAGCCGCCCCCCGCCCTCATCGGCGCGCGCGGGCGGGTCACGAGCGCGGCGGCTCGTGAGCGGTGAGCGGCTGCTCAGCTGATGCTCCTCGGCGCGGTGACCGATGGGCGGTGTCGCGCGGGATCGCGGCGCGTCCGCCGTGTTCGCGCCGAAGTCGTGACGGCGTGACACAGGACACCGCGAGAAAACTGGGACGGCCCCAGCCGCCAGGATGACTGGCCGGCGTGAAAAGCGGCCGTAAAAACCGCTCGGTGGCCGCCGGCGCGCCGGGTAGTTTATGGACTCATCGGACGCGGTCGGCGGTGCTCTCACGGCCGAGCCGGCGTGGTCACGCACTCTGCCGACCCAGCGACACCCGTCCCGCCTCAGATGCCCCCTGCGGACTCGCTTGCACGGCTCCCTTGGTGACCGCGAATCCTCGTGCGGTCGACCTCTTTGAACTTGGATCCGCGGCTGCTCGTGTGACCCGCGGTACCCCCTGCGAACCGGCGGACCCGCGATCGCCGCCTCGCTGCAACGGCGCCGGGTCCTGTCAGGCCGAGCGGCGGAAGCGTCCATCAGCGCGTCTCACAGCGGCCCGGCCAACCCGCCGCGGTCAGGGTCAGGGGTCAGGGGTCAACCGCGCCGCCGCCGCCGCCGCCGCCGCCGCGGCGTGACGTCATCGGCCGGACGCAGGTGTGTGGGGCGGAGGCGCGCCGCGCCCGCGCGCGCGCCAGTGGCGGCGGCGGCGCGCGCCGGTGAGCGGTGCAGCGGCGGCGGCGCGGGTGGTGCGGGCGGCGCTGCGGGAGACTTGCTTTGCGTCGGGCGGCTCCGGCTCCAGCGGCAGCCATGCTGCAGGTGGACGGGCGCTCTGTGTGGCTCGAGAAGAACAGTGTTGTCGTGGCATGCTCGACACTCAGTCGGTCCCAGCGACGACCTGAAGCGGCGCCGGCGGTTCGCGCTCGCTCAAGGTGGTGGACCGGCGGCGGATGGACGGCACGACGCGGCGCCAGAGCGATGCCGAGAAGATGCAGACTGCTGGACGTCAAGCTGGAGCGGCAGCGGCCGGCGGTGCCTAACCGGGACGGGAAAGGAGGCGGCGGGGGGCGACGCCGCCAGCCCGCCCCTGCAGCGGTCCGATAGCACGTCCGTGGCGGGAAGGGCGGACGACGAGAGCGGCAGGCGGCAGGCGCGGCGACATGACGGCTCGCCCTCTTCGTCGGCCCTCCGACGTGTCAACACTGTCCACCCGAAGGACTCGATGCGCCGGATGAAGCTGATCCTTGACGCGGAGTCGCCGAAGCGGTCGATGAACGTGGCGAGCAAGCGTGTCCCGAGGCCAGCAGCGCACCCCTCGCCGGGCGACTCGCCCAGACCCGCGCTTCTGAAGTCGTCATCGGCGTCCACGATGCTTCAGCGGAGTGTTGCGGGGGCGCACGCTGAGCGTAACCCACTGCGACTGGAGGGGCCGGGGAAGCAGCAACAGCAGCAGCGTGGGGACCCTTCCCCAGTCCGAGCTCCCGCCGGCGCGACCGACGTCTCCCTCCCGACCGCCGGCGAGGCCCACCCTGCGGCCAAAGCCAGTAGGCTGGTGAAGCGCCTCTCGCTGCGGAAGAAACTGTCTCTCGGTGCCTCGCCGTTGCGGGACAAGTCGCGGCAGCGCGGCCGCGCCCCCGACCGCCCCGTCGGCGCCGACGAGGTGGTGCGCCTCGGCACGCCCACCGACGCCCGCCCGGAGCGGCCGCCGGAGGTGAGTCAGACGGCGCCGGGTCGCGGAGGAGCGAGCCGGCCGATCGATCACGGTTACCAGGCAGTTACCGGCCGGTTACCGGCAGGTTACGCTGCCACCGGCGGCCGCCGCGCCGCGCCGAGCTGACCCGAGAATGGCCGACCGGCGGGTGACTGTCGGTCACCAGACATGACGCGTGTGGGTGTCACAAGGCTGAGGTGCGCACCGCACGGGCGTCACGCAGCTGTTGGCTTTTGGCTGTCGCTCGACACGCGGCGTATGGGTGCTATTCACCGCGCGGTGAATGGATTGCCCCCAGACCTGCCAGAGCGGCTTCCGAGCTGTTTAGAGGAGATGAGGGTTGACACTGGGCGCACGGGTCACGAGCCGTGCCTTTGACCAAGAACAGCAGCGAAAAGACGCGCCGGGTGAGCAGTCGGAAGGCACGGGACAGGTGGTCCTGGTGTCAATGGCTGCGACGCTTCCGTGCACCTCGCGCCGCGGCTGCCGCTCGTCAGGAGCTGCCGGGGTGGGCCACAAAGAGCGCGGCCGACGAGGACGCTCCGGGGCGAGGGGGGAAGGGACAGCACCTGCGGAACGGCCGCGGGACGGCGTCCTCACGCGGCTGTCGTGGTGGGCATCGAGGGGGGAAGGGACAGCACCTGCGGAACGGCCGCGGGACGGCGTCCTCACGCGGCTGTCGTGGTGGGCATCGAGGGCCGGGCTGTTGTGGTCGGTGACCTGTGTGTGCAACAGACGGGCCGCCGTAGGCTGCGGCACTCGGGAATAGCGCTCTGCACCTAGGCTCCTGTGCGACGGCACAATGGCGTTCGAGGAGGCCGAGATGGGTGGTAGTTGGTGTCTGGGAAAAAATGTTGATAGAAGGCTGAATTACTGTGATTAGGCTGAAGAAATTGGACACACATAAAAACGCTAATATTATTATTCGCAGAACGAACATAAGATCCCCTCAGTAAACAGCTGCTGTAGTGAAAGTGCTAATACGTCAAGGAAAGAAGTTAAGGAAGGCCTATAGGGCCGTTTCAAAGGGCTTACCAAAAGACCGGTTTCGACTTGCGTATATAAGGTGGGAGCATACTCAGCTCAATAACGCCGTACCCTAGGCCATGTCTCTTTTCACGTTGTAATAAGTCTATCGATTTTTATGCCACAAGTTTGATTGGCCGCACGGACTCATCAGGACGGTAGTGCCACCTTTTGTCACTTGCACAATGACATTTTTGTAACCCATTATGTCGCGGTAGTCCTTTTAAGCCCGCACTGATTGCACAAATCCCATGTATTCTGTTCAATCTCATGACGCCTGAAGCCTTCCGCATAATGGCAGTTGTACGAATGTATAGCTGCCACCTCATGGCCAGGAAATCGGAAGTAATCGTCACGCTATTCAACTGAACAATCAACACCAAGCATTGCTCCAACGCAACGGACCACCCGTGATCCCGAGGCAAAGATCTGACCCCTGGCAGCCTTTGCCCGGCTGCCCCCACACCTGCCGACCGTGCGGTCTTCTGTAGAGGGACATTGACCGCCAGCTGGACATGCCTGCCTTGCGGACACCGCGAGGTATCGGTTCCTGTTCCGTCGTGGCCGTGACCGTCTCGCGGTGAGAAATACCGGCATTGCCGTCAGTCACGGCTGCAGCGGCCCGACCCCGACCCAGATCACCGCCGGCAGCGGCTGTGATCTGCTGTGGCCGCTCCGCTGCGGTTTCACGCTCAACGATTTGTCGATGTTTTGGCCACCGCATGGCGTGCCCCGTGGGGTCTCCATGCTCGGTGACTTAAGGCGCCATGCTTTGAAACTTTGCGCCACTGTTCTTTGACTGGCCCAAGATGTCCGCCGAGCGGTTTTGTTTTGTTGGCGAGTGACAGGAGCCAGGCGCCGCCGCCCTGCCCTCACTGGACCCATGGTTCGGGGGCGGGTTAACAGACCACTGCGGTGGCGTGAACCTGTAAACGACACCTTCCCAGAGGGTCACGCCGGCGATAAACAGGCGTGCCCCGGCCGGCGCGTGGGAGCTCCACCGCCCGGGCGGGCCCAGCCGTGCCCACCGTTTCGGCTTGGCTCGGCTCGGCTTGGGACGCCTGCGGACGGTTCTCGGAAAGGGTTAATGTGCCGTCTCTCCCCCGTCTGGTAGCCTCCCCTGCCAGGCCGTTATCGCCTGTGCGAGGCCCAGAAATGCTGCCTGTTCAGCCTCACGGCGGCGTGCACCCGTCTGACCAGCGGCGGTCAACCGCCACCGGGTTGAAACTTCTGCTAGCTACAAGCCAACGTCATGTACGCGCCATGAGTTGTTGCCGCTTATTTGCACAGAACATCCTCTTTGATCCCTCGATGGCAGACGCTCTGCAGCGCATACCGGTCCGGACCCCAGCTGGAGGTTGTCGATCTGTTACACCTCGGGACACCATCGCCATTTGTGCGTTGTTTACCGAGACCGTCATCATCTTCTGTCCGCCCCCACCGGGCCGTGACAGAAACCGAGCGTTCCGGCCGCGCCGCCGCCGTCCGCAGTCCAACGGCCGTTTGTAATCGGCCGTTTTATAAGAGGGCTACCGACGCTCATGTCGGCGCCGACAGGAAGCGGTCTCGGGTAAAACGACGCCCATTCTCTCGCGGACAATGGCGGCCCCCTGCAAAACAATCAGCCGTTACGAGCGAGAGCCCGACCCCGGAGGTGCTCGACTTCCAGCCGGGTCAGGGGAGGCTCGCTAGCAGCAGTTCTAGCCGGGTCGGGGGAGGATCGCTGGCAGGACTTCCAGCCTGGTCAGGGGGAGGCTCACTGGCGGGACTTCCAGCCGGGTCGGGGGAGGCTCGCTGGCAGGACTTCTAGCCGGGTCAGGGAGAGGCTCGCTGGCAGTACTTCCGGCCGGGTCAGGGGAGGCTCGCTGGCAGTACTTCCAGCCGGGTCAGGAGAGGCTCGCTGGCAGGACTTGCAGCCGGGTCGGGGAAGGATCGCTGGCAGGACTTTCAGCCGGGTCAGGGGGAGGGTCGCTGGCAGGACTTCCAGCCGGGTCAGGGAGAGGCTCGCTGGCAGTACTTCCGGCCGGGTCAGGGGAGGCTCGCTGGCAGTACTTCCGGCCGGGTCAGGAGAGGCTCGCTGGCAGGACTTGCAGCCGGGTCGGGGAAGGATCGCTGGCAGGACTTTCAGCCGGGTCAGGGGGAGGGTCGCTGGCAGGACTTCCAGCCGGGTCAGGGGGAGGCTCGCTGGCAGGACTTCCAGCCGGGTCAGCGGGGTGGAGTTCAGGGAGGCTCGCTGGCTGCTGCCGCCGCTCGGCAGCCACGGAGGCGGGTGGACGGGGCTTGGAAACCGCACCGTACTGCGCAGCGAGGAAAGGAGACCTCCGAACCGGGCTTGCGTCGATATCTTTTTGCGGATGAATGACGTGGCGTCGTTGGACTTTTTCCTCATGGTGCGAACTTCCCCTATCATAATCACAGACCGGGATGGTCTATGATTTTATTTCTAGACGGCAAGTGTGGAAATGTTGCTTTGCTCTCACGATCTAGGCACTTTGCTGCCGTCATGAGCATGACAAGGCACGCTGCATAAATCAACGCGCTCAGAACGCTTATATGTTTTATAGGGCCGCGGCCACTCGCTCTGCTTGTCGACTGTTTATGGATCTAGTGTTGAGACACCCACGCAGCTCGTTTCGGCTCCAAACACGTCCTCCTACTTGATGGAGCACTGATGGGCTGCGACTTGACGTCATGTTTTATCAGCACGCCGGTCGTATGCTCTTTGGCCATTGGAAATGAACGGTGACTTGGCGCACTGTGGGCACTGTCAGCACCGGCCATTGTTCAACACCAATGGTCATTACGGCGTTTTTTCGGTCCCATTCGACCCAAGCTGCACACGACTTCCTGTGTTTTGTGCTCAAATGCGGACACCCGACGTTTCCCTCCCACACTGCGGGACATCGCGTTTCTGAACGCGAAGTGAACTTGACCTTTTGCACCAAGCTCAATGTCACTGACTCACAACGCACGCAGCGACTGGCGCGGCCGCATGTTGACCCGGACGGATAAGGAACCACAGCGGAACAGCTCCGTGCGCTCGGTGTTCCCGAGTATAGGCCCGTTTTCGGCGGATCGGTCCGGCCAGGCCCGCGCGATTTGCGCTAGAGCGTGGGAGCCGGGCCGACGGACGGCGGCGTTCTCACGCGCGCCGCACCCCGCCGCGCCGGTGAATAATCAGCTGACCGGTGTGACCCGAGCGCGATAAAGAATGCGCGTCGCACACAGGCTGTACGACGGAGAGCGGGCGATTGATCCGGCGGAAGGTGCACGCTCGGTGCTCCTGGTTTCTGACTGATTCGGTTTCTACGCTTCTGGTGTGTCTAAGATCCCCGCCTTTGGCTGTGACTGAATGACAGAAAACACTATAGAGGTAACGCCTTGTTAGAATTAGCTTTGGTTTTCTGGCAGCTGGTGCGTTGCCGCTTCGCAAAAGGAAAGCTAATGCCACGGCGACCGGTACAGTTTCTTGCCGGGATGGTCGGCAGGATCCCGTGTCATTCCTCCGCTCCTCTCGGGTTGGCGATGCGACAATACAAAAAGTGATTTTTAATTGAGGCACGCGAATCGCCGATCAGTCGTTCGTTCACGAGAGCCGAAAACGCCGTCCGTCTGAACCGGCCGCATCCCCTCGGCGGATCCATTTCCTGTACGTCCCGCGGCCCCCGGCCGGCGGCACCGGCCCGGCTGGCTGACCTGTAACGGTGCGAGCCTACGCCGGCCGGGCGGCCGGGCCCGCCGCCGTCGCCTGTGCACCGTCTGCACCGTGCAGAGGGCGACCCCGGCTCGGCCGCGGCTGCAGTGCGCGGTCGGCTCACGCGCGCGCGTGGCGCTGCAGCGGGCGGTTACAGGGCGCGGCGCGCTCCTCAACGGCGGCGGCTGCGGCTGCGGTTCCGGCTGCGGTCCCGGCTGCGTTCCCGGCTTCGGTCCCGGGTGCGGCATCCCGGCTGCGGTCCCAGCTCCGATCCCGGGGGCCGCGGTCCCGGCCGTGGTCCCGGCCGCGGTCCCGGCTTCGGTCCCGGGCGCGGTGACCGCCGCGTCGGTCGAGCGGCGCCGTCAGACGTCAGCCGTCCCGCCGCCGGCCGGGACGGCTGAGTCGCGCGTGTGGGCAAACCTCGGTGTCAGCACCGGTACCGCAGTCACGCCGTCGTCGTCAGGGCGCCTTTGTCGGACCGAACCGGCATTTACCACGGCGAGCGGAGCGGCCCGTGTGCCCACGTCCGCTCGTGATAGGCTTATCTCAGGATTACGGCGCGACTGCTCTCGCCGGCCCGCGAGCGCTGTCGTGTTGACAAATGCTTTTGCAGCGTGAAATGTACGGCATCTGTGGATCGAAGGCCGACGTCGATACGGGTGTGGTGCAAGTTTTTATTTCAACATGCGAGATGCTGGGCTCTGGAGGAGACCCCGACGTCGGTGTCAATGATTTTGAAATGGCTGCAGCATGTTGGCTGTCTCTATACCACTATCGGACTCGCATACTGAACGCAACGCTTACGTCATTGCGGCATGTCCTCCCTGCCATCCGCGAATCAGTGCCGGTCGTGCTAAGCGGTATGTTGGAATGGATGTTGCACCTTTTGTTTCGATGTTCGCATGCATGTAGCGCACTAGCGGGCTTCGCGCGCTCGTCGTGTGTGTAGCACAGTACATGTGCTGCATGTCCGGAGAGATGTGAGAGATGTGCCCGCACACGGCCAGCCTGCATCGGTCTGCTATGTGCTGAAACGTATCAAACCACGTGAACGGATGTGGCGCATGGATGAGGCCCGGCTTCATACTTCTGGGAGGTACTGTGCAGATCTGAAGCCGGTGGAGGTGCCGTGGTCACGGCCGGCGTCAGCGGGACGGTCCCAGCGGACAGACGCGGGGCAGGGTGTGTGGATCCGCGCCGCTGGTGGGCGCACGTGTGTGCACGCTGGCGTCTCCTCCCTCCTGCATATCACTGTCACCTCAGTGCAGCTCCTTTGTGGTGGTAAGAGGATTGGACACAGCTGTGCCACTTAACCTGCCTCAAATAACAGTTCGTGTACCTGGGACGACGCAGATTTTGAGGTCTTGCGTCGCTCACACAAACAACCCACCGGCACTGCTACATCCATGCCAGAGTTAGAGTATGGGCTGAAAGACGATGAGGTGCATGTTTGTTTGATTACAATTTTTTATATGATAATATGCATGCATATATATATATATATATATATATATATATATATATATATATATGATATACATGTATACAGCTGTCTATAGCACCGAAGAATTTCATGTATATTTAACTAACTAATAACCTAGAATTTGTATCATCAGTTTCATCTTGAGAGTTTGCGACTTAATCTCTATTTGTCATGGCGCTGCCGTGAAAATGCTGGCATTCTTGTCTGAATAGCCTAAAAATGTTCTCG
Source organism: Pollicipes pollicipes (assembly GCF_011947565.3). Classification (NCBI taxonomy): domain Eukaryota; kingdom Metazoa; phylum Arthropoda; class Thecostraca; order Pollicipedomorpha; family Pollicipedidae; genus Pollicipes; species Pollicipes pollicipes. The sequence continues at coordinate 56,177,259 of NW_023596576.1, forward strand.
TGCTCGTTCTACCGCACGAGACAGCGAACGCGTCACGCCGCCCATTATGCGGCATGCCTCGTGACAGTGTACACCGGCGGGGGATTGTACGATCAGCGAACCAGCATTCGCGCCTGTCTTCACGATACATTCACCCCCTGATCACCAGCGTTACACCACAAGCAGTTCACCTTCAGCCGTCGCCTGGCGGCCATATGATGCATTCAACCATAACGCGCTGCATTCCTGTGGACTGATTGTTGCCATCGGGTGATGTGCTGGTTGCTGCGAGTACCTACCCGTACCGTTCAAACATATGGGCTCCTGGTCCGTGGGGTCCCGAGTTCGTCCCCTCAACCCGCTGAACTTCCTGTACTCTCGCTTTGACCGGCCCCAGGCCAGCTGTTCAGGCTCGCCGTGACCCCATCCGGCCGCTGACTCGGCCACCCGTGCGCACAGCTCGGCGACTCGCTGTTCCTGGACCTGCCGCGCGTCCGACTGGACGGCGGCAGCAAGGCGTTCCGCAAGCAGTGGGGCTACGACATGGCGCCGCCGCCCACCCTGCTGGAGGAGGAGGAGGACGAGGACGAGCTGGACGAGGACGACATCAGCGAGACTCAGTCGTTGCGAGAGGACTTCTTCAGCCGACAGTCAGCACTAGGTCAGTCCTGTGTTGGTGCTGGTGCTGGGTTCGACTTGAGCTTAGTCCAGCCGGTGCTGGCTAGTCCCTGCTGGTGCCGGTGATACTCCTGTGTCACCAGAGCTCTAGCAGTCCCGTCGGCGTTGTCACCGCCGTTATCGTCTGGTCAAGGTTATCAGCTCTGCTCGCTGTCCCGTGGATCAGTGCCGCGGGCGCACTGACACGGCCTTGAATATATCTCGTGAATCACCTTTGCGAACTTAAGGTCACGGCAGCTGAGTGACCAACTGCAATCTTAGTAGCACGGCATGCTAGGTTACGTTGCGGGTAAATCGGTTGATATCACATTCAACTTTCGGTAAGATAGTCATGGGGTCCACCCCGAGGCCAGTGGAGCGACGGCCAGCTCACTGCGACCAATGGTGGGAAAAGCTTTTACGCTTATTACTGTAGTGGCGGCATTTGTTGGTGAACGTTCTAACCCGGCTAGGATCACCTCAGTGTAGCACAGCTGTTGGCTAAGTGGCGGCCACCTGAACAGCTCCAAATCCTTCGCGTCGTGTATCTGTTCCATGAATGTGACACCATAAAAGCGTTGGTGGCCGAATCCCGTTGGTACGGAAGTATCAGTTGCAATTGTGTCTGAAGAGGATGCGCGCCATTTTGCAGCATTCCCCGCCCCCCCCCCAAAAAAAAAAATTAATGGTTTACTAACAAGCCACAGGGGTTTGTTGTCTGCCAACGGTTTGAACGTGTTTGGAGATACTAGCGCCACCTGATGTTCAGTGGCATGCTGCGCCACCTATTCGGGGACGTTATGTCGGCTGCCTTACCCTACCATCTGGTGGTTGAGTTGTGCTCTGGTGTTTGTAGATATTGCCGCTAGGTTTGAAGAGTTCGAACAGAATCAGGTCCTGAGTGATGGCCTAACTTTTCTATTGTGCAGGGATGTAGCCGCATCCTAACATCTAAAAAATCGGCATTCTGTCTGTAGCGCTACACAGAAGGAATAGATCTACAATGACATTTGCATGCCGAACATTTATTTGATTAGTTTCGCCTCTGTACCAACAACACACCGTTGTGAGCTACGCTTCCCAAACATGATGGAAGATGGTCGTTACGGTAAGCATTCTTATGTAGCTTAAGCAAATCGCAGATACTGGTTCCATATCCTTCTTCCCTTGGCATACGCAGAAATGTCCTCTCTCGAGTGCCAAAATAATGTGGCCGATCAACACAGCCCTGTGTGTATGACTCCGCTCCAGCGTGCCATTCGTGGACGCCAAGCGAGGCAGGAAGATAAGGTGATTTTTATAGGAAGATAAGGTGACCATTCTCGCCTTTTCCTCCAGCCTTGTATTACAAGATGGGAATGCTTGGATGGCTCACGAGGCAAAGCTGCCAACGTGGTGACGAAGTTCCGTAAATGATAGACTAATGCTATGTATAATGTCGGCCAAAGAGAACACGCTGGAAACCAAACAGTCGAAAACTACTGGGCAAAGAGGGCTTGGACACAAATTGGATCGGTTGCCCAGGCTGTTTGAATCTGATAATCGTTCATGTTTAGATGACAAGGCTGTTGACGGCGGCGCCAGGGCGTAGTCTTTGATATTTTCTTCAATTTTGTCCTTCCATGCTGACTGAAAGGTAATACATGCATTTTATATGTCAGTCTTGCATGGTGGCTAAGATTGATACACAATAAGCATAAGTTCAATGGTGGCCCGGAGCGAAGGACATCGAGGACTTGAAATATATACCCAATGAAATCAATTAGCTCGTGCACGGTCAGTAGCAAATGCCTTGTCCCTAATTAAGATGTTGCGTCATTGACCGAAGCCCCACCCTCCGCACCACTCCTCTGCCTCTCACACATAGATTAGTCATCACAGCCCACGATCCGTTGTTATTTTGGTGAGCAAGTATCTGCGTTCTTACTCCAAACAAACGTAACCAGCGGTAGTTGGGTGTCATTACAACCGATCGTCCGATCGTAGAAGACGCCGCCTCGTGACGTAACGTCCCGTTCAGGGGCCCGCCTCGATCGTGGCGAAGCGTCACGCTCAGGGGCCGCCTCGACGGTGACGAGGTGTCCTGCTCAGGGGCCTACCTCGATCGTGACGAGGTGTCACGCTCAGGGGCCGCCTCGACGGTGACGAGGTGTCCTGCTCAGGGGCCTACCTCGATCGTAACGAGGTGTCCTGCTCAGGGGCCCACCTCGATCGTGACGAGGTGTCCTGCTCAGGGGCCTACCTCGATCGTGACGAGGTGTCACGCTCAGGGGCCGCCTCGACGGTGACGAGGTGTCCTGCTCAGGGGCCCACCTCGATCGTGACGAGGTGTCCTGCTCAGGGGCCCACCTCGATCGTGACGAGGTGTCCTGCTCAGGGGCCTACCTCGATCGTGACGAGGTGTCACGCTCAGGGGCCGCCTCGACGGTGACGAGGTGTCCTGCTCAGGGGCCCACCTCGATCGTGACGAGGTGTCACGCTCAGGGGCCCGCCGAGCATAAGTTCTGCATCCGGTGTGCCACTCCCTTGGTCCCTTGGTACAGATGGGGATCAAGGTCTAATGCGTCTTTATGCGGAGCTTTCACGGCAGATATACTCTCAGTCAGACCGAGGTGGTCTAAACAAGGACCTGGCGTGCCTAGGAGTTAGATAACACATTGTGTTTACGACTAAGCTGTGATCCCATGAACAAAATCGGTGAAATATGTGCGACATTGCACTATGACATTTCGCTACATTGCAACATAACCTTGCATCGCTGAAGGTGAATTAGTATATTTTCTCATCGTGCGGACACTGGTTTGGTTGGGTACACTGGCTGTTTCTTAGCCTAGCATCGTTTCGAGGTCGTCTGAGATTTACAACGTTAAGACGATTTTGGTCTACAAGCGCCCATAGGCCCATGCAAAAGCTCTGAAACATTGGAAGAGGGTCGGGATCAAATCCCTCAAAATATGCGGAATGCTTCACCCATAGTTCATTTACTACCATCAATATCATGTATAATTGTTTCGAAATATCAATGCCGACTGACCAAGTTAAACTGACGCTGCAGGTGAGGTGTGTCGGGGGCCCTCCACAGCCGCCAGTCGGGTCTGGCGCCCGGGGGGGGGGGGAGGGGGGGCAGCTCTGTTGTCCAGTCCGCGTCCGGTCCCCGCCTTCCTCTCTCGTCCTGACGCCGGATGTCCCTCTGTGGTCCGCGTACTCCGGCCCGTAGCGCTCAGAACTGCCGTCCGGCCGGCCCGTTCCGGTGGAACGGGAGGCCCGTTAGCGTCTGCCGCGCCGTCCATATGGTGTGGTGCTGTCGCGGCGGCGGCGGCCGCGCCCGGCCCGGCCCGGCCCGGCCCGTCCCGGCTCGGCGTGCCACGAGGCGGGCCGGCTCCCACGGCAGGCTTGCCGCCGCCGGTCGGAAGCCGCCCGGAAGCGACGAGCGCTCCTCGTCGCGGATTTGGGCCAGCGCTGATCAGGGGATAAGCCCGGTAAGGCGGTCAGCGCCGCTCGCGGACGAGTAGTCGGGCCGCGCTGTCGGCGGCGGGTCCAGCAGGAACGGGCGACTCCGCTCAGCACGAGCCCAATACTTGTTGGGCCAGGCTGACGCCGTCATTGTCTCGCCTCTGCATGGAGAGAAGTGGCTTTAAAGTGGACCAAATAAAGCGAACTAGTCCAAGAGGCCAGAAACTAACAGGTCCAATGCACATATCCTCAGCTAGCTGGTTTCCGGCCGGCTCTCGTGGGTTTTTGTGCGGACATATTCCGGCGAACTCCATAACGGTGCAGTGAATGGGTTTGAACACCGGGGAGTTCCGCTGTGGCGCACCAGTCGTAATGGCCGTGTATGGTGACGGCCCGGATACTTGCGGCGTGAGCATTACGGCCCTGGAACTCAGTTGGTCGTGGTGACAGCCGATCCAGCATCACAGACGACGGGACGCTCAATGACACTGGGAGCAATCTATAAGCAACTCTTGTGACTAACGCGCTAGTGACCTGCTTTTTGAACAGCCTTTGGATGAATAAGGCATCAGAGTGTACGATCTTTCTGATATCTGAGATCGATTGTTGGCTGGGAACGGCGCAGGAATACAAAGCAGCGAGACGGCCCACTAATAACACAGAAACTGGGCGCAGCCAGCGCAGGGACGTCCAGCGACCTCCACCGCAGCCGCGCTCTCCAGACAAGCACGCCAATCCACTGCCCGATGTTTGATAACTTCAGCCGCGTCATTCAGTACCGACATGGAACCAGGAGACGTCGTCTGCGGCTGATTCGTGGTCGTCATCTGTACGGTGCCAAAGTGGTCTCTGCCTCTCCATGGCATTGCCGTTGATCTGTTTGCCTGGCGCACTGACTGTGACTGACCTGCCGGGCACGGAACCCCGACTGAGCCTGTCTGACTGAAGCATCGACGAGCCATGAGCCGTGCCAAGCTGACTGAAACCTTCCAGGCGTCTCCCAAACTCATGGCAAGGTTCTGAAGCGCTGGAAAATAGATTAGGACAGGTTTGGTCCCCATAAGTGTGCCTCGCAGCCCGGGAGGGATAGAGACAAGCAAATGGGACAGATACTGGGCGATTGCACAACGAACATCGATGTCTGGCGACTGGTTCCTGAGTTTGGTTTCTACACACTGTGCGGCAGTGTGCCGGTTCGGTTGAGTGGACGAGATGTGGGCCAACCGACCCTGGGCGGTGCCTGGGACCGCGGCTGGTTGTGGGCTCGAACTGCGGAAACCGCGATACAGATGCACGAGCCGTCACGCCAATTAGCCGGCACTGTGCCAGCACCGATTGTGGGGCAACGGCCGACCGAAAGCGTGCCGCCGGGGAAAAAGCTTGTGCGTGCCGCGCGATATGCGGCGTGGAGGCGTTTGCAGCCACTGTGCGCATGCGCCGTGACCGGTCCGCGGCGCCCGCCACCGTCTCACCACCTGCCGCACGGCGCACACACCAATAAACGCCAGCCCATTTACCCGAACGCCGGAATGGATTGGGCCGTCTGAGCGTGTTGGGGCGTATGGGCGTCCGTTAGAGCCGCGCGTTTTTCTGGTGCGGCGCACGTGCCTTACCGCGGGCGGCGTCTGCTGGACCGCCCGACGCACGCAATCGCCGCCGTCTCGCCGGAAACACAGGCAGCACCGCGCCGCAGCAGATCCGAGGGCAGACGCGTCCTTCTGTCGGCCTCCTGGGGAGAGGGGGGGGGGGGGGTAGGAGACTGCTGGGCTTTCGCCGGCAGCGACGGAGTCCCGCGGAGCGCTGGCGTGCGGCGACGGAGATCCCCGCGGTGCGAAACCCGGAGCGCCGAGGAAAAGGGTTTGTCGGCGCAAAACCCGTGAAATTCGTCGTCGTCCGCCTCGCTCCAGAAGATGGAAAGCTGAATATGGCGCTGCGAAGCCGGGTGAAAAACGGCGGAATTATCTTTCACCGCATTGTACCCGTGCCGCTGTCTCTCTACGGCCGGGGTGATGCTCGTGCTGGAGCGTCTCGCCTGCTTGGCAGCTCCAGCCGCTAGAGACACGTCCCCACACTGGATGGATAAGCAGCGGGAGATGCAATGGGCACGTGCATAGACTAATCACGACCGGCTTAACGAATTCCGGGGAGTAAGTCCGCTCCTGCCCTGTATCTCGAAGTCGTGTTCCGTTGCATCGATTAATCTCTGTTTATTGATATGCAGGCGGTGACAATGGCCGCTTAGTGAGAGCAAGGTCATGTCGATGAATATTTTAGTCATGTGACATGACCTTGAGTGCTTCATAACACGGGCAACCGTGAGTTAGGGTGGTGGTACCCCTCACTTGGCTGGCAAATCTATGCCGGCTCGTGCGCTCTTATGGTTTGCACTTACGCGGCGCATGCACTTCGTGTGCCCTTACCCGAAGTGCAAGTCATGTGTCCTTGCTGTTGGTAGGAGGCATGCATAATGCATGCGCAGCCGCACACTGCAGCTGTAAGGGCGCCACATTTGACCACACTAACCAGCTCTCAAGCCGACCTTGACTTGGAAGCTGGTTAAGTCAGGCTGTCGGTAGAGCATGCGGCACAAACCGCAACGCTTCCTTGTGTTGTAACTCTGACCATGTTGGGCGTGGTGGAGGGGACGTTTCACGCTCCCTGTCGTCCTTCACTCGGGCGCTGAACACCGGCATGATGTGGGGACATGCGATGGCAGCATATGCTGTGATGACATGAGACAGGTCCTGTCCGACGGCTGCTGGTAGTGGTGACAGGCATCTGTTGGGGAGTATACACTACCCTCGTGTCCCGCGTCAGCGGACCGAGCAAACCGCGTGGACCAGCGGTCCGAAGGATGCCAGTCTCTCGTGTCGCTGAGACCGTTGCGGGTGGTCGCGGCCGCAGGAGCGGCGAGAAAGGCGGAAGGCAGATGGAGGGGCGCCCGGATCGCTGCCGAAGTGTCCGGCCATAACCGTCCGCTTCCCGCCCTCGTCCACGATGGCCCATGACATTGAAACAGTCCTGTCTCCCGAAGCATCAGCGGCACAGCGCTGATAACGAGGGCGTAGAATGATCAGGCGTCTCTGCACCGCGCCTCAGTTTCCAGGGGACGGACGCAGCTGCTGGAGCGTCAGGGGTAGGACTTGCTGCCAGAAGGAAATCATTCCAAATGCGATACAAACCGTCCAAACAGGCAGAAGCGCCACCGACCAGCTGCCGCGAAAAATGGTCACGGGATGCCAGAAAAAGTACCCTCGTCCGTCAGCATACGGAATCACAGCTGTCTGAGGGCGGGTCGCAAGCTGCCAGAGACGGACTTCCCAGCTGGGAAGGATAGCCTCTCAGCTGAATCACAGCGATAAGCACGAACTGGCCGCCGTTGGCGCTTCTGAGGACGCCGCCGGATGTTGACGGTGGTCGGTGGCTGCCAGGGCCCGGTCAAAGGCCCCGCCCGCGGCGGCGGCGGGCGTGCCACCGGCGCTGCGTGGCGCGTTGTCCTCTCACGGAGCGGCGCTTTCGCGCTCGCCAACAACAGCAGACTATTTCAGCTCGTGCGTCACCGCTGAGTTCACACCCCGGCCCGGCGGGGGTCCGTCAGCGGCACCTCCGGCGGCGCTGGCGGCCGCGCTCGCCCAGCCTCCAGCCGCGCCCGCCCAGCCTCCAGTAGCGCTCGCCCAGCCTCCAGTCGCTACCGCCCAGCCTCCAGTGGCGCCCGGTACGGTTCCGCCTCGCTACACCCTCTGCCTGTCCGCGCGGCCCCGTTCGCAGCCTCGCCACAGTGGCCGGGGAGTTACTGGCCGACGACTTGAGCGCTAACGAGGCACAATTGGCACAGTGTGCCCAGCCAGGACCTGACCGACCGCGAGTCTGGCAGAGCGGGCCGGCTAAGGGCCAGGGAGCGGACCGGCGCCCGCGGCACGCGCCGGCTGTGAGGCTGTCCTGCGGGGCAATGGACAAGTAGTGTCGCTGATGAAAGGAGCTGCAACGGATTTAGTCCTTGCCCTCGGTGTTTGCGGATGGCAAGACCGGGTAGACTGTTACACAGAAGCGGCCGGGCCCGGTCCCAGTCGCCTGAGGCGCCGGATAGTCCGTCACACGGAAGCGGCCGGGCCCGGTCCCAGCCGCCTGAGGCGCCGGATAGTCCGTCACACGGAAGCGGCCGGGCCCGGTCCCAGCCGCCAGGGGCGAGGTCGGTGACCCCGGCTGTGTTGCCTGCACTCGTGGGCTGCGCTCGCGGTGAAAGGTAAACCGAGAGCTTCCTGTCCGGGTCACTGAGCCGGCAAGCGAATCGCGATCCGCGCATCTGGCGCGGCTCAGTCCGGTTCCCATGCGGTGCAAAGGTCGGTCGAACTAAATCGATTGCCCGGAACGGCGATTTCTCCTCTCATGCAGCGCCGACTGGCGAATTCCGCTTTCTTACAACCGATCCAGCCATGCACTTGCGTAACGGCTCAACGTGCATTCGGGACACCGTCCGATGTGGCGACCCCCGTTTCAGCTGGGATCTTTCACCCCATCAGGAAAACAACCCCCGACCCGCGTGCAGGAGCGGCCCTTTTCTCTCGCGATTCACAGCCATACTCGCTGGGCCCA
>NW_023596576.1:56186940-56191940 GCF_011947565.3 Pollicipes pollicipes
GCTGGCGGCCGGCCGCGCGCCCTCCGCCGCCCACCATCAGCACTTCCACAACCACGCCGGCCACTACACGGCCGGCGGCGGCGGCGTCAACAACAACGGCGGCGGCAACGCGGCGGCGGCGGCCGGCCGGCGCCGCCTGCGCGCCGAGGAGGAGCCGGCCGAGCAGTCGTCTGGCGAGCTGGAGCACAACGTCAAGGGCTCGCAGATCTCCATCTCGCAGCTCTCGAACGTGGCCTCCAGCGGCTACCAGAGCTTCGCCTACAGCCAGAGCTCGAGTCCCGTCGACCCGGTGATCGGCAGCGGTCAGCAGATGCAGCTTCTGCAGCAGCGCCAGCGTCAGCAGCAGCAACAGCAGCAGCAGCACCCGCCACTCGCCTTCAATAACCCCATGTATCAGTTGAAGGCGGCGAATGGCCAGCTGCATTCCGTCAGGTGAGGGGATGTTTGTATTACTTTGTGTTGGGCGAGTACTATGGTGCAAGGCAGCACGACAGCGTGATCGGTCAGGCTGATAGTTTTGTTTTTTGTTCAAACTGCCACGCATGTCAGCAAGATTGTGTGAAATAGTTTGCGAGGATCAGCGATTTCCAATAAAACCAGCTGCAGTGTCTTATTGATATTCTTTGCATCCAAGGATGGTAGCGTATGGCGTAAAAAACCCAGAGCAAGGCCAAGGCTAATGTCTCACGCAGTGGAATGTCGGGCATCAATTCAAGCACAGTGACAAGGGCTCGAACGTTCCCAACTCGCAGCCGTCGAACTTGAGTATCGATTGACCCATTTTTCCCACACACAATTCATCTACAATTCACGGCAGAGTTGCGGTCCGCTGTACTGACATTGACGTGCTCCGGCAGGGTGACGCGGTACTCTCCAAGCAGCTCACTGAGCTCGTCACACAGCATGGAGGACGTGCAGCTGGTGATGGCGCCCTCCGTGGTGGCAGCGTCTGCCGGCCGCGCGCCGCCTCGCTCCTCCAGCAGTTCGCCCTCGCCGCCGCGAGAGCGCCGCCACGTGGCCGCGCCGCGAACCAATCCGCGCGCGGCGCCGCCGCCTCCGCCACCGCCGGCGCCGGCGCCGGGCTCGCCCGAGCAGCTGGTTCGCGCGCGCCGCCCCAAGGCCGGCCGGCGAACTGCGACTGACGCGCTGGCCACCAGGCGGCAGCAGCAGCACGACAGTGACAGCGAGAGCAGCGACCAGGCTCGTCCGGGCCGCGAGCCACGCTTGAAGAGCAAGGCGCGCCGCAGCCGGCTTGTCGAAAAGTCGTTCGAGGAGGTGAGGTGTTCGATGCTGCTGAGATACGTTGGGAGAGCGTAGTTCGTGTAGTGTAGGGCTAGTGCAGTGATTGCACATGTGCCCTATGCATAACACAGAGTTCGACAATCAAAGTGAAATCACTGAGCAATCTGACCCTGTGCAAGAAAGCCCTCTCACCTTAATCCCTTCATCCTAAGTCCTCGCCACGCCCCGTCTCTCCGGAGCCAGCCGCGGTCGTCAGCCTTGAACATGTAAGTCCCGCCCTGTCGCAACCGCTCCGGAGCGCCCGCACGTAAACCTAGGCTATGGGCCCCTGCTTGGGATAAGGCTCATGAGTGGGGGTTTACGTTTTGATCCATTACTCACCTTTCTCCTAATCTCTCGGCCCTGAAAGGGTCGTTATGGGCCGATGTGTCTGTTATCAAGTCGATACAAAAAAACATTTAAGTAAGTGAATTGCACTGTCTGGACCTCTCTGCCAAGTGTTGGCTTTGATAAGTAGGGCTGTCGTTTATAAAAAAAACATCGTCAACCACAGGCCATTTAAGCTCCTGGTTATACAATGGCAGCAATCATGTCCCGCCTGATGCGTATGCACCTTTTATCTTGTTGCACATGAATTGAGGCCACATCCCGCCAGCTCCAAGGGACACATTGTTACGCGATTATCTGCCAAACAACTGCCCTGACACATTGGGGCCGTCCGGAATAAGTCGCATCACCGCACCGTTGAGGCCTCAACACAGCTGCAGAACAATGGCCGAGTGAAAGTCTCGTTAGTCGGTGGGGATGTCCGGACGGGAAGGCCGAAGCTTGGCGGTTGACCCGAGCTGCTGGCGGTTGACCCGAGCTGCTGGAGGTTGACCCGAGCTGCTGGCGGTTGACCCGAGCTGCTGGTGGTTGACCCGAGCTGCTGGCGTCGCAGTACGAGGACGAGATCCAGCAGCTGCACCAGCAGATGGAGCAGCTGCACAGTCGCCTGAACGAGGCCTCGCGCAAGTCGGCGGTGGCTCACATCTGCCCGCCGACCCCCGGACAAGTCTCGGAGATCCTCAACAGGTGGGTCTGCCTGCCTGCCCGTCATGTTGGTGTTGAAGGTGGATTCTTATTACGCTCCCGCAACTCGTTTGGCTACCACACGGGAGAGTCGTGCGCTGTCATGGGTGGAAAAGAAGTGGAGGTGTTGTTACAGTAACGCCTCGCCGAGAGGCGTTGGTGCCCTGCTGTCCCTGCTGCGTGATCAGAGCCGGGCCCTGCTGTCCCTGCTGGGTGACCAGAGCCGCGCCCTGCTGTCCCTGCTGAGTGACCGGAGCCGCGCCCTGCTGTCCCTGCTGGGTGATCACAGCCGCGCCCTGCTGTCCCTGCTGGGTGATCAAAGCCGGGCCCTGCTGTCCCTGCTGGGTGATCAGGGCCGGACCTGTTGTCCCTGCCGAATAACCAGAACCGTGCTCTCCCGGTGACAAGTTCCTGGAATCCTCTCCGAGGTGCGCAGCTTTTATGCTTAGGGGCCATGCTGCGCTGCTCTACAGTCGCTGACATCATTCAGATGCTGAGCTGACCGACTCAGAGTCACGTGACTGTACAGTGTCTGACATAACGTCGCGCCTCCTGGCAGGCTATCGCTGGTGGAGGACGAGCTGCGTCAGGAGCAGAGCCAGCTGACCAGCGTGCTGACCCAGAAGGAGCGGCTGATCGAGGCGCAGCACATGCGTATCCAGGAGCTGAACGCCGCCAACAATCAGCTGCATAGCGCGCTGGCCTCGCTGCAGGACAGGTGAGCGGTGACGTCACGGTGACGTCAGAGATGCCGCGGCGCACGACCGACGCACAGCAGTGGGCCGGGGTTCGACTGGTCAAAAGCATGCAGATCTGATAAGCGTTGACGTCAAGATTATGAAGTGATTGCGTCACTTTGCGTGACTTTAACCTGCCAGTCACTGTTCCAAGCAAAAGTTCCAGGCATGATTAGCTGAAGCCGACTGACACTGGTAGCGTCAGAGGAGTGCATTGTTAGCAGGGGAACTCCTTGTGAATCACTGCGCTTTCTTGCGGTGGAGACAGCATGCCACCAGACGCACTGGGCTTTTTCTAGCCTAGCGTGGCCGGCGCCCGGCCGCGAGCCCGCTGTGACTGGACCTGACCCTGACCTGTCGGCCGGCAGGTCGGGGCCGCTCTGCCCGGCGCGGTCCGCGGCGCTCGTGACCAGCGCCGCCGCCGTCTCCGACACCTCCGACTACAAGAGCAGTTCGTGTTAGGTGACGCAGGAGGCGCCCGGTGCCGCCCCCACGCGGCCGTGTTCCCCGTTAGACCAAAGATGTGGCGATGCAACCCCGCGCACGGCGGCCGGCTCGCACAGTATTATCGCTAGCGTTGTTTTGCCGACGGCTTTTTGCGGCGGTAGCTGCCGTCAATTAACCTTGTGGAATCGTTAGTGTAGGCGCCAGCGCTTTTTCGTGGCAACGGAGCATCGATGTTTACCGTCATTTTGTACGGCCGCTGCTGGCGCGTGGCGACACGCCCGCGTGTGTTCTGCTCCACTGCACAGAGGCGAGCACCAGCGACGGCCGGGCGCCCCGAGGAGTCCGTCGAAGTGGGCTTGCGACTGGTGCTGTTTACAACATGGTGTATTTATTAAGACTGGTCTCGTGCGTAACTTTTCAGTCATGCATTTGTCGCTCGCGAGAACTAGGTTGCGCCGAAGTAGGACAGTTGTGTTGTGTGCGTGCATCGTCACAGTAGGCTAGCGTGTTCCAGAGGCTGAAGTAATAAAGCCGTGTATTCAGTGTCGGCTGATGCCTTTCACTCACGACTTGCGGCTTCGACCGGACCGGAGCATAAGGTTAACGGTCACGGTCACGGTTTTGACCACACGAAGTTTCGTGAGTTGCGGCGCTCTCCTGACAACGACCTTCGCGCTCGTGTTTGACTTGGAGCACCGTCTGGCCTCCGCGAAGGCAATGGCCTAAGCCTGCACTTTCGTTTTCTGCGTACGATGAATCGCCCGGGACGTGACAACTAAATTGGCGTCACTGGGTACTCATTAACCGTTGCTTCACCATTTATTGCACTGGTAGAACGGTATGAATGGACCAGCCTCCAGCGCCATGAAGCACGCGCGCTAACACCCGATTACTTTAAATACAGAAGTCGATAATACGTCCATTTGGCAGCGATGACACCGGTCCTAAGGCGAGGGCGTGACGCCACGTGACCCCGCGCGCCGCGGGCGCCGGTGAGCGGGCCGAGGCGGCCGGGTCACGGCCGGGCGTCCAGGCTGCGCGCCACCGTCAGAAAGCCCCAGCGGCGCGGCGGCTCAGCGCCGGGCGCGGCGCGCGCGCGCGCGTCGCCGCCGCCCGGATCGCAGTCGCAGATGTGGCAGCCGCCGTCGTCCACCCGCGTGTCGCAGCCGGCCGCGCAGGCGCCCTGGTAGCAGACGGTGTTGGGCTCGCCGGCCGCCTCGGCCGCGTCCCGGCCGCCGTCGCGCAGGCAGGCCAGGTGCGCGCACACCACGTGGTTGCCGCTCTGGCAGCGGCACTCGTTGCAGTCCTCCATCCAGACGGCGCCGGTTTCGCAGCGGAACTGCACCGGGGCTGCGGCAGAGCGGAGCCCGGTCACGGCCTGCTCAGGGGGAGGGAGGGGCGCTCGGGTCAAGTCGTGAACACGGGTCGGGCCGCCTGACGGCGTGGTTCGATCTCTTGGGCGGCATTCGACCACTTACGTCACCGCAGTCTTAATGGATGTAG
>NW_023596576.1:56196940-56266039 GCF_011947565.3 Pollicipes pollicipes
CACAACACTTTATCGTCCTGTTTCGGTGATACGGCACTTTGTCATGCCGTCTCTGTGACAGGACACTGTCATTCCGTCCTTGTGACACGATGCGCTGTCGTTCCGTCTCTGTGACACAACACTCTGTCGCTCCGTCTGTCATTTTGTCTCTGTGACACGACACTCTGTCGTTACGTCTCTGTGACACGACGCTGTCTCCCTCATCTCCGTGACAGGAAATCCCCAGCATCTCCATCCGTCCCCAAACCCTCTGCCGCGCCACACAGCGGACAGAGGCACCGTGTCGCCCTGTGTCGGTCGCAACCCGCCACAACACAGTGGCGGGCCGCTCCCCAAACCGCAGAGGATTAAACGATGCTGCGGTTGCAGCGTGGTGGGCGCGGCCGGGGAGCAAGATGCATGGGTACGTCCTGAGCGCTGAATGAGGCACTGCACGTTCTCATTCGTTCGTCACGACGTCGTCGTGCTTAAGCAGGACTTTGAGCACGGTGGGCGCGGTTGATGCGGCAGGTCAAACGGGTCTGGCTTCAGCTATCAGAACGCATCCGGGTTGAGACCGCTGCTCAACATTATCAAGTCTGACGATTATGCCATTGGCGCAATGACATGTCTTTGTGGACTTTCCAAAAGAGCCACGTGATTCCCGGCAACAGTTCAGCACAGGTTCAAAACTTATGTGATCATGGTGTGAAGTCCTCGCCACTTTCATGATCAACTGGTGTTGGGGGAGAGTCACGCTATTATGATATAAGTAGTGTATCGAAAGAAGCACTACTCGTTTTGATTCAAGGATTTTGCGTTGATATTACATTATTGCAACGTAAACAATCTCTCATTGAAAAAATACCACGCTGGAGCGAAACAGTCAACGGCAGTAATTGATCTCACATCGCGATTTATTTCTAAATGACCTGGCAACATACACTTATTACCCAGCCGCATGTCCGAAAGAACGTCAAAAACCTGTAAGTTTTGCCACATCGGTAACGTGGTCCACACAAAAAGGGGGATGTCACATTCAATACGCTAAACACTACGGCTTCACCAGTTCGGCAGTTCTTGTCCCAGTTCACAGCCATAATTTCATCACACGGCACACGTGTGATCCCGTTAGAACATGCACCTGCAGGCGGATGCTTCCAGCATCCGGTGACCGAGTTAGCAAATGTCCGGGAGTTGACTGAGGATCGCGGGCTTACGTTTCGACGCGGACTGACGGGCACACCCTGCCTAAACTCAGTCCTGCAGGACGGCCGTCGGCCTTTGAAGCAGTCTCGGATCAAGGATTCCCACATGGGTGAGGTTTCTTCAGAAGAGCCACCTGTTGTGTGAGGGACGTAGAGGGGCATCATGTAGCGGGCATATGGATGCCATGTAACAGTTATTAGCACGCGCGCTTGCAATTCTGAAGGGCAACAGCACCGACATCCTGCAATGTAATCTCCGATAATAACCATATCGGTATGGCTTTCTTGTGGTTGTGTGGAGGTAATAATGCGTGGATAATGACTTGACAAAAATTGCTTCTTTGAACGCTTTATTAACTCGGTTATTACGGGTCAAGGACACTATGGGCGGGAAATTTTACCTGTGAAATTTTGTGGATGATACTCCGAACGGATTAGCCGTTACATCAGCGTGCCCAGCCAGGATTTCGTCGCGCGCTGCGCCAGTGACGAGAAATGTAAAAACCAACAACGCGTGCTTGTCCTAGCATCAGATTGCTTCAGAGGGCATGTCCAGATAGCTTTAAAAACACAGATGCCGGTTTTACCCCAGCGACTGAACTCGGTTGTTGATCAGCACCAAATATTGAAGGGTGTTTGTAGCCTGAACTGCTATCGGAGCGACGGCTCACGCTTATTTTACTCAAATGCTGATCTGCACCAGTCCACGTCCGAATGTTATCGACCTCCAAAACACTGGGGTGAGAGAGCGTAACTCTCTACCTCGATGAGAGACGGCACGAAGTGCTTCACTCGCATCGGCGTCATCATCATCATCGTCACCATTAAGCATCATCTGCAGCACAGGCCCCGGCCACTACGCCGCTGCCAGGCTACGTGCTTGCCAACGGCACGCTCACCCGCTACAGGGTTTTTCACCAGAAACAACAATCTTAAAAGTACAAGTTGGCATGCTAAAAATAAGCTAAGCACGCGCCATCTGGCAGGCATTGCTGAGAATTGCCAGAAATGTAGGTTGGTGCCTTTCCCGCAATCATTCTGGTCAGAGAACTAGAGAAGCCGACCTCCGTCTCTGTCCGTTAAGCCAGCAGACGGACACGCCATTCGCCAGACGCTGGCGATCGTAGCAGGTGTGGGCCATTCTGCAGTTGGGAGAATTGTGTTCGTGTTTAGGCGGATGTCATGGAGACGTTTAGCTGGAGAGAGGAGTACTGCAAAAAAACAAATTGTTAGTGTTTTAAGATCTTTAATATCCATAAATACGTTATCAAATGTTATTTTATACATATCGCAGCCTCTCCAAAATTGATGCTGATGGAGCGCCCCAAAATTATCGTGTGAATTTTACTCCAGCGAGATTTAAGCGCAGCTTAATGCGGAAGTACTGCTCTTACTCTGAACGATCGGGATGTTAGTCTGGGTCGGTCAGAACGGAAGATTACAAAATTACATGGCTCTGACTCTGTGCGTATGTTGCGGTGCTTGCTTAAGTTTGATACGTGAATGTTTTGCTGTGTAATGAAAAGCAGCAGTAGTATGGCTTTAGAGGCGGGCCAACTGCAGTGGTTATTGGCGACCATATTCGTTGCGTAGTCATAAGCCTATAGAGCTGCTGTAAGTCATTCATAACACGGTTAATGCGCCCCAGACTGCCCTACGAAATTGCTTTAATAAACCATTTGGAAGGACAATATCCTAGCACACGAAGGTGAAGTTTGGGAGTTGGCGTGTTACACACTCGATGCTGGCTTCCGGTGTGTTATATAATCCCCTTAGGATATATATATATATATATATATATATATATATATATCACACAGCCTCCAGGAGCTTTCCGAGCGAACAGGAAGACTCAAGGACCGGTGTAACAGGCCCCTGAGTGACTGATAGCGTCCAGCTGATGAAGGTGAGGGCCCCCGGGAACCAACAAAGTAGAAATCACCCAAGATGAACATGGTGGGCCTCTGTGCGATCGAGAGCATCCAGGCAGGCGAACAGATGATGTGACCGACAAGCGTAAGAAGACGCTCCGCAAGTGGAGTAAATGAGGGAAACTCTATACCAATGTATATGATATGCCAAATACCCATACCCCTGAGCATCGAGTGTGTCTCGGTAAGTTGGGTCTCGGTAAGTTGGGCCCCTACCGCAACGTCGGGCCCTCCGAGCAAAAGGGAAAAAGCCGAACCGATGTGGAGAGGCCCTGAACAATCAAGAGGACCGACAGGTTAACATACGGACCCTCAGTAATAGTGTGAACCCCCGAGAAGGAAGGAAAGGACCCACGAACCGATTGTAGGCCCCTCCACAAATGGGAAGAAATAAGAAGGGAGCTGGACCGATGAAGGGGCCCTGAGTATCAAAAGAGCCTCGGCAGGTTAGCTGATGGGGCTCCAGCAGCAGAGCAGGGCGTTCCGACCAATGAGAAGAATCCAAGACGACTGTGAAGGGCCCCAGAGCTGCCACGAGTGCCCCAGCGGGCTAACATACAGGCTGCCGGCAGTGGCGGACAGCCTACCAAGCAAACGGAAGGCATTTGTCGATGGCCCCGGAGCGATCGAGTGGGCCTGGGGGTGGTAATATGCAGGGCCTCTGGTGACAGCATAGGACACTCCGAACAAATGGCAGCAGCCCATTAGCAGCGTGGAAGGCCCCTGAACGGTGGAAATGGCGTGTCCGGGAAATCGACATTTAGGTCGATTTACCCCGTTAATAATAGCATAAGGGCCTGTGAACATCATGTGTCCTAAGTATTCTACAGCCCTTTCAATAAGCCAACAGCTCTCTTTGCCTGCTCTTGGGCCGTTCATTTTCACTTGATGCCGTCCTTCGCCGCTTGCATGCCGGAGGACGTCCCGTTTTTGCGCCTTGCGTTGAGAGCCTTGCATCTGTTCGGGCGGTTTTTGACCCATTTGCACACCAGTGGGGTCTGGGGGGGGGGGGATCACCCCATTGGTCTCCTTTGGATCCGCCCCTGCTGCGAAGCCAGCACACGTCCATGCCTCGGCGAAAAGCGCAGCGCTTAGGAAGGGGACGATCCGTTTACACGCTATTATCTTCACTAGTATTATGTCACGTTTAGCCCAATTGCCTGACTATGTGGTTAACAAGTGCCCAGATAGAACTCACGATTATAGCGTGGCGCGCACCACGAGTATGAGCAAATGGAAAGAGCGTTGGACCGAAGAACAGATCCCTGAACATTGAAAGTGTCTAGGCGCGTTAAAACTTATAGGGCTCCAGCAACGGGGCAGGACCCCCCAACGAATAGGAAAAGCCCAAGACGGATTTGAAGGGTGCAAGAGTTACCGTGGTTACATGTATATACATATATATATATATATATATATATATATATATATATATATATATATATGCATGTATGCAATGTTTAGATATAACAAGTAGGGGCCACGAAAAGACCGTAGGCTCACGTTAAATAAGAGCAAAATGGAAGAGCGCTGAACCAAAGAGGAGGCGTCCTGGTCACAGGGCTTAACTCACCGGTCCGAAATCTCACATGTCTGCAAAGTCTGTTGTCCATATCGTGGAACGAAACTGAATAATTCTTCCCCAAGGTGCCTTTGACCTTCAACTGCTGTGTAGAACTACTTGCCTTCCCATGATTCGAGGTGTAAGCCAGTGCTTTTGGATGTCGGTGGAATGTCGGGAAACACATTGTGTATCTGGCGGTGGATTAGCAGCTTCGGAATGTTCGCTGTAGTGTGGCGGGCGGCGTTAATCATCTTCAAAAAAAAGGTAAGATGTCGGATCAGAAGCGTCAAGCCAAGCCCGCTGGAAACAAGACGTCAGATGATTGATGTAAAGTCTGATGCAAGCCCAAGGAACAACATGTGCTGAGCACGCAAGACCCCGCAGGGCAGACCGAGTCTAATTGTACGCATAAGTTGTTACAGTGCCGCTGCCACACAACTGTGAGTCCGGCTGCGACGACAATGTCTGTTTGTGCTTTGAAACGTCTAATGGTTGTCCCAGTTTTATGCCGTCATCCCCGCTACTCTAGTCGGTGCAGTCAAGCGACGATTCTTCTTCGACAGATGGCTAGTTGCTAAAATGACCAAATTTCATAAACAAAAAAGACCTAAAGCTCCTCGTTTTTCGATGCCGGGGATGAGTTTAGGGTCCTTATGCTGACAGTTATATTCCTATGCTGGCTTAAATATACCGGGAGGTGCTGGTGAAGCGATTTATTAGGCAAATGCCGGCTATATTGCCAATGTTGCACGGTTCCAGTCGTGCTTATGACAAAAAAGTGCCTGCTTATTCACCCAAATCCAACAAGCCCACTGGAGATCTCAAGCACGACTTGAACCGTCGAGCGTTGACAATACAACCGATGGTTGCTTGGTAACGGCGTTTAACCAGTGCCACCCGGTATATCGTAGGCAGATAACTGCCAGCATTGAACTCACGAGCGGATGTGTTATCTCTTATCATAAGACGTCCAGGTATTGTTGACGGTGAAAGCTTATTGAAATGCCTTGCATTCTTTTACTTAAGGGCTGGGCAGATCAAGTTTGCAGCAACTATACGCTGTCCGCATTCATGTTTGAACGTGACATGGGAGAGTCGGTCATGTTGTTACGTAATTATGGAGATGAAAGCAGCAGCGTCGGTGGAATGTTATCAACACCCGGTGTTCTCCACACTAACGGAGGTGTATTCAACTCCTGCCGAAGTAGTTACTATTCCAAGAGGTAAGCTGCCTGTTGCCACCCGGCCTTCTCTACACTAACAGAGGTGTGTGCGACTCATGTCGAAGAATTCGTTATTCCAGGAGGTAAGCTGCCTGTTTTCCACAAGGCGTTTCCTGTAACACTCCGACAGTAGCAAAAGATCGGCACTCAGTAGTCACGTGTGGATGAAGTCCAGCGAGCGAAAACTAACTTCGGCCGGAGTCCGGGCGGAGTTCATGGCCAGAGTCCGGGCGGAGTCCATGGCCGGAGTCCGAACGGAGTCCCGGGGTAGAGTCTGATGGACGCAGGTGGGACAACGCGACGCTCGTGTGAGTGTGGGTGGCGGCGAAACAGCGCTGCCTGTCGCGCAGAGTGGGTGAGCCACGTGACCACAACTTCCGCTGTTTTCAACAACGCAAGCGCAAGTCGCATCCGTTGTTTTGATACCTGTTCACAATCACAGGTTCCTTATGGCCCAGATAAGATTAATTTTGCCAGGGAAACGATTATCGCGCAGTCTTTGCAAGCTGCGCTAAGTAACGTAACGATATGCAGCATGAAGTCGGCATTGCTTTTCAACTTGATCGATACAGATGGGGTACTTGGTTCGGCAGAGATGTGGCAAACACTTCCAGGGGCACAGGACCATACGAAAGTGGGGATGGGGTGGGGCAAAATGCAATTCGGAACCATTTTCGCACTTCGCCGTGTCATGCATCACCATATTGGCCAAGGATACGATGTCCTCCGATGCTGGAGGGCGAATGCTAGGTTTCGTCAACTGGTAGGATCACGCTCTTCCCGCCCCTTATGGGGCCTCCCGTGGACCAGCGCCACCTTGCACGGCGCTCCGTGTCAGTGGGTCAGCCCTCCTCGCTGGGCAAACACCTTCGTGCGCTGTCAGCGACGCCGAGCCGCCTCCCAGTGGTGGGCATTTCCGGGCCTGATCAACGGCCACGGCCGTCGCGTTCCAGAGGAGGACTGTTCGTGTCACATGCAAAACTATGGGCGTTACGGGGCCGGCCGCACGCAACGGCGGTGGCCGAGAGCCACCCCACCGGCTCGGCCTGGATCCGGGCCAACAGAGTAGACGCGTGGGCTGTATGCGATAACCCCTGGGCTTCAGCGGGGTATCATAGGCTCGCTTCGCCGCATTGAGGCGGATTAAAGCCAGGGTAGGGGTGTCGAAGGCAAGCAAATGGTTAGAATGCCCACACCAAGACATGTCCCGTATAACTATCACGCTGAATCATAGTAATTGCACAGCTACTCCTCGAAGAATTAACTGTGATGCATATTTGTCTATCAGAAAAAAGCGTTCCAAAAGTGCTCTTCGAAACAGGATATAAAGCGTCTTCACGCTATGACTCATCGGCATCATCATACAGTTATCACTTGATCACCTTACCTCGACTCGTTCCGGCTCACACAGGCCAGCACCCAGCTCCAGCTGCTTCGGCGCGCCATGATATAGTCAGTGCACGCTACTGGCTGGAAATGCCGCTCCACCTAGAAACCATGAAATACAAATATGGTGGGATCGGATCCACAGCTCTCAGATCCAAGGATTGCGCATTTTTAGCGAAGGAAGTATTGTCACAGGGTAGCCGCAAGGTTGCGCTTTGAGGGTTCAGTAAGCCACTCCCCCAGCGGTCGGGAATACCACTCAGTGCCATACCGCGGTCACGTGCGTTGCGTGTTGCCAACAACGGAAATGGGGAATGTTTGCCAAGAAAAAATATTGAATTGAGCACAGATGGAACTGAGCCACTCGAAATCATGTCAGACGAATTTTATGAGTCACGGAGAGCCACGGCACTTGTTTTGTTGCACGCTTGACACACAATTCCCACTTAAGCGAGTCGAAGACACGGGCTGTCGATAACGTTTATTTTACTTAGCTCGGTCGGCGGCGAGGAGCGCCGCTGTCGGCGCCCGTCTACTACATCGATACATCAGCTCGGTCGGCCCGCGGCCGCGTACAAGCGTGCCGAGGCAGCCGGGTGAACTGCTACATCCCCGGGCCCGCCTGCCATCAGGAGCAGCGCGCCGCGCGCACCGGACTCTCGCGTCGCGCCCTGGTACCGCGCCCGGCCAGCCCGGTGGCCCGCCGGCGACGGTGCGAACACAGGCCGGAGGAATGTCTTGCGTTACGCCGGTGCCGAGGCCCCATAGGCATGGTGCGCTATCACGTGTATCACAAAAGAGCGTTAGGCGCCATGCACCGTGCCGCCTCTTGGCGGAGCTGGGAGCTGACGCCGAGTCGGGTGGGATATTACTAGACCGGGACGGAGCCCGCAGAGGTGAGGAAAGATCCGCATGATTGGGGGCGGGAGCGCCACCTTAGGGCGGGCACAGGAATCAAACTTATTCTGTTTTCGGGGTCTTCAATTACAAGTCGTAGCACGTCGATGACGCAATTCCAACCGTAGGGTGTGGAAGCAAATGCCACAAGTTATTATGCGTGACTATCACGGTAATCAAAGACATATGAATCATCTCGACAGAGGTAGAGCATTAACTACGAGCCCGTAAAGGCCAGGCACGCACCACGCGCCACGCGCGTGAACGCGTGAGGCGTGCACAGTAACAAGACATCCTCTGGGTGCTCAGCCCAGCCGGGAGACGTCCATCGACAGAGGGACGGCCCCGTCGCACGCACAGTAGTGGCAGCCGTCCTTGAAGGCTCGCGGGCAGTGGGCGGGGCACACGGCCGTCGGGCAGCGGGAGCGGGCGGCCGGGCAGTCGCAGGGCGGGCACAGGTCACATTGGCAGCTGGGGCAGCCGGAGGCCGGCTCCACGGCCGCGCGGCAACCCGCCGGACACACGACCTTGGCACAGTCGGGCCGGCCGGCCGCAGCGCACGAGCACACCGGGCACCCGCGGCCGTCCAGGCTGACGTCACAGCGCGGCGGACACTGCAGCGGCTCGCAGTCGGCCGAGAGCGCCGCCAGACCGGTCGGCGCCGCCGGCGGCGGCGCGGCCGCGGCCTCCGGGCAGGGGCAGGGCGGGCACGCGGCGGCCGTCGGGCAACGGCAGCGGCCGCAGCCGTCGGCCGAGGCGGTCAGCTCGCAGGGCGGTGGGCAGGACAGCTGCGGGCAGCGGCGCGAGCTCTGCAGCACCAGGTCGGCCAGGTCCGCCGGGCCGCAGTCGCAGGATGGGCAGCCGTCTCTTCACCGTCTCCCGACATTCGGCCGGGCAGGCGACCGCCGGCGGACAGGCGGCCGGCGTCCGCCGCCGCGGGGGACAGTCGCACACGGAGCAGCCGCGACCATCCCGCTTGTACCCGCAGCCGGGCCGGCAGGTCACAGCGGGGCACGGCGGGCGCGTGGTGGCCGGCGGCGGCGGCGTCGACGGAGAGTCACACTCGCACACGATACAGCCGTGCTCGTAGTGGCTGGCGCAGCCGACGGGACAGAACTGGCGCTCGCAGGGGATGGCAGCGGCCTGACTGTCCGCTTGGCAGTCGCACTGCACGCAGCCGTACTGGTCCCGGCTGGTGAGGCACGAGCTGGGACACTCCAGCAGCTCGCAGACGTACGCCTCTGAAAACCAGGCCAGGTGTCAGCGGTGCCCGGTACTACAGGCCCGAACCATACTCCACGGAAACTCCGGCTCAGCCTGAGCTGGCGCAAACAATGGAAATGATCGGTCTCATGGCCCACAGAGTCATGCTTGCACGCTAGCTTTTTATTTTCACTCAGGCTGGACCGGAGAAAAGAATGCGGAGCTGGTCTGGACAGATTTACCGCTGGTGGCTGTGCTGCGCAGTCAGATCGAAGGGGTTTGTGCATGGCCCTCGTTTGAGTCGTCTACAGGGGTTTTCCATCCCGAACGACGTGTTGTTTGTAGGTAGCACACATTGTGCAAGCGGGATACGACAACGACAGCCGAATCAAAGCTACCGCGGGATGGATATAGCTGGTGGTAGAATTTCATTTGACTGATAATTTTCCTTCAAAATAATTTTTCATCGGATTCAAGGAAACACAATGCTACATTGACGTCATACGTGACCACTTTAGATGGAGGTAAGTCTTGAGCACAGGTATATTTTTAGTCCACAAACTGCTATCTTCCCAGCAGGAAAAACCACATATAACTTAGATTTCGCCTTCGAAAGACCACACACATGTCCCCTCAACTCCCATTTTACTTGCACACGCTCCACAGTGACACTTCGCGTTGTGATCCCGTCTGTTTCAAGGCAATCCAACAAAACTCCGCAACCAGGAAGTCATTCACGACGTCTAGCGTACAGCGCTAACAACTGTCACCAGGCTGCTCCGGCATCAATGGAAAATATCGACCTTGCACTGCCCGTCGGCCTTGCATTGCCCAGTTCCCCTTGGCGACCAGTGCGTGTTCCGTCAACGGCACGCAGCATGACTCCAGATGGGGGGCCGAGCGGCGCCGTTTGCGGCCGCCGCGGCGCCGCCAGCCACCGGTCAGACTGGTGTCACGAGATAACATCGCGGCCGCACGCGTCCAGCACGAACGCGAAACGCGGGCGTCATAGCGCTCGATGGCTGGTAGCAGAACGCGGCGCTAGACTGGTCGCCTGCTCGCTGAGGAAGTGCGTGAGGCGGGCGGGTGAGGAACGTGTGTTGATTGTGCCGTTAACATGAGGAATGGGACGCATACGAGGAATGCCCGACGAAACGAGCACACTTTTCGAAGGCGGCTTCACAAACTGCACGTAAACGTACGACATGCACATGGAAGATTGACTGCAATGTCATACACGAGCTAGATCTGTGAAAGTTAACACGGAGTTCGAGAATGTATCGCAATTACGACAGCAAGCATTGGGCGAATTGACAAAATGCATCTGAAAAAGCCAAAGTGATCTCGGAGCAGTGGTTGAACTATGAAATCAAAAGTTGAACTGCGAAGCATATCACAAGGCAAACCGACCCTACCCCTTCATAGTGTTCATTGTGTTTGCTGTCCGAGAGGTGGGCAGAGCGGCAATCGATGCGTCGGTGAGCCTGTCCTGTCTCCTGGCCCCGATTTATAACTACACCATGAATTTTTGATTATTGTTCTTCCATCAATATCCAACGATATGATGCCACTCTATCTTGAGAGATGAAGCCGGTTTGTTATTTTTGCGGGTTTCTGTTAACCGTGCTTCCAATTTTGGCACCATGAGAACTTGCGGAAGCACGTGACCAGAGTATGAACATTTTTTGGGTGAACGCGGACTTAACTTTCGTTCGGCCACTAGATGCTGTAGCCATCTTTGCAATCACGAGGTAACAGGAACACCGATAAGACCGGTTTGGTAAAACTGATTCCTTTATCCTTTACAAAAAAAATTATAACGGGCCCCAACGATCAACGATCAATACACCCGGATCGCACGAACATATCTATTTACCGTTTAATCATCGCACGAAGTCCATTTAAATGCGTGGCATCCCCAGGGACATCAATCAGGTACTTGTACGCGGCAAACCATACGTAATTGTACCCATAGAAAGCATCACACGGCTGGCAAAGCGGACAAAACAGCGAGATGGTCATATAACGGTCTTGTTAAAAAGTCCAAGCCCCCAATGCTGACAACTGCCAGTTTTCAGAGATGCACAACTGACCAGACTAAAAGCGTTTTTTTTTATTTAACCAAAAGTGGCCCAAGCTTGTAGAGTCACTCAACAGCAGCGAACGTCTCACGCAAATAATCGGTGTGTAGTAGTAACCGGGGGTGGGTGGGGAGGAAGACAGAGCGGCAGAGAGGCAGGAAGGGCGTGAATTCAGGCGTTCGCACAGTTTGTTTCCATGGCAACGGTTTGCCTCAGTCGTGCATGCTGATGTGGCGCGTATATGCGTCACTTCTCGCCTCGCAGCGCGCCGCGGCGAGGATGTCCTCTCGGCCGCCCAGTTTGAGCTGGCTGGGTGGCCGGCTTCTGCGCATGCGTCGCCGGCCCGGGTGAGCATTTTCAGCCGCTGCGGATTTCCGACGGTAGGGCAATTCGATCGAATCGATTGGGCTATTTTACCATTGATGTGCGGTGTGATATCATGCAGCGTTGCTCAAGTTGAATTGTTATCGGTAGGATGTGCCGAGTTAATACAAGTCTAATTTCGGCACAGTCAATCTAAATGCTTATCACAATGTGCATCGCTTAAATAACGATTCTAGTGACGTCCATGGACTACGGTGAGTTGGCCCACGCAGTGCCTTTTGCGCCTGTAAAACACCTTAAGTCAGCACGCGAGTTAATTCCGCAGCCCGAGCTGTCACCATCCAGTTTGATTATCAGCTCAGAGCACGTAGCTCACCTTCAGGGTCTTGCTGCGGCTCGGGATGAAGGCATTCGATCTCGGGACAGCACTCTCCCGACCGGTAAATTGTACTGCAGCCTGGCCTGACTGACGACAGATGGCAGAGCTCCAGGGAACACTCGGGACCCAGGTTTGGCAGCTCCGGGGCGGCAGCGTCACAAACCAGCTCCGGACAACACGCCCCTGGGTCCCGCAGGCGGTATTCGCACAGCTCTTCTAGACCTGGTAAAAAACAGCACCAAATGACATCAGGTAAGCGAAGTCGTCGTCGTCGGGTGCGACGGAGTGTCCACCGACTGCAGTCCAATCGCAGCAGGCCACTTGAAACGGTGCGCGTCCACCCCGGTCTCCTCACGCGCGGCTTCGCGCTCAATCCCGGCGACGCGCCGTCTTACCGAGTCACCACGAGGGCGTCAGCCTGGCTGGCTTCACGACAGGCCTGATGACACTCCCCGCCGGAGAGGTCGCGCAAGCGCACACGCCCCCACGCAGCGATCTCGTCCCGGGTACGGCCCAGCCGTGGGGACAGTTAAGCATGGTTGCGGCGCTTCCCACCTTCTACATCATTCATCACGGAGAGGGGTAATTCGAACACGGCCGACCATTCATTGGCCCTGAAATGATCAAGCAGTGTCGGGAGCTCTAGTCTAACCAAACCAAAGCATTGGCACTAGAGGAGTGGCTCCGACAGGTCGGTTTGGGCGGGCCACGTGACCGCGAACCGCGGCCAGCCACCTGGCGAACGGGTCAGACGTTTGGCATCGCCACGGGCTGCACGAGGCCCGCGCTCGGGCTGTGCTGCGCGGGCTTCAGGGACAGTGACGTGAATACAGCGCGGCTTACCGCGGGCCTGTCCGCATCGGGCGGGGCTTAGAATGCGGTGCGGGTGTGCTGAACTGCCCCTAGGTCTCACGGGTTCACAGCGTGACCGTGTGCACGGTACGGGACCATCGCGTCGCCTTCGATTTTTGCTCGCTGCACGGGTTCTTTGGAAAGCCAAGGCCATGGGACCACTGCTCTTGGCTGGAGTCTGTGTTTGCAACGGAGTGATTTACACATGTCAGGTCTTTTCGCGGAAAAGAAAACGATAGAGTCTGGAGGTTACACAACAGCGTAATGCACCTGCGATGACGCTCAGCCTCTGTGCGATCCTCGGTGGCTTCATTTATAGCGCCGTGATTGAATTTAGACGACGTCTGTTTGTAGGATAGTCTGCCACGCGGCTTGAACATGACTATGACTTTTTGACTTATATTATGACTGCCTGAATACGCACGCGTGCACGCATGCATATGCTCGTCCTGGAATGTTTATCATTTCATTTCATTAACGCCATAACGTGCCTGCTCATGTTGCATCGTGCACGCGGTCATAATCTCAAACAGTCAACAACACACCTTCAGAAAACTTCACCGTTCCTCTTTTACAACTTTCGCAATCGAAACAGTAATCTGGATATGATTCACTGAGGGGCGTTTTAGCGGGCCACGGCGCTGGCATGGCTAGATGCTCACCCGGTACTATCTGAGGACAGTGCAGCTTGCGGCAGGTCAGCTTGGGCGGCGTCAAACACTCGCAGATGGTGCACTTGTCCTGCACGTCGATCCAGGTGCCGCGGGGAACGTTCTGGGTGCCGAAGGCGCATGTGCTTTTCGCTCCGGCGTCTGAAGTGTGCGACCTTGGGTCATGGAGTGGCTGGTCGGCGCGCGCCAGAGTATCACGGGCGTGAGGTACACGGCCATCGGGGTTTGGATGCTTCAAAGGTCGCTGCAAGTATCGTACAGGTAACGTATGCGGGCGAGAAACGAGAGTTCTTGAGTGGTTATATAAATACAAGTCACTGCGCAAATAGCTATAAAGGCTCAACTGCCAATCCATAAGCATGATTCAATGTGCTTCTTCTTTGGGATATGATGAATCCACCAGCAACATTATTCCACTGCGGACACTGCGACGGGTGTAGGTGGACTTACCAGGCAGATATTGCACCAAGACGCCGCACTCCTGCGAGCACTCCTCATACGAAGCGAAGTTGTTTCCATTACCCATACAGCCACGGAACGGGTGACAGCGAGCCGTCTCAGAGCTGAAGAAATAGCGCTGCTGGAAGAAGCGGCAGGGGCCCGGATCGGGCCGCGAGAGGCAAGTGGACGCCACTGAAAACGGGGACGGTGACGCCTCAGGTGAAGCAAGGATACTCGACCTCGAATGCCTCATGACCTACACCGAGACTGATTTTTGGAAGGCGAGGCATGGCGCTTCTACTGCTGATGTCTACTGCAGGGACATCAGATATCCTTGATAGTTTCGAGTGGCGCCACTACACAGCCAGCCAGTCATAATGCCAACTTCAGGCATCGTGATCCTCAAAACTATTGGGTTGGCGCAGATAACACTGTTCTATTCGGACGCATTCATTTTCGAATATTTTTCAAAATACATCTACGTCTGCATCTCTTACAGAACTGACCCCAAGCCCGCTACACGTCACTGTCACACTATTAAACCCTTCGTTTGAGGCATGCGATATTGCGGTCACATTCTATTTGTCTCGAAACTCTCAAATTAGAAGAATACTAAAAGACAGACGTTTATCAAGTGATCATCTCACCGGCACAAGACATGGGCCATGGTTCTGGGACTGATGACGACGCCTCAACGATTATGTACGGGTTGTATAACACACGTAGAGCCGTCAAATTAGAACCGGCATTCCATAACAGTGGTAATGCAGCTATCATATTTGGCCTGCCATAAAGTGTTCGTGCCTCGTCGCCGTGTTTCGGAAAGTTCACAGGCAAGTGACATTTCGAACTGAGTTGACCGAATTGCCTCGGCACTGGTTCGTCATTTTATGTGGTATTATCACGGTAGCCTCGAACGTACTCCGACCAGCGCATCTGACCAGCATGGCAGCGACGACTTCGATGCGAAAATAGCCTATGGTCATTAATTCGACACACGCAGCTGTAATAGTTAAATGTGAGGGTTAGTTGCTTACTGATGATATATCAGATACGTAAAATTAACGTGAGTGGCAAAAAACGACACCCAAGTCCAATTTCCCATAAGAAATAATGTTAGAGAAGACAGAAATTTTGCAAATAACGTAGGTCTTGAAAAAGGCAATCGACTGGTTCACATTATAACAGTACACTCACTCTCTTTGAACAAACGTGTGCCATCCGGGTCTATTTAACAGAGGCCCTCGCACCTTTCTGAAGGCGGCGCTTGGTTTCCATCGAGCCTGGCTGACATTTGTTGTAGCACTCCTCTTCTGTGAGGAAATTGTTCGCGTTGCCGTCGCAGCCTCCGAAAGTGAAGCTCTCACAGACCCCCGACTCGGCGTGGAAGAAGTATCTCAACAGAACGGAGTCACAGCTCCCAGAAGTAGGCGGCAGGAGGCAGAAGTCTGGAGCGGACAGGCGCGGAACCCGTTACTTAGCTCACCAAGCGCTAGGACGTGTGGCATCTGTAAGATCTGGTCAGCAGGCACAAAGAATCAAAGGCGAAATCATTGTTCGGACTATCGTCCTCGTCTAGTGTGCCAGTATATACACAACGTTTCGGTCATTTCACGCTCCAGCCGCCGTCAGAGTCCTAGGAATGGCTGGATTATGTCTTGTTTTCGGCCATGTTCTCGTCACAACCTGCATTGTCTCACTGGCATACCTAAGATTCAAAACAGAATTCTCACTTGCGAGTCCCGTAATCTACCAACTGAGCCAACCGGGAAGGGCTTTCTTTGTCAGTTTGGCTCACCACCAACTGAGCTACTGAGCTGACAGGGAAGAGCCTTCCCTGCTGGCTCCGTTGGTAAAGCACTGGACTCACAAAATGAAGACCTTGGCTCCAATCCCAGCCATACTGAAGACAGAACTCGGCCCGTGACGTGTATGGGGCTGAAAGTCAAACAACACCTGGGGGCTAAACAGCACCTGACAACGGCCCGAGAGTCAAATGGCCGATACGTTGCATGCGTATCAACACACCAGACGGGAACGTTAGCCCAAACAACAAGACCATCCACAATACGAATACCTTGTCTCAATCCTTCCGCAAAACTAGTCACAAAGTGCTTGGAGCGTTCGACATCCGCGGACGATGCACAAGCTTGGAGATCTGCACCATGTGACCCATGAATGACTTGTGTAAGTTTCAACGAATAGAAGCACTTAAAAATTGTCAAGAAAGCTTATGCGCATTTCGACCCTCACATGGTTTTCGAAAAGCCCATTTCAGTGTACAACATATGACGAAAGGTGACAAAACTCGAAACTGCCGTACGAACTAAGCTTCCTCAAGAACCTTAACTGATTATTTCCCGTGTTGATAATCTAACACAGACAACTCCCGTTGCAATTAGTGGTTAAGTCGTTCCAAATTACCAACTTGGTTGACACAGGTTGGGTTCGAACAGTACTAGCTCATGACGCCTGCTCGCTACCTACAGTGCGATTTTTAAAAGGCATTACAGTCGTGGGTCACCTTGACTGTCCGTTGGGACGCAGGTGTTCTTGCATTGCTCCAGACTGACGAAGTTGTTGGCGTTGCCGCCGCAGCCGCCGTACTCGAAGCTGGTGCAGGCGCCGCTGGTGGAGTCATAGCTGAACCGTATCAGGCGCTCCGAACAGCTGCCCGCGCTGGTCGGCAGGAGACAGGCGCCACCGCTCACCGACGCCAGTGACACTGCGCCGCACAAGATAGACGTCATAGGCACTGCACCGCACAAGATCGGGCCAGTGATACTGCGCCGCACAAGATAGATGTCATAGGCACTGCACCGCACAAGATCGGGCCAGTGATACTGCGCCGCACAAGATAGATGTCATAGGCACTGCACCGCACAAGATCGGGCCAGTGATACTGCGCCGCACAAGATAGACGTCATAGGCACTGCACCGCACAAGATCGGGCCAGTGATACTGCGCCGCACAAGATAGATGTCATAGGCACTGCACCGCACAAGATCGGGCCAGTGATACTGCGCCGCACAAGATAGACGTCATAGGCACTGCACCGCACAAGATCGGGCCAGTGATACTGCGCCGCACAAGATAGATGTCATAGGCACTGCACCGCACAAGATCAGGCCAGTGATACTGCGCCGCACAAGATAGATGTCATAGGCACTGCACCGCACAAGATCGGGCCAGTGATACTGCGCCGCACAAAATTGACGTCAGAGACACTGCGCCACACAAGATAGACGTCAGATACACTGCGCCACACAACGCCGCACAAGATAGACGTCAGATACACTGCGCCACACAACGCCGCACAAGATAGACGTCAGAGACATTACACCACACAAGATCAAGTCAGGGACACTGCGCCGCACAAGATAGACGCCAGAGACACTGCATCCGACAACGCAGAGGTCAGGGACGCTGCACCGCACAGTATCAGGTCAGGGACACTGCGTCACACAATATAGATGTCGTAGGCACTGCGCCACACAAGATCGATGTCAGAGACTGCGCCGCACAAGATAGACGTCAGAAACAATGCGCCGCACAAAATAGACGTCCGAGACACTGCACCGCACAGCACAGAGATCAGGGACACCGCACCGCACAAGATGGGCGTCAAAGGCACTGCGCCGCACAAAACAGACGTCAGGGGCACTGCGCCACACAACACAGAGGTCAGGGGCGCTGCACCGCACAAGACAGGGTCAGGGACACTGCGTCACACAAAATAGACATCAGAGACACTGCGCCACACAAGATAGATGTCAGGGACACTGTGCCACAAAACACAGAGGTCAGGGACACTGTGCCACACAGGACAGACATCAGGGACACTGTGCCACAAAACACAGGGGCCAGGGACACTGCACTTCACGAAACAGAGGTCAGAGCTTCTGGGACGTAAAGCAAAGCGGTACGGGACACTGGGCCGCCGAATAAAAGGGTGAGGGACACAGGGCCGCAGAACAGGGTCAGGGTTGCAGGTCCACACAAAATAGAGGCCAGAGAGAATTATCTTGGGAACACTGAGGCCGGGGACATTAGATCGTGGAACAAAGAGGGTAGAGGTCAACAAAGACAGTGATCAGGGGAACCGATATCCAGTAATACACCACTAAAAGGATATGAACAAGCCGAAGGGCAGGCCGGGACACTTGGGTCGCACAATCCATAGATCTGGGACAACGAGTCTCAAAACACAACAGTAAAAAATTCAAGACAGCCCAGCACAAAGATCAAGGACATTGGGCTGTAGAGCACAGAGTGCACAGGAACGGAACCGCAGGTATCAGGGGTCAGAAACATTGGCCAGTACAACACAAATCTGTAGGATCTGATGCGCAGAACACAGCGCACAAACCCTTTGCAGAACACGTTGGTGAAGTGCACTGGATTCGAAACAGTTGGTCGGCGGAGCATAATGGTCAGAGTGCAGCTCAGCGGACAGACCATGTAGACTGTGCGACCATATAGTGATCACGTACACACAGGAGCAACTAAGCAGAAAATAATGCGTCACACAGCCTTCAGACAGGCACGGCTGAGAGAAGTCACCAGGACCAGCCTTCTGACGGCGAAAGGTGTCCAAATTGCCGCGACCACTGACCCAGATTGCCGCCCAAGGAGGCTGCACCAGACTTCCGCCTGTCGCAAGCCGCATTGCAGTCCGCCAGAGATTTGAAATTGTTCTCATTCGCTTCGCAGCCGCTGAAGACGAACGGCACACAGCGCTGCTGCTCCGTGTCAAAGAAGAAACGCTCCAGAGTCCTCGAACAGGGCCCTCTGTTCTTCGGAAGCAAACAAGACGGCTCCACCTGGCTGATCTCTGGAACGGTGAGAGATTCCATCTTATTAACACGCAAACGCTTCGTAAATGTAGGTTAACTACTCATCTTTGTCCGTTTAAACACGGTAATGGAAGCTGCTCGAAACCATTCCTTCCGCTGCTTTACCAATCCTTTTCCTTGAGCGTCCGACGTTTCTGGCAGCTAACTAGTTTCTCTCACGGGCTCACCTAGCAGCTCTGAAGTTTCCGAGAGGGCCCTGTACGCCACATCTTCGGCTGAAACAGGGCGCATCCGTGTTACAGCTACGGACGCTGAAATACCGGCGCGCGCGTCAGCTCTCAGCCACATATGCAAACAAACACGCCAAGGCAGAAAAATCAGGATCTGCGCCAATACAACGCACGTCAAGAAATTTGCTCCGTAGGACAAGGCGGCTTTTTCCAGGTAACGGTCAACAGGCAGTACACCGCTGTAGGACTGGATGCGTCCTTTGCATCCTCCTCCGGGTACGCACGGCATTTCCAGTCGACGGGGCAGCAGACGTCTGTCATGTAGACTGGCACACACTCGCTGTTCGCCCGGCTGCAACGGAGGGTCACCCTCTCAGCATTGCACTCGCCCTGGCGACCTCCACATCTTCACAACACGCAACAATGCCCCCGCAGCAACAGTGCAGCGGACCGTGCAAGGCTCAGCAAAGAGGCCATTTAACATCGCTGACACCTCCAGCAAGGACGGTCGATCGAGAAGCGGGTTAGCCATTGCTAGTACTACGACCAGCTCTGCTGGGTCCAAATGTAATTTACCGGTGCTGCCCCCACCTTATGCAGTGGCACCCACTGGGTTCAGGCGTGATTATTAGTACTGACCGAGAGTTCTGGTCGAGACAGTCGTTGAACCGGCAGCCGGGGCCGCCAGGGCCCTCGTACTCGGTGGTGCAGACACACGTGACGCACGGGTCGTCACGAGTCGGCATCAGCTCGCCCTCCACGTACGTGAGGCCGTCAGCCTGGCACGTGTGCCCCTGGCTGGACAGGCTGATGTCCGTCGAGCGGCGCCTGCGGGAGCCTGCGGACGGGCGCAGGCGTTGGCTAAGTCGGTCAGGCTGCGCAACAGAGCAGCCTCCACCAGCCTGATGGGAAGTCCTCTCTGTCTCGCGGGGATTTTCCTGGAAACTCCGCAGCAACGCGACATCCGACGTCAAGTACACACAATGCACTACACGTTTCACACAGCCAAAGCTGGCAGGAGCGTCTGGTGACCACACAGCACCGTACACCAGACATGCCCTCCGCGACAGCCCCCCCCCCCTTCCGCGCTCGCGGCCGGGCCCCACTGACCGCACTGGACGCTGACGGGGCAGCAGCGGTCGGGCCCCACTGACCGCACTGGACGCTGACGGGGCAGCAGCGGCCGGGCCCCACTGACCACACTGGACGCTGACGGGGCAGCAGCGGCCGGGCCCCACTGACCGCACTGAACGTCGACGGGGCAGCAGCGGTCGGGCAGGTACAGCGGCAGGCAGCCGGCCGAGATCTGGTTCCAGACAGCGGCCGGACAGTCGAACTCGGCGCAGTCGATTTGCGGCCCCGAGCCCGGGTTGCTGGCGCACACGCAGTCACGCTTGCACGGGTCCAGCCGGCTGGCGGCCGGCACCCGCTCACCGGCGGCGTACCGCTTTCCGCGGTACGTGCAGGCGTCGTCGCTGCCCGCGTCCCGCACGTCGGCTGCGGCACGGCGGACAGAGTCAGGGTGTGGTCAGCTTGGGCGGCGGATGGCGTCAGGGTGTGGTCAGCTTGGACGGCGGACGGCGTCAGGGTGTGGTCAGCTTGGGCGGCGGACGGCGTCAGGGTGTGGTCAGCTTGACGGCGGACGACGTCAGGGTGTGGTCAGCTTGGACGGCGGACAGCGTCAGGGTGTGGTCAGCTTGGACGGCGGACGGCGTCAGGGTGTGGTCAACGTGGACGGCGGACAGAGTCAGGGTGTGGTCAGCTTGGACGGCGGACAGAGTCAGGGTGTGGTCAGCTTGGACGGCGGACGGCGTCAGGGTGTGGTCAGCTTGGACGGCGGACAGCGTCAGGGTGTGGTCAGCTTGGACGGCGGACAGCGTCAGGGTGTGGGTCAACTTGGACGGCGACAGAGTCAGGGGTGTGGTCAGCTTGGACGGGAGGACAGAGTCAGGGTGTGGTCAGCTTGACGGCGGACAGAGTCAGGGTGTGGTCAGCTTGGACGGCGGACGGCGTCAGGGTGTGGTCAGCTTGGACGCGGACGGCGTCAGGGTGTGGTCGCTTGGACGGCGGACAGAGTCAGGGTGTGGTCAGCTTGGACGGCGGACGGCGTCAGGGTGTGGTCAGCTTGGACGGCGGACAGAGTCAGGGTGTGGTCAGCTTGGACGGCGGACGGCGTCAGGGTGTGGTCAGCTTGGACGGCGGACGGCGTCAGGGTGTGGTCAGTTTGGACGGCGGGCGGCGTCAGGACGGATCCGCCCCTCTGGGTTCGGTAACGGCAAGTTGGCTGGGTTGACAGGGTCGGAAACACTTCTGAGATTTCGGCGCCTGCTGGCACGTTAATGATGTGAGTTTGACGTACGGCCTGAAGCTCCGGCTTCCTCCGCACAGAAGTGTC
The DNA here is from genome assembly GCF_011947565.3 of Pollicipes pollicipes. Lineage (NCBI taxonomy): Eukaryota > Metazoa > Arthropoda > Thecostraca > Pollicipedomorpha > Pollicipedidae > Pollicipes > Pollicipes pollicipes. The sequence goes on from NW_023596576.1 coordinate 56,218,501, forward strand.
CGAAAGTTCAAGGTGGTATTTCAAGGTGCGTAAGGAGTCATTTTACCTCCTTCACAGTCATGTATATATATATATATATATATATATATATATATATATATATATATATATATATAATCACCGTTGGTCATATACATCCACGAACACGACTACTTGGTTGCTTGCCCGGTGCATAAAGTTGCCCCTCACTGTGTCTTAGCATATCTACGGTATGCTTGCTGGACAAGTGCATACATACTTTGACGTACGTCATAGCAGTATTTTCAGTATACTCACGACAGTCAAACCGCGTGGGACAGCAGTATACTCACGACAGTCAAACCGCGTGGGACAGCAGGCCTGGTTTTCATACACAGGCTCACAGCCCTTATCCAGGTTATTTTTGTACAGGGACCACGGACACCTTCTCCTGTCGCATTGGTTGTCTGAAAACAAACACATTCGCATCAAATGCGCGCCATTTTTGCCTTTGCTCGAAATAACACGCACACCTGGAATCTTGACGACACCTACGTCCGAAACGCTGCCCGATTTGATGGCGAGGATTTAGACGTCGTCTCCATTATCGAGTTCCCGGCCAAGTATTCGAGTGCCGACTTTCACCTGGTGCTAGCGATACCAGCATGCCGCAATAAAGTGACATGTGATATAATTTGGATCACAATCACATCAAGCATTGCTAACACCGCGCTCTCCCTCAAGCCATCAGTCGCGCTTGCTTGCTGAGCGCGTAAGTGCGCACTCAGCTCTCTCCCAGTCTATTCGACCAGTCCTTTAAAATGAAAATTAGGTAGGTCCGTAACGCATTTGCGAACGCGAACTGCCGGCTGCGGCTGAACGCAGCAAACTTGACGCTGCGACTCACGAGATTATCAGCGCCACACGATCGTGTGGTCAATCCGACGGAAACCCGCGCCCGCCAGGAGGCCACCAGTCTTCGAGTCGACGCGCAGCGCGAATCTCACCATCACTGGTGTAGGTGCCTCCGCACGCCTGGATGCATTTCGTGAGGCTGCGGAAGTTGTTCTCGTTGCCGCCGCAGCCGGAAAAGCCGAACTGACGGCACTTGTCGGCGGCCGTGTCGAAGTAATAGCGCGGCATAACATCGAAGCAGGGGCCCGATTTCACGGGCAGCCGGCAGGCGGCAGCCCGGCTGCTCTGCGCGCCACCTAGGGGGAAAACCACAAACGTCGGCCTGCGCGCCGGGCCGGCTGTCGCGCTGGTTGTTCGCGAGAATTTGCCATGCTCACGGAACTGTGTGTGGCCATGGAATCGGTGTGAATCTAGAATTCAGTACAACCACACCGGTGACACGAATGCAATGTACACCTCACCCACCTGGGGTGGCACTCATCCATCTGCTCTACTTCCTGGACGCCATTAACTTCGTGAGTGCCAACGTGAGGTAACCAAAAACAAAACAAAAAACACCAACCGCCAGCTGCGTCCGGATAGCTGCAAAACGCCAACACCAAGGGGCAAGTCGAGAAAGCAACAGCTTATTTAAAAATCAACGAGGCAAACGCGCCGCGCACGTGCATTGCTCGCCCCGTCGACCGCGCGCCACTGACCTGCGGCGCAACGCTTTCTACACTGTTTGCGTGTGCGGAAGAGATTGCGCGTGCCGCCACAGCCGCCGTAGATGTAGCGTCGGCACTTGCCGGCGGCTGCGTCGTACGTCCAGCGGCGAATGAAGCCATTGCACGGATCGCTGTCCGGCTCAATCGGCGGCAACTCGCATACCGCCAGTTCCTTGGCGCCGCCTGCGGCGGGAATGGCGTGCGTTTAACACCAACACCGTGTCCATTGTGCGTGTGCGTGCGTGCGTACGTGTGTGCGTGCGTGCGTGCGTGCGTGCGTGCGTGCGTGCGTGCGTGCGTGCGTGCGTGCGTGCGTGCGTGCGTGCGTGCGTGCGTGCGTGCGTGCTTGCGTGTGGATGTCACAGGGGCATTTGTCACAATAGCCTTTGGTAAGCAGATGTACGAATCTTGAAACGATGAGCATCAGATGTCTGTTACGTAGGCCAAGAGCCTTAAGTTGTGACTTAGTACAGTAAGCGACGCAAGAGGAACACGACACCGAGTGAAACTTCTTGGAAGAGAGGGTTACGCGTGCAGCAAGCCTCAGTTGTGAACAACTCGTCGCAAACGAGATAGGCGTGGAGTGCTGTTGTACTGGTATACAAAAGAGTTACTTTACAGTGCTATAGCACAAGGCCAACAGCCCCAATGAACTCTGAGCCCAGTCGTTGCTGAGCCCCGTGACAGCAGTCAGTGCGGATGCCCATTGAAAGGCCTTCCATAACTTTGTAATAGAAATGCCCCGGGCTAATTTCATCGTCCAGGCGTCCAGCCAGATGAGCTCTCACTGCCAGTCGGGTCAGATGGGACAGTCCCCTATCTCGCACCTAGTATCGCTGGGTTACGAGTCCAACATACTTCCCCTATATCAGGAAGACGACAATGATATTTCGAAACCTCAAACAAAGGGGCCGGCCGGAGTCGCCCACACCAGTGCCGTGTTGTCCCGTGCCTTGCGACCGCCGCGTCGACCCTACCTTTGTTGCTGGGCTTGCCAGGTCCGCACTGCTTCAACGTGCAGACCGCCCGCCCGCCAATGCAACGGCATCGGTTGCAGTCCTTTCTCCACACCGAGTCCTCTCTGCATTCACCTTAAAGGAAGGGCCGGAGATGTTATCACCGCGCATGCATTGAACTGTGTGTATGCACTTGGGTTTCCCACTTGCGCACTCCGAGAGCTAGTTCCTTCTCGCTAGTATTTTGTAAAGTAAACGCGCAACATAATCTTCGTTCCCAAGAAGTAGGAGACATGTTCTGAAGAATTCGTCAAGACACCATGCATACACGCTACGGCCGATCTCTGCGTCCATGACATCTGAGCTTTGCAAACATCGCATCCGTCCCCAGCGCCAGTGCAATGAGTCAGTGACACAGATATGTTCACTAAGTGAACCAGTGCTGGAGCAGGAGGAGCAGAAGTCTCACCGGTAACCTCGTCGATGAAGCTGATCTTGGATGGACACAGCATCTTGGTGCATAGGGGCCGACCTCCTGACGCAGTCACAGGTGTTACAGTCCTTCTTCCACACGCTGCCCTCGAGACAGGTGGCTGAAATCAGCACGAGCATGCGTCCAAACGTTTGGAATAGATGACGTTCTGGATAATATATCGGTCGGGTGTTTAGCGCTTGATGAGCCCCATCAATGTTCGGTTCCTCCTGCAATGCTCATATTCAAATATCACAGTGGACAAGGCGATGCACTAACAAAACTGACCCCACTTTGTCAATATGAGCGATAATTTGAGGACGATTTCACACGCACACAAATCGGCGAGTCTGCCCCGTCGGCGCACGGGTCGCGCTCACACTACAGTGTCACACGATAGCAAATATGTCTGCATGGCTGGCACTCGGTTCACGCTTGCAGCTCCCCCCCCCCCCCCCCCCTCCTTGCATCCGTCAGACTCGCCCTGTTACGCCATAAGTCACGTGACGTGACGCGGCCCCCCGGTCTACAGCTGATCATGGCCTAGGACGGCCCAGACCCATGCGGCATGCCGAAGCACGGCCGTGTGATGCTGGCCGACCGCCGGTCCGGGAACGCAAACACGCAGGGCACTGAGCCACGTACTGAAACCGATGGCACAGAATACAGCCAGTAAGACACGAGCCCATACCATGATACCGGGCCTGCTCCAGCTCTCACCACGCTCGTTGGCCTGCGGGACCGGGGCGTCAGACTGGGGTTGCTCCTTGGCGCACAGCTTCTTCGTGCAGGCCGGCTCTCCGTTGATGCACGCGCAGGTGTTGCAGTCCTCTTCCCAGGCAATGCCCTCCAGGCACGTATCTGCGGCAGACAAGGCAGGCCGTGAACGGCGGAAATGCATTGGGCACGCTGGAAAGGCGCCTGAGCTCGGTATCGAAAAAATGCTAGCATGCACGGTGCACAAACGAGGTATATCGCACCACGCAACTCAGACCGACGGCGATAAGCCATCCCTACACCACCATCGCCGGCTGAGCGACTGAGGGCTCCGCACATAAGGTGCGGAGTGCGCGTCAAAAATCACGTGCCATCGTCGTTCAGCTGGCCGACGCAGAAGAAGAGGCCTATCCGCCATTTGACCCTTCCGCATTGGTCCCTTGGTCAGCGTGAGCGACGGCCCGAGGCGCAGCAGAACAGCGCGTGACTGACCCGGCTTCATGCACAAGGCGCCGCAGCCGTTGGAACAGCACTTCTCGTCGTCCGGGCACATGTCGTCTCCGTTGCAGCCGTTGAAGCAGAATCCTAGCGTTCCCGGAGGCACGTACGGACACTCCCCCGGCTTTTTGTTACCACCTGCGGGCAGGGCCAGGGTCAGGATGTCGGCGGAGTTAGCCAGGACACGGGGGGGGGGGGGGGAGTCATGAAAGTAATGACAAAAATATCGTCTGACATATCCTTTTGGACCATTGGGCGACTTACAATCAAACACACACATACAACTTTATGAAAAGCTGAGCAGCGCGTGGGATAAAGAAAGACGTTGAAGGCCTCCGGGCATTTCGCTTAAGGCTCCAAAACGCACACGTGCCTGCAGGGCCGTCTCCCGACCTCACCTCCCCGTTCGAAGCCGACGCACGCCTTCTTGGTGCAGGAGACGCGGCCGCCCTGGCAGCGGCACGTGTTGCAGTCATCCTTCCACTGTTCGCCGTCGTTGTCGCAGGTGTCACCGTCGGGCACGACGAAGCGCACGGGCACGCCGGGGCGGCCGCCCTCCGGACACGGCCGGCGCGTGCAGCGCGGCTCGCCGCCGATGCACTTGCAGCGGTTGGTGCACTCGTCGATCCACTCTTCGTCCTCCGTGCAGGGCCCTGCGGCGAGCAGAGGAGCCAATAACGAGGTCCGTCGGGCAGGAATCAGAGGGAGACCTTCGACGGGTGTGGCGATGCTCGTGAATGGGGTAGTATGCCGATTGAGTATGCTCAAGGAACGGGTCATATTTCTGGCGCCACCTGCTCGCATACAGACATAGGATTGGCGAGTTGCTACTATGACTTTTTTGAAACCCTCAGTCCAGTTCACTACCACTTGAGTTACATATACCTCCTCTTTCACCGAGCAGCACCGAGGCCCAGATTGGTGACGAGCACCAGGAAGTTCAAGGGGAAGCGGCTGCTGACCTTCGTCACGGATGGGTAGGTCCATCGGGGTGCAGATCTGTTCGGTGCACTGGACTCGGCCCTCGGTGCACGTGCACCGAGTGCAGTCTTCCTTCCACGTGCGGCCCTCTGCGTCGCACGCGTCCCCTGCCTTCGGAATATCCTCCACCCGTTCACCGGCCTGCGCGGCACATAACTTGTCATACCGCACGCTGCACGTCACCCGCGAACATCGGACACCTCTCACCGGCATTTCACCAAAACTGCGCCACTCAGGCAACACCCTCCACTATTACAGCATTTTTAGGAAAGATTACACGCTTTTAATGCCCAAATGGGCTCAGTTACTGGCATCACTTGGCTGTCAGGCTGCCGAGCTGGAGTAACGCGGAGCCAGCTGGAGCTAACAACTGGAGCTAACAGCTGGAGCTAACAACTGGAGCTAACAACTGGGGCTAACAGCTGGAGCTAACAGCTGGAGCTAACAGTTGGAGTTAACAACTGGAGCTAATAACTGGGGCTAACAGCTGGAGCTAACAGCTAGAGCTAACAGCTGGAGCTAACAGCTGGCAGGAGCCAACCTTAAGCAACAGCTCCGGTCGGCGAAAGCTGTGCCTTTGCAGGGCAGGTGGGGCATGCCGCACCACGAGCACACGGCAGGAGTTGGCTGACCTTCTTTCCTGGCGGGCACGCCTTGAGGGAGCAGGCGGCCTGGCCGGACGAAGTGCAGCGGCACGTGTTCTCGCACTGATCAGTCCACTTGGAGCCGGGCAGGCAACGAATCCCTGTCACACGCAACAAAGGGCACTGAATTCAAAGCTGAGAACCACGTGCAGTACCTCATCGCACGTAGCACGAGCGGGTTGTGTGACGGCAAATATCGCTTTCAGTCACGAGGAAGCAGTGACACTTTCATGGTCGATGTAAGGTTTATTTGAGAAAAACCGTACCTCAAACCAACATGATAGATCACTTCTACAGTCCCAATAGTATTGCGTCAATTTGGCATGATTACACGGACAGTCCCACAGCACTGATGACTGTGGCCCGGGAATCCACGCAGAACTCACGAACGCTGACAATGAAGTTAACAGGAATATAAGAACCATGGAGTTCGAAGCTAGACTTGAATCTCACTAGCCTGGAGGTCTAAATCCGGTCCAGACCTCCCTGATCTATACGGTCAAACCTGTCCCTGACCTCAATAACCTGAAGGTAAAAACTATACCTGTCTCTCCTCCCTTCCTGACCCTTCCTAACGCCAAGGTTTAGACCTGGCCGCGACCATGCCTCGCCTGACAATCCAAACCTGACTCTGCCCTCACTGGCCTTGACATGAGACCTAGCTGGATGCGACTCTGCTAATACAGACGTTCAAAACTGAACGCTGACCTCCACTGACCTGGAGGTCCGAACCTGGCTGAAACGCCTGTCTCCTGGCAGATGTCCTCAGTACAGTTGACGCGACCTTCGGTGCAGCTGCACGTGTTGCAGTCTTGCCGCCAGGTGGCGCCCTCTTCCGTGCACGTGTCGTTGACGGCCGACACGAACTTGGTGGGCACGCCGTACTGGCGGCCGTACGGGCACGCCTTGAGCGTGCAGTAGGAGACGCCGTTGGGGCTGCAGCTGCAGATGTTGTCGCACTCGTCCAGCCAGCTGGAGCCGGGGCGGCACTGCTGTACTGTGGATGACACAGGCGTCAGCGATAGGTCCGGTCACGTGCAGAGCCGCGCAGGCTGGCTCACCGCGGGGCTCTGGCGAGCAGGGACCGCGCAGGGACCGCGCAGAGCTGCGCAGGGACCGCGCAGGGCTGCGCAGGCTGGCCCACCGCAGTGGTCAGGCGCGCACGGACCGCGCAGGGACCGTGCAGAGCATCGCTGTGATGCGCTCTGCGGCTGCCGAGCAGAGCACGGGTCTCACGTGCACACGCGCTATGGTGACTCCAGAACTGCTGGTATTTCGCCATTGGAGTGTTCAGAGCAAAGATAACGTGCACAATTCCGCCAAGACATAGAACAATCGACCAAAAGTTTAACCAGCATCTGTGTGCGGGAGAGAGCGGCCTCGTCTAAATAGCTTCACCTAATGTCATCATCTCTCTGGGACTCCCGGCCCCATCACCCTGGGGCTGACCCGCCATCGCCGCACCGCAGCTGCACAGTTTGTGCCGCCCACGCCCTCGAACCCCACGCTCCACACTGGGCCGTGGAGAGCGAGAAGAGTGACGCCGCGCTCACCTGGCACGCCGTCGCGCTCTTGCTGGCGCTGCCGGCAGGCGCCGCGCGTGCAGGCCGTGACGCCGTCCACGCACTGGCAGGCGTTGCAGTCGTCGTGCCAGGTGCCGCTGCCGTCCTCGCACGGCTCGCCCAGCCGCGGCAGCACCTTCAGCGGCCGGCCCGCCTGGCGACGGCGGCGGTCAGTGGCCCGCCTGTGTGGGCTGCCACCGCGACGGACGCGGCGACCACGGGATCCCGTGTGTGGGTCAGTGAACCGGATACGGGGTCAGACACCTCCTCGTCCGCCCTGAGCATGGTATCACTGCATGCCGTTTTCAGTGAGAGGATATGTCCGCCATCAGCCCAGGGGTGAATTGAAACTCGAGCCGCCCTTGATTCTGGACTCTTTCGGACCCAGAGAAGCTCCACCAGCGCACCAGCAGGTAACAACTGGGGACGGCGCTGTAGGCAGGCTCTTTGCAGATGGCCTTGTTTTTACCAGTCAGCTTAATTTCACATTATCATAATGGTTCGAACGGGCCAGGAGGCTCTTCACACTGGTGATTTGTCGGGTGACTGACCTGTTTTCCGGGGGCGCAGACCTTCAGCGTGCACATGACGAGCCCGCCGTTGGAGCAGCGGCAGTTGTTGTCGCACTCGTCTGTCCACTCCTTGTCCTCCTCGCACTGCTTGTCAGAATCTGGCTCTGATCCTGTGCAGCATCGAACTAACGTAAACACGTCTGCAGCAACATTTAAGCAATTAGGCGACTATATGGTGACATCAAGCATACACAGCGATATTGGGGCAAATTCTCAGCCGCACCCACGACGATGAAAACGAATCCTGCATCGACACGGAACATCGACACGAAACATCGACACGAAACATTGACGACCGAATGTATCCCCACACAACGAACTAGCAACACGTAGCTTTTGGGAGCGATGTTTCAACAGCGACAAAAATGGCAATTTGTACCAAAACCCAACAGCCATCAGGCAGAGTTTAAGATGCATCGGGGGAGCCCCCCCCCGCCCCCCCCCCCCCAAGCTGATGTTCCTCGACCCGCCCCTGCGACAGCAGCCCAGCCGGTAGCACGCCGCCCGCTGCCCCTCACCGGCGAGCAGAGGCGCGCGCAGCAGTTGCTGCCTGCAGGGGCGTGAGCTGCAGACCACTAGGCCGTCCAGGCAGCGGCACATGTTGCAGTCGTGCCTCCACGAGCTGCCCTCGTCCGTGCACGCGTCGCCGTCCGCGTAGATGTACCTGTTGCCCGAGGGCGGTGCGCCAGAGCAGTGTCAGACGCCAGGTCAGGCTGATCGCGAGACAGGGAAGGCTGGGGGCTCGTCTCGTCTAGTGAGAGCTGGCTCTGCTTTTGTCGCCCAAACAAGGTTCAGCAGTAGGTATTTATAATTGATAAGGGATGCATTCGAACATGAGCGGGTGGTATATGTGAAAACAGCGCAGTTATGCCCACAGGCCTCTGGAAGCAGACTTTATGCAAAGGACAGCTTGTGTTTGGAGCTTCAGCAAAAGCGCATGCTCGCTTTTCGTGTAGAAAAACAAGATCGCACAGTAACCGTCATTTTGATCGTGTTTGTTGCGTTGTTCAATCACTAATATTGTGTTTATGCAGAATGCTGTGTTTAATGCAGAATACGCTGGTTCCTTTTACAATTCATCACTAGCACATTAACAGCGCAAACGAACTGCTCACATACCCTCCCACAAAACTACGAGACCACTAAAAACCTGTTAATAGCACCCATTTTGCATGGGTCGCTCGTAGGTTCCTGTTCGTGTGCGCTGATAAGCAAGCCGAGGCGAAACTTTCACTTATCACGTCCTGACCCAGACGAGTTCACTGTTCAGTACAGACCTCCCAAAACAGTCTGCTATGTGCCTTCTGGTATAAAGCAGATTTAGCGTGCCATAAGCAGTGAGGCCGAGAGACTCGGGTTTATAAACAGAAACAAGAGCTCGCTGAGAGGCATGGGACCATGGTGTTTAATTGCCTGCTTTATGGAGCTCCCAGGTCCCCCCCGTGTTGGTACATCTCACAAACACGACGCGGGAGGCGTCGCAGTAAAGTCAGCTCGCGAGAACAACGGAATCACAGACGGCGTGTGCTTCACACTGAGTGCGAAAAAGTCGCTTCTCATGTAAACTGTTTTGGAGTCCGTTCAAATTCCCGCACTGTAAGAGTAAACACCTCCCTCCCGCTCACCATCCAAGCCACCGATCGCGTTCGGAACGCCAAGGCTGTTTGACGCAACTCGTGCAAAGAACCACGGAGTATATGTGAATCATATGCCTCAGTGATTCAGAATCCTGCTTGATAAACTGAGTGAGGATCTGTTTCGAAGCCAAACGTAGTGATTTTTAGAAGGCAGCTGGAGAGACCTGGTGGCTGGACTTAAGCCCTGGCCAGTAGGGTGCGAAATTTGCCAGCCCCAAATACATTTTTAGATTCCTTCGACTGCCGGCCAGATCGTGTCTGGGCGCTCCGAGCGCACCTCGCGAGAGACATGAACCTGTACCCGAGTGCCAGAAAGGTACCTGAAGGTCATTAGTGTCTGAACGCCCGTTGCGAAGCAACGCTTCTCGTGAGAACTGTGACCTGGTCAGCGGTCGTCAGTCACTGCCATTGGCCGGTAACCGGCGGTCAGGTCAGGCTGCCACTGGACCTTATGGAAAACAGGGACTGACCGGCAGCCGAGTCCCACAACTGAGCCCATAGCCGGTCTGGTGCCCGGCAGCCGGCCCCCTGTGGACACATTCACCATCCGGTCCCGACGGTCGTCCCATCCCCGGTCCGCACGCACCTGACGGGTACCATGGGCCGCTTGCCGGGAGGGCACGACATCAGCGTGCAGGCCGAGTGGCCGCTGTCCGGACAGAAGCAGGTGTTGTCGCACTTCGTCGATCCCACCGCTGGCCGGGCGTGCACGTCAGGGCTGGGGACACGCGGCGCCGGGTCACCCAGGAGACGTGCGGACGCGGCGGCGGCCTGAGCCGCTGGAACGGCACGAGGCGGGCTGCAGGGACAGTCTGTGCGGAGGCCGGCTCAGGGACGGTGCTGACGCATGGAAGATGAGCTCAAAGACAGTAGTTTCCAGTTTGCTGGGAATTCATCCAATACACGTATCTGTGTAAATAACGGCATGTATTTCCAGCCGAGGGAGCTCGTCCAATGGCGCCAATTAAACCGACTAACTATCACCAACTGCGCTCATCCTTGCATGCCGGCTCAAAGAGGGCTTCGAATGGTCCGGGCTCTGGTCTGAGTCCTACCAATCGTCACACACAGGGCTTCGAATGGTCCGGGCTCGGGCCTGAGTCCTACCAATCGTCACACACAGGGCTTCGAATGGTCCGGGCTCTGGTCTGAGTCCTGCCAATCGTCACACACAGGGCTTCGAATGGTCCGGGCTCTGGCCTCAGTCCTGCCAATCGTCACACACAGGGCTTTCGAATGTCCGGGCTCTGGCCTCAGTCCTGCCAATCGTCACACACAGGGCTTCGAATGGTCCGGGCTCTGGCCTCAGTCCTGCCAATCGTCACACACAGGGCTTCGAATGGTCCGGGCTCTGGCCTCAGTCCTACCAATCGTCACACACAGGGCTTCGAATGGTCCGGGCTCTGGCCTCAGTCCTGCCAATCGTCACACACAGGGCTTCGAATGGTCCGGGCTCTGGCCTCAGTCCTACAATCGTCACACACAGGGCTTCGAATGGTCCCGGGCTCTGGTCTGAGTCCTACCAATCGTCACACACAGGGCTTCGAATGGTCCGGGCTCTGGCCTCAGTCCTACCAATCGTCACACACAGGGCTTCGAATGGTCCGGGCTCTGGTCTGAGTCCTACCAATCGTCACACACCAATCGTCACTGAGTCCTATCAATTGCAGCACGCTACACTGTCGTACCATATCATTGTGTTATAAGCTCCAATATCTACAGGACTCCATGGATCCAAGGCTTGATGTCACGTGATATTATCACGACAAGCAGACATGTGCAACTGTCGCGGACACTTGTGCCAGTCATTCAAAACATGGCCAATGGCAGATATGGCACTTCACTTCCGCGTCGCGACGAACATCTACCAGGCAGTGATAGCATGCCAGTGACGCACAACATGTCTGAGACGATGGCATGCCAGTGACGCACAACATGGCTGAGGCAGTGGCATGCCAGTGATACACAGCACATGGCTGAAGCAATGACATGCCAGTGGCGCACAACATGGCTAAGACAATGCCATGCCAGTGACGCACAACATGGCTGAGGCAATGACATGCCAGTGACGCACAACACGGCTAAGACAATCCCATGCCAGTGACACACAGCATGTCTAAGGCAATGGCATGCCAGTGACACACAACATGGCTGAAGCAATGTGATGCCAGTGGCGCACAACGTGGCTAAGGCGATGGCATGCCAGTTACACACAGCATGTCTAAGGCAATGGCATGCCAGTGACACACAACATGGCTGAAGCAATGTGATGCAAGTGGCGCACAACGTGGCTAAGGCAATGGCATGCCAGTGGCACACAGCATGGCTGAAGCAATGGCACACCAGTGGCGCACAACATGGCTAACATGTGTGATCTTACCCGTGAACGGCGAGACGAAGCGGACGCTCTGTCCTCTGCTGCTGACAGAACTTCTTGGTGCACTCGACCACGCCCCCGCGTGCACTGAGCAGGTGTTGCATTCCTCCTTCCAAGAATCGCCCTCATTTTTGCAAGCGTCTCCGTCAAAGACGATGAACTTGACCGGCTTTCCGGCAACCCTGCCTTTCGGACATCCCATCCTGATGGCAGAGTAGGGCAATCGTGTGGTAGACATTGGCTTTGGTGTCATCGATGTTCCTCACCATCCAGTGGAGAAAGTTGCGACAAGGATCACTGCAAGGCGTGCATTATTGCTGCCATATATGACAAACGGTTATCTTTTAACTGCTGCTGCTAATGCTGCTGTTGGCTCTCTGCAAGAGCGTAGTCCAGTACACTTTCCTACAACCATTGCGGATACGATGCCCCGCCTAGAATGGGTGTAATATTCTACCTGCAGCGGACACTCTGTCCCATCCACAAAGGACATCTTGATCCACCGAAAGCGGACATTCTGTCTCACCAAAAGCGGACACCTCGTCATGCCCGGAGCGGACACCTGGTCATTCCCGGGCCCTGCCCCTCCCTGAGCCGAAGCGCTGCCACCCTCCTCTCACCCTACTCAAGCGGACCCACCCTCCAGCGCTAAGGCGCGCTCACCTGGTGCAGAGCGGCTGGCCGAGCCAGCAGCCACAGATGTTGCCGCACTCGTCCTCCCCGTGGTGTCCTCCTGGCAGCTCATCCAGTCCAGCTCGGCGGCGGCGGTGGCGGCCACACCCTGCTCCGGACAGCCGCGCTGAGAGCAACGACACGCGGCCGGCGGCGCACGAGCAGCGGCCGCAGCCCTGCTGCCATCGCTCGCCCTCGTTGGTGCACGTCGAGCCGGCCTCGAGCAGGAAGTGGACGCGCGCGCCCTCCTGCGGCGGCAGGCCGACACGAGGGATCAGCAGCCGGTCGGCGCCGTGCCGCTGGATCCCACGAGGACGCAGATAGGGGGTGACCCAAGCAGAGGGGACGGCAAGCCCATCAGCTGACTTCAGTGTGTTACGCACGATGGCTGGAGGTCCCGTAGGGTTTGTTTGGGTTAGCCAGTCAGCAACACTCGTTAAGTTTCAAAATGTTTAGTGCCCCTGTGGCGTGAAGTAAGTCACAATAGCCCAGGTTCCACACGGACTCTAGTTAAGGTACATACAGCCTATACGTGTGCTTTAAATTAGCCACGGACCCGGATGTTTTTAAGAAAGGCCTGCTTCGACGTTACGCCCATACTAGATGCATCCCGACTTGCGGGATGCGGCTGCTCTCACACACGAAGACTACGAGAATTCTGCAATCTTGAGTTAATGGGCAAGATGCCTGCGGTGGTTTACCCCACATGTTCAGCGGATCACTCTCTGGACCACATAACGATCAAGACGGCACGATCCATGTGGTGTCGAGTCTCCACCCAGCCCTCGTCAGCCTACTCGCGGCTTCTGAGCCGGCCGCAGCGCAAAGGGCTGGGATGACCATCCGCCGATCCCACGCCCCATGAGCCGATTTAAAGGTCAGAATGATGATGGTATGACTTGCACCAGCATCATTTTTAATTCATCTGTGGCGGTTGGCCTATCATGACGGTTCGAATGAGAGAAAACCGCGTTTTTGCAGATTCATTGTCGCTCTTCGTAACCGCAACACCGGTTCAGTTCGAAAACGGAAACCAATTCGCTTTCACGGGATGACGTAACGTCAGCCGAAGACGTTCATGAACCTACCTTACATTGACCATAGTTCAGCTTTCAATCGGAATATTCATGTACGTCGGGTATAAGCAAACAAAAAAGGCTCGAATGTCGCTACTTTGAGCTCTATTTTCAGCCTGACCTGACGAGGCCCTGGCATTGCATGACCTTCAGAAAACGTCAACTTGACATCCATCAGTTTTCATGATTTGGTTCGTTAGCACGGTCAGTTAGCTTCGACGGCTTTATCGGCGTCCATTAACAACTCAGTCCACATTTTTCATTTTCCACATTTTCACCGCACACGCCTTTGCAAGAAGATCATAGGTCCCCTAACTGACAGGGTAGGAGCTTAACAATTACAGATCAGAAGATATATGTTTAAAAGCAGATAGGATTTTAACAAAATACCTTAAATAATGTGGGAGAAACCTCTCAAACATTGGAGGCGGGTTCAAACAAACCCCCTGCCCTTGGAACGGTTAACCGAGTCTTGGTCACTTTCTTACTATGTCAACAAATGTTACGCAGCCATGCGAGATGACGCGGGTCAAGACATCTGAACACAATGCGTTAGAACGTTGGGTTCAAAACACCCAACGCCGCGCGATTCCACACACGCACGCATGCTACATTGGATCGATGAGAATGGCTTCCCTCGCGTGCCCGTCACGTGGTGCCAGTTGGGATGCCGACCGATATTGATGATGCGCAGCGCATCTCAACAGTTCCTTGGGCTCAAAGAGGTAGGTGTTGCACACGCCCACATACGCTCTACAAAGCACTCTTGCACCGTACCTGCCTGCCATAAGGACACTCGTTGAGGGTGCATTTGGGAAGTCCACTCTCGGAGCAGTAGCACAGGTTATCGCACTCGTCCAACCAGCGCGTGCCGGTCTGACACTCCCCTGCGAACAAACAGGAACAGGTGGTTAACTAGCAAAGCGTTATCAGCACGTGATCTCACAGATAATAAGAGAAATGGTCGGAAAAAATTGTTTTGGTGTATTTTGCGGTTTCGTCCCCCCCCCCCCCCAAGCATAAAAGCGGGTTGCTAGGAAACTATCAGCTCTAACCACATAGCACGTGACGAGTAACCGCAAGTGTTATGCACAGCTATTCACATCATGTACGCGCTCACCGAACTTCTCCGGCTCCTGCCGCTGGGCACAGAGCCGGCGCGTGCAGCTGACCACGCCGCTCGTGCAGTCACACGTGTTTGCAGTCCTGCTGCCAGCGCTCGCCCTCGTTCTGGCAGCGATCACCCGAGCGCAGGATGGGTCTGAGCCGGGCGCCGGCGCGCTGGCCGGGACCGCACGCCAGCAGCGTGCACGCCGGCACGCCGCCCTCGGTGCACTCGCACAGGTTGCCGCACTCGTCCTCCCATCGATCGTCCGGCTCGCACGGCTCTCGAAGACAGAGGTCAGATGTCAGGGGGAGTGGAGGGAGGCGGGGGTAAGCGGGGGTGAGCGGTGGGAATGGGGAGTGGGAGCGCCGGGTCGGGGGGGGGGGGGGCGACGCCAGGTACGGAGCGTGGCAGGACTGATGCAACGTGCATCAAAATGGTAGCGTGGTGTTTGCTGTAGGCAGAATCAGCTGCCGCAGGAGTGACGGGCAGATTTAATATTCCATTTCTGAAACCACGAATAATATCTCGGCGGTTACTGTAGCGGCGATATATTCATACCTCCGTGCAACTCCAACTACCCTGAGCGCACGGAACTTGTTATCCGGTTATCCGGTTATCCAGAGCATGTAAACCTATTATTGCATCATTTCGCTTCGAGTTGAACACTGCGGTTTACATACGAGAAACCGGAATGTTCTCAGCGAAGCGAAGAGTAATAAGGATTCTGACTGTTAGTCTGAGCCGTTACCTTGAAAACGGCAAAATTGAGCGCCATTTTAAATGCGCACGATTTAAGTTGAACACAGTGCACATGTAGGTTGCCTCAAACATTATTCAATTTGGCTAAACATTCGTCCAATTTGGCTCGACATTTTTCCACTGGCAATATCAACTGTTTATTCATTACGACGGCCTCAGCGTCATTGAGGCCACATCAGATTCTGCTCTTCTGCTGGCTGCACAAAATGTCTAGAGGAGCAGAAACAATGCGACCTGTCCAGCGAGAAACGGATGACACACGCATACCACAATGCAAAAAGTTACCACCATTTGGCCAGATCGCCTAACTTAGTAAATACGCAATCATGTGTCGGAATCCGAGATTTGTCCGCCTTACCATAACTTAGTGATTTGCAAGTTTGCCAAAGGACAATAGAACCTCCTTTTGCCTACAACCTTGATTTTAACGAAGCTGTCATGTGGACATCGAAGCATAGAACAGCTGCTCATCTCACACCATCGCTCCGAAAATGAGCAACCAGTAAAGATCTGACCCGTTTTACGAAATCTGACTGCTTCCCACATGACGTAAATCTCCGGCCTGCCCACATCACCCTCACGCCTGCAAGGCACTCGCCCACCGCAGCTCGCCGGCCGGACTCCACCTGCGGCCGGCATGCCCGCTCGTCTTACCGGGTGTCTGGGGCGCACGCCGGGGGCACGGCGCCGACCTCGCAGACAGCCCTGCCCTCCACGCACGAGCAGCTGTTGCACTCGAGCGTCCAGATGTCGCCCTCGGCGCACGGGTCGCCGGCCGTGCGCACGAACGTCATGCTGCGCTCACTGCGCACCCGCGGCGGGCACGGGCCCACCGTGCAGCGGGTCTTGCCGGACGCGTCGCACAGGCACCAGTTCCCGCAGCCGTCCTTCCACTTGCTGCCGGCGAGGCACGAGCCTGGAACCGGCGCCGGCCGATTGGGCAGGTGGGACGGGCACGCTGACGCTGGCGCTCATGGCGGGGTGTACACCGGGCTTCCCCGCTACCACGACCAGCACCATGATCAGCAACCACGATATGTGACGAGGCCGATTTCGACATACATCCTTGCCATCCGTAACAGTCGGCATAAGAGCAACTGTTGCGCTCTCGCACGTGGTGAATGTGTCGCCATGCAGATTCATGCACAAGGACGCTCATTGCTTCACTGTTCAAGTTGCTAACGTGTTATTGGACGCGGCAAAGGCTTCTGATTCAGTTCGATGAATTTTACCATTTGCAGCCTGCAGAAGAATGGACAGACACCGTGCTCACTCACCGGACGTGATCGGGTTCCGTCGGACGAGCCACCTGTCTTTGGTGCACACGGTGACGCCGTCCCGGCAGCTGCACGTGTTGCACTGGTGGTGCCAAGTCTCACCAACATTATTGCACGTCAAACCATCTGAAATCACAGCGTAACACACGCATCGTAACTACACTCACAGCAGGCGACAGGCTGCGACGGACCCAACTATAGCAGCGTCGACATTTCCCAACATAGCGCTTATGAGTAAACATTTTGCTCACAACGAATGTCAGCAGTGCTAGGTTCGCATTTATAACGTTCAGGTTAGTTGGTTATTATATTTACTTTCCCATCCAAACGCTTTTGTAGATTATTTAGGCTCAAGCAAGTGAAAAACTACTTCGAGAGCACCTCTTGCTTACCAATTAACTTACTTAAAAAAGTTGCATTATTTGAAATGAGTTTTTAAACTAGGCATAATGATTTTAAGCGTCCTGAATAGCTCTGAGCTTCGATGGCGGTAAATGTGGCTAACAAATAAATACTCTCCAGATAACTTCTTTCTGGGGTGGATGTGCTAGTAGTAGGTGTGACGTGCCCACACACCGGTGCACGCCGGCGTACGTAAATGTAACCAAAAAACTACATGCGGCACGCCCCTTTTCACCCACGTTTCCAGGTCAGTGTTCTTTCCTTGTGTCCTGAGTTTCGCACCAGCGCGGTACGCTGTATGCGTCGCGGGTATTTGTAGCGTAATTGGTGGTGGCGGGATCAGACGTTGGCCGGGGCCGACGTCCCTTCTGCCCGGCACTACGGACCTTCGCCGATCCGAGCTGACAGCCGGTGTCGCACGGGTGCGGCGGCCGTGGCTGCCGAGGTCAGCTGACCAGAATCTGCCGCGCCGCCTGAGCTAACGGGGGCGCCACATCCGCCGGAACCAGTGACATCACCTGCCAGTCCGGCCTGGGCCCGGGTCATCAGCTTCCGACCTCACCCTGCGATGAAACATGCAGCAGCTGATAGCCGAATAAGGCCGCCGCCCGCCCGGCCAGCTGGCGACGGGTGCTCACGTGACAGGCAGCTGGATAGTACAAACGCCGCTCCTAATGTCCCCACCCCGCCGCCCTCCAGGACGGTCCAGCTGACCAGCTGCGGAGACTCCCGGACGGTGGTGCTGGATAGTACAAACGCCGCTCCTAATGTCCCCACCCCGCCGCCCTCCAGGACGGTCCAGCTGACCAGCCGCGGAGACTCCCGGACGGTGGTGCTGGATAGTACAACGCCGCTCCTAATGTCCCCACCCCCGCCGCCCTCCAGGACGGTCCAGCTGACCAGTCGCGGAGACTCCCGGACGGTGGTGCTGGATAGTACACAGACGCCGCTCCTAATGTCCCCACCCCGCCGCCCTCCAGGACGGTCCAGCTGACCAGCCGCGGAGACTCCCGGACGGTGGTGCTGGATAGTACAACGCCGCTCCTAATGTCCCCACCCCGCCGCCCTCCAGGACGGTCCAAGCTGACCAGCCGCGGAGACTCCCGGACGGTGGTGCTGGATAGTACAACGCCGCTCCTAATGTCCCCACCCGCCGCCCTCCAGGACGGTCCAGCTGACCAGCTGCGGAGACTCCCGGACGGTGGTGCTGGATAGTACAACGCCGCTCCTAATGTCCCCCACCCCCGCCGCCCTCCGGGACGGTCCAGCTGACCAGCCGCGGAGACTCCCGGACGGTGGTGCTGGATAGTAAGGCGCCGTTCCTAATGTCCCCACCCCCGCCGCCCTCCAGGACGGTCCAGCTGACCAGTCGCGGAGACTCCCGGACGGTGGTGCTGGATAGTACGGCGCGCTCCTAATGTCCCCCACCCCCGCCGCCCTCCAGGACGGTCCAGCTGACCAGTCGCGGAGACTCCCGGACGGTGGTGCTGGCCCTCAGACGCATGCCGTCAGGTCCGGTAGGCTGTGCAGCTGCTCAGACAGCACTTGAGTACCCCACCATGCCGCCGCGCAGCTTGTGTTTTTACGACTGCTGAAGAAATCGTACGTTTCAAATCGCGGCTCCAAGCGAAAAAGTCGACAACGGAATTTTATCGGGCGATTCGTCATTGTGCGAATGCATTCGGAAGTATAAAGTTTCTCCGAAGCTTCTGATATCAAGCTTCTCTCACTTGTGCTAATATTGGCAGCGTACAAATCTTTCACGCCCTTGGCATCTGATGGGGACCAAAACATGAGTGCGCAATCACAAAGCCTTTAATGCAGGCGGAGACTTACTGCTTTAAAATGCCCACATCTCCCACATATCTTTGGTGACAGACGCCAACTGCCATGTCTGTCGGCGGTACGTCATTTGACGTTATCCATACGTTAAACGGTGTTGTGTATCCTTGAAACCAGACGGAAGTATCTTGTCCCATGTGTCATGATCGATTTGATCAATTAACGAAAGTCCGGGAGGAGGGGAGGACTGGGCAGCCTGCAGCGCTCGGTTGTGCTCATCACCACCAGTCTTCCTGTCATCCGAAATTGACGCTCGGGGTCACGACCTAGCCCCAAGTTTCACTGGCCGTGCCCCGCTGCTGGCCCTACCTGTGGAGCCGACAGCCCAGAGCGTGACCTCAGCGTACATGTGCCGCTCACATGGCTGGGACGGCTGAGCGGCACGTGCAGGCGCTACCACACCTCGGCCAATCCGAGGCGTCGACCTGACGCTGACGCACCGCTCGCCCATCTCGGCCGCCCCGTCGCTGCCGGACCGCCGCCGGGAGTGGCCGGCTCGGCTTTCATCGAAGCGGGGGTATCGGCGACGGGCCGGGGGGGGGGGGGGGGCGCCCCCGCCCTTCACCGAGCTGACGCGCCAGCACCCCAGCCGACCGGCGCGGACATTGTGCACTCCCGCTCGAAACATGCTGAATGTGCATCAGATATGCCGCTTCAGGATCGCGTCGGAGTTACTTACGGAGACACTGGGCATGTCTGACAAGGCGCGGAAGTACCAGGCTAGCGATCGCCTCAGCACGGAGCGAGCACGCCAGATCACACACGACGCAAACTGACCTCGGCTCTCGCTCGCCGAGCCGGGTCTGGTGGGCGCCGGAAGTGGGGCAGTTCTAGCGCCCGTCGATGTCTGCCGGTGCTGGGTCGTGTGGCCCGCACCGTCCACACCTTCCGCACGGACCGGTCAGCGTGCTCCGCGGGCGTGCGGACGATGCAGGAAGCGGTCGTGGACGGTCATCGGTTTGTGCTGACACAGTTT
This sequence comes from Pollicipes pollicipes, assembly GCF_011947565.3. Taxonomy (NCBI): domain Eukaryota; kingdom Metazoa; phylum Arthropoda; class Thecostraca; order Pollicipedomorpha; family Pollicipedidae; genus Pollicipes; species Pollicipes pollicipes. Next base: position 56,238,609 of record NW_023596576.1, read on the forward strand.
GTTAGACATGACGAGAGTGGACTGTGTGGTGAGCGAAACGGGTGGCGGAGCTTGTGGATAGAGATTACTGACAAAGAAGTAAAACGTACGCATATGATCGAAGTGGGTGCTTCCAGGCCTGAGCAAATTAACATGTGTGTAGTGTAGTGCACATTTATCAGTCATGGCAACGCATACTGCCGCTGGCACCAGGTAAATAGATCCGCTTCAATCTTTGAGAACGCCTGTCGTTGCGCTTGACCCCGTTTGAATCGATGCTGGCTGATCTTTTGCCTGAGAAATCACGACTGACTTCAAAAACGTACCACGAAGAGACATCAGCAAATGGCGTAAAGTCTACAATGATACAACTACTTTTGCATCATCTGGCACTTCTTGATCATAAGCAATGCTTCGTCGGATGATTTGCCCCACATCCGTATCAGGCCGTTCCTAGGGCCTGCTGAATATTTTGTAGAGAACAGCAGCCTCTGCCACTGTTTGACATCTCAAACGTCACACGTAGCTGCAATGTATGATGCTCACTTGCCTGCCTTTGAGTCCTTCGTTAATCAGGGCTAGTGCTCGCCTCATCACCACTGGGCTGATATTTTATCTTTGAGTTCTCTGGGGGTTTGGACTCTTCCGTTTCACAGGCTCCGTCCGCCTTTAGGCCTTGCCTCTGAGGTACATAAGCCGTCTGAGGAAGCCTTTTACCAGGGGAGGGGGGGGGGGGAGAGATATGAGCATCCTGCGCTGGAGACTTTTCTCGTTACCTATTTTCCTTCTAGTTCCTTGTCAGATAGCAGAGAAATCCAATTGCTTTAAGATGTCTCTTTTCGGTTTGGAGATGATTTAATGGCCATTTTCATCGCCCCAAAAGTTCGCTGACCTCTTGCGGTCATGTCAATGGGGATGGTGCGCAGCCCTGTTCAGGAAGTATATTAACTGCATTCGGCCCTCCATCAGCTGGCTGATGGGAACATGGCAAAGACACAGGGCATACCATTCATCAGCTGTCAACAAAACCGCTGTCTCCTGAAGATGCCGCCAGCGTAAGGTTCCAATGATCGCTGTTCAGATGTCTGACGCCTTACACGACTGGTAACTGACACGGCAGGCCAAAATTGTGGCATTTCCAAAACACCTGATTTGGTTTTCTCTTTACCACGCACTGCTCTCAGCTTTCATAATCAACAAAAGAATGCGTTCGCACCACGTTAAAATGTGCTAAACCCACCAGCTCCCAACGCCAAAAACACTCGCGTCCAGTTTGACCCATCACCAGCTCGCATTCTATCAATCCAGTAAATACACGGTCTGAGACTGTGACGTCACGTAGCCAGGTGGTGCCAGGGTTCGTCGGGTGCAGCTGACGGCTATTGCAGCAGGACTCAGACGGTGATGCGATTGCAAACTGCCGGTACCTCCCTCCCGGGCCCGTCTCAATGGCGCCACGGCGACATGGCCGTCGTACCATGACTCGGGCGAATGCATCGGCAAGAATGCCAGGAATGCGGGATCCCGCAATGGGAAAGCGGAATTCCCCACTAAAGGGCACTTTCAAAGACGGCTTTGCAACCGCTATTGAAAAGAGGACTACCGAGGCAGTAATAGCGGGCCTTTCCAACTGAATGTATGGCCCCTGTAAATATGTACGTGGCAATGAGCTAACGCAACGCACGTCAACGGATGCACCCACTCCCATAAGCCTCTGCAAAGCGCCCCCCCCCCCCCCCCCACCCCCCACCCCCCGGCCAAAGCCCAGACGCCGCCCCCACACACCACAAGACTGTTACAGAGTGCTGGAGTGTGCTCGTCCGACAAATGCCACCTGCCGTGCGCCGCGCCGACAGCCACTGTTTGGTATTCCAGCCCTGGCGTCGACCGGCCTTTGGGGCCAACGCAGATGGCGCGGCAGCGTCGGCTCACGCCGCCGACGCTGCCGATCAGGCCGTGACGATTTCAGACGGCACGGACCGTCCCGCCGGGCCACTACTGGGCTGGACTGTCACCAGCAGCGGCGGCGTGCGTCGGGAAGGCGCCGGCGGATGCGAGACGGAGAATGACGGGAGACTAGAGCTGCAGTTGTGGGTTGCGGGGAGAAAACCCTCAGCATTTGGGAGTCAGACTGAGGAGCACCATGCATGCCTCCGACTTGGTTTGGAAAGTGGGAACGATCTATGGACGCAAACATGAGGCATGCGGTACATACTCAGGTTTGCTAACAATAAAGTGGTACCAACTCACGCAGCTATGCGGCATTTGCGCGCAAACAAGTTTCATCCGAGGTTATCGACGTTTCAGGAAAAATATTTGAGACGGATTTCCAGAAATCCTCATCATGATCTTGTGTCCCGGACATGACCGGACAACGCGCCCTGAACACACATAGTTGGCATGACAAGCCGATGAGATGCACGCGGAATCGTGAGGACAAGACAATGTGGACTGCCGGGAAACGTGAACTGGCCGCGGGTCTGTTTGCGATGACCAATACTAATCAGTCGTATATATCTGCTCGCCACATACCTAGATATCGAAACTTATCTCCAACTGAGCAAATACTCAGATTGGTTCCGCGTAGCAGCAAGAATGTTTCAAGCACAGCAATAGTCAGGCTCAAAGTGGAGAGGACGTTGTATAAGTGCATTGTCCAGACATCAGCAATCTGCTGCTGGAAGTAACCGCTGCCAATTTTTAACCGACTTATCTGGTCCCCTCGACGAATCAGTCGCAAAGCCCTTTGCAGTGAGCTTCCCAAGGTCAGTCACTGCACGTGATGACGCATGCCAGCAGTGACCAGACTGCCGGCTCGAGGTGACGGCGAGGCTGACCTGACCTGACGGCGGGAGCTGACACCGTCCCCGCCCCGTAGCGCGCAGCAGCGGCCCGGCGCCGCCGCCCTGCCCCGGCCGGAGCGGCCCGCCGGCTGCCTCTGGGCCGGATTAGTGGCGCGCGTGCAGCCCGCGCCCGGCACGCGACCGGGCGGCGCCACCGAGGAGGCGTCATCGCCAGCCGGCAGCGGCCGCTCGTGCGACGCGGCGGCGCCGGCTGTCGCGAGGCGCGTCGCCCACTCGGAGACGCGGAGGGCAGGCTCGCGGTATGGAAGCCGCCCGCAGACCCAGCGTCGCTCTCTGGAGAGGCGTCGGATGGGAGCAGGGATAGAGGAACGACTGTGCGCCGGGCCAAGTGTCCTTTTCAATGTTAGGGTAGCTGTCCGTGTGAACAGATGTGGCAGGAGGTCAGTGTCGCAGTCTCATGTTGTCGCATTTGCATGCACGTAGAACGCCAGCTGTCGGTGGCTGGCGGGGAGATGTTGCACCGAAAATTTCGGCATTCCGCGCCGCTGTCCTGACATTCCATGACATCCACACAGTGCCGCAGGTTTCGGCGGACAGGGGACCTCCGGGTTGCGATTGGGTACCCAGCAAAGGCTTTCGAAGCCACAAGTCAGATCTCGTTCGCTCAATACACAGGCTAGCCGTTGAGACTTGGTCACATCCGTCCGCTGATCAATCCTGCTCAGGCCCATCGGCGAGCCACTGATCCACATACCATTGTCCGCATTGATTTATTAATTGGAGATGGCGCAGAGCAACGAACTAGGCGTCATCATTTTCACTTTGAGGATCCCAACCATGTGTAAACCCAGCTGTAGTTAACAGTCACACGCCCAGCTGTAGTTAACAGTCACACGCCCAGCTGTAGTTAACAGTCACACGCCCAGCTGTAGTTAACAGTCACACGCCCAGCTGTAGTTAACAGTCACACGCCCAGCTGTAGTTAACAGTCACACGCCATCTGTAGTTAACAGTCACACGCCCAGCTGTAGTTAACAGTCACACGCCCAGCTGTAGTTAACAGTCACACGCCCAGCTGTAGTTAACAGTCACACGCCCAGCTGTAGTTAACAGTCACACGCCCAGCTGTAGTTAACAGTCACACGCCCAGCCCGCCGTGGCAGCCGGCAGCCGACGATTCGCGGGCTGGAGAGGAGCATTTACTGCCTTATTTGTGATACCATGACGTAGGTGAAAGGAGACGGGCTTCTTTCGGGACCCACAGAAATAGGTCTGATCAAGCATTACGCCTGCGCCTCGCGTTAAAGCCAACCGTTCAAAGCTGCGTGTGAATCCGGCTGTTGGACTCCTCACGTGAAAAAGTTGCACCATTACAAGTTCTAGCTAGCTCCTAGTTAAAAGCGCCTCCGGCATGCTAAGTCACTTCTTCATTCCCCAATTCTTTGTGCCCGGTGCCCTTTTGACAAAGTTTGTATTAGCCCCTGGTCATGTAGGAAAAGCAGGAAAGGTGAAACAGGGGCAAAGGTGTCTTTCGTCTATTTTGGCGTAATGTTCTCATCTATAGTTTGCCAACCGGCGGTGGACCATCAACTATATCTTGTAGCACATCTATCGTATTTTGTACTATACCCTTATGTTTTGTGCCCGACTCACAGACGTAGGAACGGGAGGGCGGCAGGTCCGTGTGAACCATGTCGCCCCTACTTTCTGAGAAAGATGAAAAGTAACTCAGTTCGGTGCTGGTGGCGCTGGTCACCCAAAAACTGGCGTGTGGCTAGGCCAGCACGAACGCGTGATTGTACTGAGTTTGGAACAGGATCCGGCCAGCGACGGGTGTTGTCATCACGTACAAACGTGTCACATCACATACGTGAAACATAAGATTTTTACGTTGTCAAATTTTGTCGAAACTCTTGTGCAAACTCGGTCCATAGCTTGGCAAGAGCAAGCCACTGCGAAACGAGACCTACGCATTTCGACTCGGAACAGGATAAATAGGCTTATGTTCGACACATAGGATAGGCAAAAGTTTGAATAGATGTGCAGGTCGTGCACATGTCTCGGTACATAAACAGCTGATTCGACGGTTCGAGAGCGTTCATCAGCACTGGTGGCGACCCGGTCGGACAACAGCGGGTAACAGACTGCACCGTGTGGGTCCACGTATCATATGTGCGTCACTAACTCATTCCGACAGTCAGACCCATAGCGACGCCAGCCATCGAAAAGAATCAACCAAAGTCGCGTTTTCTCGAGAACAATTTCGAGTAAACCACGCTGGCCCGTAAACTGAGCACGTTGGGACCATTTAATTAACATAAACGCAAAGTCCGGCTCACAGTGACCAATGACTACTCACTGCCTGCGTACATCACCATACTCTGATCGCAACTACCCAGAAGATCCGTCCCTGCAGCATTCTTCATTTTCGTCGATGCCAACTGCTGTCTTCGCCCATTTTCCGGGCTATTGCCCACCGCGTTATGTCACTGAACTCGCGAGTTTTTACTGGAGGCCCTTAGAACGGCGGATTTCCAGGGGCCGCACCGGACAGTTGATGGACACAGCTAGGCGGGACGAAAAAAGAATATTTAGACGCATCCACAAATCTCCAATTGGCTTACATCAAATAACTACTATCTACAAACAGTAACCCAAGACAATACTCGCGTCATCACATTCCTTCGCTCGAACCGAGTGAAAGGAAAGAAAATGATCGTCGGTAAGTAATGTACGTCTGCACTGAACGAGATGGGATGCGGTCCAATCTGCGTTACGACAGAATGATACCGGCTGTCCCCTCAAAAAATCCAACGCCTTCCGACCTTGTCCGCCCTATTTCCAGCTCAGACTTTGAAATTTTTTTATATTCCAAAAAAAAGAAATCCAGCCGGCAACCCCAGAACGACGACAAACCTAACCAATTCGATCAAGCCTAGATCGTATAATTGTAACGGCATTTACATATCCATTCAGCTGTGCAGCTGAAAAGACGATGTGAATCGCAATATCTGAATCAAGTTCATTCAAGTTTTTTATCTGCCTTATTAACGAATCACCCCAAGGGTCTTGTTGTTTGATTTAGTGCAGATACAATGGTAGTTTAAGTTTAATATAAAAAAGCAACAACGCAATCGCCTTCCACATTCGTACATTCTCAACCATTTCGTCGCTCACACACCTTCACAAACATTATCATTAACAAGCGCCCGGGTGCCCTGTTGAACACCACGCGCTCGGTTCAGGATGAGGTCGATATGGCCCCCTGAGATCTAAAAAAATAAGAGAGCTAGACACACCAAATTTACATGGTGGGCTGGCCTGTAAGTGAACTAACTTGTCTCAAAAGTTCAGGCTTCTAAGTAATGACACTTGGGCCAAATACATTCAAACGAGGTCGAACTCCACAGAAGTGCCCAAAGTGCCCAAACTTCATGCAATCGCCTTGAACCTGGACGCCTGTTCTGAGCAAAAGGTAACTAGTGTTCATTATAGGTCAGTTACCTTGTATGACGTTCAGAAGCCATGGTGACTACACCCTACGATATTGATTTCCTAATGTGTGTATGGTTAAGGATTACGCTAGATTGTATGTTTCTAAAAACAAGTGTTGGTCTGCGTTATGTTAAAACAGTAACCTACTCTGACCTTTAGGAACCCATGGAAAACTCTGCTGCGGTCTCAGGAATTAGCTCACAAAGCAAGTTCTCCGGCAAAACAGCAGGTTGGTTTTCACCTTGGCCTGACCTTCATGTCTGGCCCAAGGACAATGGAATTTGTTGTAATCTGTATGGCTTCGTCTAACACTCCGTTGTCGTGTCAGATTGAACGATTCCCCCAAAGTTTTATTCGCTAACAGTCACGGGCTGACTTTGAGCTGCCACAGGTCACTGACCTAACAAGGTACGTCATTTTAAATCAAAAGATCCGCTATCCAATTGCCTACATCTATACGAAGTTTGAACATCATTCTGGAAAAAAGTTTCGGAGGGTCACATTGACTACTCCAACCGAATCCGAATCAAACCGAATTAATCCGAAAGCATGCTAAACAACGGCAAGTATACCGTCCAGTTTGGTGCGAAGGTCCCTGGCGGTACGAGAGGCGGTGACTATCGACCGCACGCATCTCCAGGACAAGATCGGGCGATACCAAAAGGCCCTGCGTGCCACCGACAGGCAGAAAGCTGGGCGTCCGCCATTGCCGCTCAGTGGCGCGTTTGTATACAGCGGCACGTGGCGTTTACAGGCACCGGATCGCCATCAAAGCCCGCGAGTCATTACGGGAATCATTTAAGGTTACATTTATGGTCATAAATGGATTTCGAGATCATTCTATGGTATGCAAAGTTAGAACGTTAAGACTGAATCCTCTCGTTTCTGATCTAGACGCACGCAAACTTGAGCAGATTGCTTCGCGTCACCTATTCTGGAATCACTCAGATGCCTATGACGTTATTGAGACACCAGACGAAGTCCACCTCTTCAATGGTCATGCTGTGCTCGAAGGCAATACAAATATGACGAGGAACTTCTTCTTATCTGGAATTCATCAATACGGGTCACCACGTCAGCCGACTACAGTTGGCTTTCAGCTGTCTGAAGCTTTTCTCAGTGTCTTCGAGTGTGGAGCATTCTCTTTAACGCGTTACATGCAGGTTTCAATCGCGAACCGTTTTTGATGATTCATAATAGAGGCAATCAGGCACTTCCAGTTATGACGGACGTGAGACTGGGAGCAGAATAACTTAAAAGGGATGTTCCACACATGAAGATATTGAGGCAAGCACCAAATATGATGAACTAAGCTCACTTATAACTATTGGTATAATCTAAGTGGAGAAATAGTAAAGAAGTGATAGTGTAATTTTAAGGAGTAGCAAAAATAATGCTCTAGACAGCACAATTTCTCTACTTCGGGAGCATGCTTCTCAGTGGGGCAGTTTGATTGCGTCATGTAACGTTTATATGATGTTAGAGACGCTGCCAACTTGGCTGTGCGAAATTGTCACACTAGCACTCAGCTGTAGTAGTCTAACTCGCCGAGAGATGGCAATGGTGGCTGGACGTGTTTTCCGAACCAAATATTTTACGGCTCGAGTTTTGGTCTTTTTTCGTCATGTTTATGCAAATTTGTCAACGACTTTAAGCCGTTTGCTTGTTTTCACATATTTGGTTACGGTGCTATTCGTAGGTCATTCCATTACAAGTCTTATTTCCGCAAAATTTAGTAGTATATCCAGCTTTTTGTATCATGTAGCACGAAACGCGATGCCTGCTTTAATCTTGCGCTACCTGCACAGCATTAGTTGAGGACCAATTGAAGTCCGCTATATCTGGAAATCATGCTCACGAACGCCAGACATGAATGACTTGACGATTACATTCCGTTCGGCGTTGAACATCATATAGTTCATGAGGTGACAGCATTTGAATTGTGTTTCTGTGGCGTTATGCATGCCTCTGTGACCACGGAATATTTTGCACGAAGTAGTCTGCACGGGTGCGTAGCTCAGAAACTAGAGGGCGTTAGGTCTTAGGAAGGGCATGGCTGTGCACTGTACCGAATGATCTTCAGAGGAGCTATTTAGAAACCTCTGGTTTGAAACCTCACACAAATATGGAACACCCACTTTAAGAATAGTGCCCTAACCGAGATGGTGAATGCAAGCAACAAATATAAAATGACGGACAAATATACCAGCACACCAGGAAAAAGGGACAAGACACGCGCTCATAACGACCGTCCGGTTTATCACGCGCGTAAAGCGAAAAAACTACATTGCGGCGCATTGACGAACTGCAAGTGATTCAGGTCGTCCGCTACATTGGCAATTCTAACACACGATTCTGACGTCACAGGATGTTCTATGACGTATCAAGCGATGACGTGAGAAGCGTATTTACGAAAAAGTGAATTTTTTTCTAAAGCAGTTCTTTGCATACAAAAGCAAAATGATAATTTGCAAGTGGTAGTAGTGATGGTCGTCTCGATATCCTCAAATGAGGAGCATTGCCTTTAAGAGCGCTGAACATCGCGAAGCTATCACTGTGGGTCACAAGGTCACTGACAACATTCCAGCTCAGCGCTTGACAGCCGCCGCCATCGAATCTCGCCGACGAGCCTCGGTAATGATCCTGGCCCCAAAGTTTATCACCCCTTGCACCCTGTTTAGGTGACTCTCTGCGGCCCCACGCCAAACTGAGAGGCAGCACAGGAGATGGGAAAAAACGTAGAACTCGATGATGAGTTTATAAACCTTATGCTGCATGTGTCGCGGTTGCCTTTCAGAATTTTCAACAAAAAGACAAAAATAGAACATGGCTAAGTCAGCTCCACTCGGGGGTAAAGTTTCCTTTTCAGTGGGGGCTTCAACCCCCCCCCCCTCCCCCCTCTCCCAACTTGGGCTTCAGACTTCCCCAACTCTGAGAAGAAAGTGGGTGAAATACGGTGAGAAGCATGTTCCCCCCAGTTCCAGGCTCCACTGAGGTGAGCACAAATAAGGCCCAGCATAATGATCAGCAAAAATCAAACAACAGGCGAAGAATAAATCTTTACCAATTGAGGCCCTGAAATCCTCCCAAACCGCACGATGCTTGGAATAAACTGTGTTTCGTACAATGTTGACGTTCTGGTACTAACAAAGCAATGAGTAGCTAACGCAAAAAAACACACACACCAAGAAATACGATACAACTCAGTGACGACTGGCCAGCACCAATGACTTAACGGCAACCCGACGGCGTTCAGCAACGAACGACCAAGCAGCAGCGGAAACCAGCAATGCAGGCGTCATGTGGATATTTGTAAACCAGATAAGATCAAGAAGATGTGAGTGGACACTTCTTCGAAAAGGCCAAAAAATTAACGCGGAGCCTGACAAGTTTACGAAACAACATGACATCAACTCTACAATTTACGTCAACAGAACACCATTAAAAATAGACTTGCCGGCCAGTATCAAAAAGGAAGGCCACACAAAATTTGCGCATCAATGCCGACTGGCCCCCAGAAACCTAAAACATTTGGCCACGGTTCCCTTACGGTTAAGGTAGACAAGCCGAGTAGCGACAAGCCAAATTAAGCACAGTGGCGACGTAAAATATGCGCGGCTTATCCTGTTGACGATAAAAGTGACGACCTCTTACATTTTAGTCCGTGAATTTCATCACCATTCCAATTTTAGCCCAGCGTAACAATTATCGTGCGCCAACACGCATTCGTCTCTGTCTGGACTGGGCCTCGCACGACCTTGACAGTGCATTACCCGCAGCGGAATTTACTCCACCCTACTCATGTGCCGGTGCAGCCATAATAGTTAGCTGCTGATGCTGCTTTGTTTGCTACGGAGGCTAGATTACGTCCGATGATGCAATGCGGGCGCAGGTATGGAGGTTAATCAACAAACAGGTTTGCATTTCAATATGTGCTTGTATTCCGCTGCAACTATATATATATATATATATATATATATATATATATATATATATATATAGCTTCACCCAAATTACTAGCTGATGTTTGTAATATCGCATCGTGCACAGCAGCACTCTTATGTTAAAAAACTTCATTTTATAGCTGAGCACAGTGGTCTTCAACAGGTCGCTTTCTGTGACTCATAGGCTTATGAGTCGCCGAAAGAGAGTCGCCGGAATCCCGGCGGAAATATTCGCCGGGAAACGTGGCTGCCACCGTGAAAAAGTCTTCACGACAAAAAAGATAATTGACGGTGCTGTAAGCTCTGACATCTTGATGGTTCAGCGTTTCTGATTTTTTTCAAGAAGGGCTCTGTTCCCAGTCACGTCTGTACACCGAGCTGTCATGTGCCTTATGCAAGATTGGGGAATGCAGCTAACGCCAAACAGCGCGTCGCAGGAGTGTAGGGGGTGCTTTAGCCCATCCCCCACAAATTTGGGAAGACAGTGGGTAGAATCCGGGGAGAAACCTATTTTTCAGCATATTTTAAGAGAGGCTAGGTCTTTTTCACTGCTCAGCTCCCTCCCGCTCACGCATTTTGCGAAACTGCGCCCCTGGCGCGTCACAGCCACCAATGGTGAATGCCTTCTGGTTGCAAAATCAGTGTAAGATGACATATGCCTAATCACCAGGGGCAACAGGTCGCTCGTGATAGTAAAAATTCAGGTTAAGAAGAGTTCCAAGCTCTCCAAGTGCCCGGTTAGGCCACAGACAGGACACAGAGCACTGCTTCACTTTGAATCTCATTCAGAACGAGTTTTCACTTCAATTTTCCAAAAAGTGGACACCTGAAAGCTTACTGACTGACCTGAACGAATCCAGTTGGATAAATCTTTTGATATGGGTGTAGAACTGCCTTCATTTCTGGCCATTGTTTTAGTTCAAACCGCCACCAACTCACGGGGAGCATTGGGCTGACTTTTACTGGCAATCAAAAATATCCCTTTGAATGGTTTTGGGGATCAAAGGTCACGAACAATGTCCGACTTCATTATTCGGCCCAGGTATTGCTGGGAGAGAATGGCCCCAAAACGTGCCCGAAAATTGAAACTGCCTTAAATCATATATATATATATATATATATATATATATATATATATATATATATATATATATATATATATATATATATATGAGGCATGTGGGCGAGGACAAAACATGTCCCAATTGCATGCCGGGCTTCTTTGTCGTCCAGTTTCGCCCCGAGAGAAACAGCGATCATTCCCTAGCCGGGAGAGCCGGTGACAATGGCATCCGTCCTGCGAATCAACTTCCTCTCACCAGCGCACAAATTGCCGGCGCATGTCTTATCTGCAAAACAACCCGTGCGTCAGCGACCGTTGTGGCAATGGTGATCGAAGGTCGGTATGTTTCTTAGAAAGTTAACGACTACGGCGCACTAAAAGACCATTCTTTCGTGGCGATGAGTCCCATAGCCTCAGGGCATGGGCTCTCTGTAAGCAAAACGATGGTTACGTTATTTGGAGATGAAGACTATTGCACCGAAAAAGCTGACATTTCAAGAAGAAAGGCTTTTGTCCAAACTTTGGATGTTGCATCGATGAATTGATTTTGTTTATGGTAATCAGGGCCTGAATACTATGAGCTTGGAGGACAAATTCCTCTGCGCATGAAAAGCTTGTTATTAATCGGCTTACTTTGGTGACCATCTGACTGCCCAGACACCTCACGAAGAAGACAAATCGCAACAAATCAATATTTCCACTTTGCCAATTCATCAGTGCTTTGCGGCAGACAGTTAGATAGGGCGATAGTTCGGAGGGCACAGTTGGGCAGTTTCAGAAAACGTTGAAGACCACTGTTTTAGCGTATCACTGGATTTTCCTAGTGCCGCAGGCCTGTGACGATGGGCGTCAGATTAAATAAACAAGCATTAGTGTATCGCTTGACAGAAGACAGACGTGGAGGCAGTCAGCTCCGGCGGGCCGTCACTATAAACAGCGTTTGTGCTGCTCTCCCCCCTCCACGCCCGGCTAGTTGCTGCGTGTTCGCGCCATTAGTACCGCCACCGGACAGCTGACGAGACGTGATAGCGTGAGCCGGCCGCAACCGCAGCTACCACGTCTGTCATCTGCTGACACAGCTGCTCTTCGTGAGGCATGCCGCGCGCACGCGGGAGCTCTCTGGCTTATGAAAGACCGCGGCCTCACTGTGGTTTAGTGGTGGACCCCACATCTACAGTCAATTTTGACTGAGCCACCGCGTAACGGCCAGACAACAGGCAAACCAGGCGCAACTGCCGCCGGCCTGCGTCCCGCCGCCGCTGGCCGGCAAGTGACGCCGGGTATGGCCCCGCAGCGCGACTGCAACATCCAGTAACGATTGGAATAGGCCTGTGCCGTCACATGTCAGGCTGCGTGACAGACGACAGCAGGCCCTGGCAGGATGAGTGCGGCAAAGCAGAGTCGTGCAGTAAAAGTGTGCATCGTGCGGGACTGCGTGGCATGATGAAGTCCTGCCTGCCTGATGGCACGTGGCTTCTTGACAAATGTTCTTCTTTACAGGCCTGTTTTGCATGCCTGGCTCAAATGGTCTTGGCTTAGTCCGTCTTGAAGGGTGAAGAGGTTTACACTACGCACAAACTGCACATACTGCCTACCATTTGTTATCGTAATTTGCCATCGGTAATGACAACAGTCAATTTAAAAGAGCGTAAGGGTTTTGGTATTGTTTTTTGTCTTGTTGATGGCGTGCTAAACGTTGCCGTGTGAATGATGATAAAAGCTACATGACTGATTGCAAGTTATTATATGTATTATGCTCAGATCAGCATAAAGTTGCTTCAATTTAGGTTTACTCAAAGTACTCATCACGGAGTCAGTAAAGACGCCTTGTTCATATGAATCTCCAGATCAAATGGAGTACATCAGGAATGCTAGTGCAAACATTTTCAATAACTTGCGAGCTACGGGACATTTTTGGCAGCGCATTGGTGTTTCTGTCATATATTTTTTATAACCCAGCTAATGATATGATGATTATTGGGTTTTGGGGCCCGCCAACATCTACGACGATTTTGCGCCCACGACGGAGTGTTACCTGTCGAACCGGGTTTGTATATGGCTGAAGGCCTAGGGCTATGAACTCTCAGAAAAGTAAAAGCTTGCCCTTGTCAATAACATTTTTCATTTCCTAGAACGTCGCAATACCTAGGCGCTGAAGCACACCTTTCAAAACAGCGCCGACACCCGGCGTTGCGAAGCGGGCACGGGCTGACCATATGGTGTGCGGTTATGAGAACATCACAGCGAGGACACAGGTCTCTCTCTGACACAAAGTATGTACACGCGAATCGCAAGGAGCTTGCTTGGAGTCACAACGGAGATACAGTAACAACCAGGAAGTAGCAGACTTATGCCGAAGAAACCAGCAAAAAACGGGAGTGACGCTAAAGCCAAGGAAACCACAAGAGACAATCCAGCAGCTAGAATGTGTAAGAAATTTAATACAGACCAATACCTAGGTAGGAAGTATGCAAGGGGATATAGGATTTAAGGCAGACGGAACGAACTGAACAGAAAGCAAAGCAATTGGAAAGGAATATACAGTTGAAAGACCTTCCAAATTGATGAATACATGCATACATACATACATACATACATACATACATACACATACATACATACACACACACGCAAACACATGTATAATGTATATATATATATATATATATATATATATATATATATATATATATATATATATATATATATATACTTTCTCTTAGGTAACATGCGTTCCGCGGCAGCGGTCGCTCTAAAGATTCGGTGCCGTCGGAGGACAGAAAGAACCATGCTAAGCAATGCCACAAAGCTTTCGCCGGGAAGTTTTGCCGTCGACCGGGCAGTTGCCGTTCGTATGGCGGGGTCAGCGTTCACGGGGCATGCACTGCTTACCGCGGACGTTCATCCCAGGAATCCATCCAATCAAAACGCTTGGACCAGTCTGTCATTTTTTAAGCAGTGGACATGTAGGCGTCAGGTTTGCGGGCTCTAACATAGTGGGCCTGAATAAGTACCGACTTTGATAACTGTTATATATATATATATATATATATATATATACGCATATATTTCTCAAAACCACCACAGAGTAAATAAACCGTCCATTTTTAAAACATGAATGCATGGTTTTTGCATAACCACCGTCCCTGATACCCGTTTCTATTAGTTCTTTTACAAACACGCACACACGAGATGATATTGGATGCCCCGCAAGCTAATATAAAATGCAAACACCCACGCCACCGCTTCGTGGGGAGGGAACAATATGACATGGAAGTCTGCCGGGCGTAAGACAATAAGCGAGGGCGAATACCGAAGGGAGACAGATATCCTGTCAGCTGTATTTTATCTATTCATTCGCAAATTGAACATCAATTTTAGTAGTGTGCAGGTCGCGCAGCCACGATTGTGTCCACTACATAGCACTGCGTAGTACACCAACGATGCTGTTGCGGTAATGTTGCATACAGTGGCACGCACATAAGACATCCACAGATTTCTTGACTCGCTTGCGCGTTACGTCCGACTTAGGCGTCCGCGTCGCTCACTTTGAAGCTTTTCTCCGTCTGCTCGGTTGCTTGCTTTTTGAATACCAAATTTTAAAAAGCTCAAGATGCCAGAAGATCCTTCATTCCGATCCCGGGACCTCGGAGATCCGTGACTCAGAGATCCACCCAGGGAGACTATTTTTGTGAATAAAGCACCCACCTGGCTTCGATGACCAGGTGACGTCACAGACGAGCACAGCCGACCAGACTCCGCGGTACCCGCGCCCGTCATGTGCCGGGACAGCTCAAAGCCGCCGTCCGGCTCGTTCGGCTGCTCAGCTCAGGACAAGAAGCCAGGTAATTACGTAATGTCACCGCCCTTGAAATGGTCAGATGCGATGTTCACAGCGCCCAAGCAGCGCTGAAGTCGAGAAGTTCAGGTCGCCCATCGAAGAACACCGCGTGCTGATTCAGGTGGCTGTGACGGCGGAAAGGCAAAACTAGGCCACACAGCCAGTACAATTGCGTGACAAGGTAAGATTTTGCTCGAGGAAAAGGCCTGGCGTGATAATTTCGTACTAGGTGATGGTACGCAACCGTCCTACTTATTATCCAAAGTCCTTTATTGCAGGCTTCTCAACATTTGCGCGCTAAAGCCATGTCCACTTGCCCTGCGTCAGAAGCGGATCCAAGACGGCCATGCGTGGGGCGTCGCGACACTGCAAAGCTGCGGGGCACGCACATTGATGAGGAGTGCAGAAAAGCCCTTTTACAAGATCTTGGAGAAAGTCGAACCCGATGAAAATGAACAGAAACATGTCATTTTTTATACAAGCTCAATGCTCTGACTTCACATCGAGAAGGTTTCTATTTTGGGCCGAGGACGATTGGACTTCGCAGCGGAGTCCATCCCGTCGTGAGGATACAGAAATGTAAGTGACCCTTCTTTGACCCTACGACCCTCTAATAACCCTAAATCGACTCAGATTGAGCCCATTCTGTGGCCAATAGTTGAGAATATGGACCCTTCTATGAGCCACATTAAAGTTAGTATAACACATTTTGTGACGACAGACCTTGACACCACGTTTGATGCGCAATTTTGGTGTTCATGAACTGGTCGTATGGACGCTGTCGTTACATTGCTATTCACATTTCAAAATTGAATCAGGACTGATCCGGTCAACGCGGTTTGCTCAGTGCGATCAATTTCAACTGGGTTCAACATATATTGCTTTCACGGAGTCGAGTACAATCCTAACAGCATGGCCCACAAGTTGGCCTAAAGCGCGTCCACCGAGGTCAGGTCGGCGAACATCTTCCGTTTCTCTCCGGCACGTACACCGCGCACAACCGCTGCGCCTTCCCCTCCACGCGGGCCATGGGCGGTGGCACAATTTTTTGGCCGTGGGGAACGGCGACAGGGTTAGCCATGGGGGCCGAGAGAGCCCTCAAATTTTAATGCCGAGCGTTTAGGGTACCGCGTAGGATTTTGCGCGTTTACCCGCTTGACGAGAACTCGTGCACACTTGTCCGACAATTTCGGGTCCCTGTGACATAGCGGGGACAGTCCCCACGCTTCGAAAGTTGCAAGTACACATCTCCCACGTCTTTCGCGTCGTTGCCGCCTCTAACGCTAACCCCCGCTGCCCCATGTCGCGCACCTCGCCTCCCCTCCCGACGAGGGTTCTCACCTTGACAGAGAGCAGCGCCGACCAGAGCACACACCAGGACCACCCACTTAAGCGCCGCCGTGGCCATGGCTGAGCCAGCCTTTGTCACCACCGCCGGCTCGGGTCGCCCGCGTGTATATGCCTCCGCGCCGCGGCCGCCAGCGATCTGCCGGCAGCCGCCTGGTCGCTCGGTATAAACACCGCGCCGCGGCCCCCGGGGAGGGGAGGCGGTCACGTGGGCTGCCGGCGGGACTTTCCAGCGCTCCACGCGCCGGGCGACGGCGCAGGCCCTGCCGGGACGGAAGCGACGGGCACGGACGGGAGGAGGGGGAGGGGGCCCTACGACAGGGGGTGCAGTTTCTTATTCGGAAGAAAGTGGGTCAAATCCGGAAAAACTGTTTTTCCCACTCTCCTTCAAGTAAGTTTACGAAACTCAGTCTCTGTGAGTTTTAGCTGCGCAGGAAGTGTAGGTCAGTGCCGATAAGTGGCATCGCGGACAGGAGCTATTGAGCTGAGCTAGTTATTAAGCTGAGCTAGCTGAGCTATTGAGCTGTGGTGAGTGCTGCTCACCCCACAGTGTGGCGGCAGGAGACTGAAAACTGGAGATCTGACGGTGCAGTAGCCGATGTGCAACCGTTTTAGTAAGTAGCCAAAATCCTGTGACCCACGCCTTTGGTCGGTGTTATTGCTATTTATCGGTGCTGCCCACTACACTCATGCCCGGGGGAGCACGAGGTTCGCCCGTCAAATGTCGCGCCTCCGAATCGCCTCGCCTCTCCTGACATGACGACCCGGAGTCCAGCTGTCAGGGCTGGGACTCTCCTGGAGTCCGGGCCCAGAGTCCAGCGGTCAGGGCTAGGACTCTCCTGGAGTCCGAACCCAGAGTCCAGTGGTCAGGGCTGGGACTCTGCCGAAGTCCGGACCCCGAGTCCAGCGGCCAAGGCTAGGACTCTCCTGGAGCCCCGGCCCAGAGTCCAGCGGTCAGGGCTGTGACTCTCCTGGAGTCCGGGCCCAGAGTCCAGCGGTCAGGGCTGTGACTCTCCTGGAGTCCGGGCCTAGAGTCCAGCGGTCAAGGCTCGTCCGTGACAGCGCCGGCTGATGACAGTCGGAGACAAATGGTGGACAGTGCACTGCACAGCGGGCCGGGGTAGCAGGCGCGTTGCCTGACCTTGCCTAGCCGGCGGAAGCATGCAGCCAAATGGCGCGTTCTGAGAAAGATGACCCGGGAAGACCGCTTCCGGGTATCGCGGACATCGCCATCATCACGGCTAGAGTATACAGAGCGCGCCGTACGCGACGGAGCGTACTGCGCTCAGCGTCGTGGCAGCCGTTTATCTACGTGTGTGTCGACGGTGGTCTTCGCTAGCTATCTCGGGAGTTGCCAGTGTGGCCGGCGATCCTGCCGACGTTTGTTATGGCACGTGGTTTCCAGCTGGCGCGTGGTGCTATTACCATGGAGAGACCGGGCGAGACCGACAGCACAGCACTGGCCCCAGGCATGAATAAGCGCTTATGGTATACGCCAGTCAGCTCCGGCCACACAAAAGCACCTGCACACGAAAGGAGCTAAAAATAATCGACATCGTCGTTTGGAGGCGTCTCTCAAGCGTCCATGCCATTGCCACATCCAGTTGGCTATGAGCTGGCCCCTACAAAAACGTAGCAGGCAACCGTTCAAAAGAACCCGTTAATGAAAAGCCGAGGGAATGTCTCTCGCAGGTTTCCACGGCACTGTGCCGGCGTATTTCACACATCGGGCAAACCCACACACGACTGCTGGAAAGCCCCCCTGAGATGAGTCCCATGGGCGACGCCTGAGGCTGAGCTTGCTGTCGCTCTCTGCAGTTGCAGTTCTTTTACAACCAGCTGCTGGCAAAGGCTCCGTAAACCTTACCAAAAAAAAAAACGGTTGTGATAAAGTGGATAAACCTAACCATACCAGCTGCCGGCTGACAGGTGGGCGTGCCAATATGTCTACACATTGTGGAGCAAGCGCGCTTGCCGGGAAGCGTCCAGTGTCCATCAGACCGTCCCGTGTAGCCATCACACCGTTCCATGGGCCCATCAGACTGTTCCGTGTTGCCATCAGACTGTCCTGTGTGCTCATCAGACCGTTCCGTGTAGCCATCAGACCGTCCCGTGTGGCCATCACACCGTTCCGTGTGGCCATCAGACAGTTCCGTGTCGCCATCAGACCGTTCCGAGTGGCCACCAGACCGGTGCGTGTGGCCACCACGCCGGTCCGTGAGGCCAACACGTTGAGTGCTGCCATCTATCGGACACGAGCGGAGTGATGCTGGTCGAGGGTCGCGCGGCACACCACGGGCCAGGACTCGGTCGTCCGAGTCTGTCCCTTTGATTGCACCCCAGCCAGCGGAGCTAAGACGGAGCAGTGGGTCGACGAGCGCGGCGCAGGTGTATTTACCCGACTTTCGGAATGTACGAGAGTTTGAGTATCACTAAGTATGCTTTGCTTTTATCAGTTTGCATCAATAGTTAATGCTAACCATTCATATAGACATGCCATCAAATACGAGCTTCACCTTTGTTTTCGTGATGGCACGTACTCCCCAGGCGATGAGTCGAAGTCCGAAGCGACCCACCGCCATCCAATGCTTCAGAGTCGATCTCCGAAGTGACCCACCGCCATACAATGCTTCAGAAACCGTATGTGGTTGGCACATGTGTTGGAACGCTCACCACGCATACACGCGTCCTGTTAGCACACGTAATGTCAGCACAAGCTGCAAGCATCAGTTTTCCCGGCATGTTTGAGGACGTGCCCACATCGGCGGTGCTCACAGGGGCCGCTTCCTTTCCCCATTATTTGTCTCGGACGGGAATGGCCAAAGGTCATCTCGTGAGCGATCGGCGCACCAGCAGGTGCGCTTGCGGCTTGCAGAGGTCGTTCGGGAAGTTTTTTGGCGGTTCAAGCTCCACGGCAGCGATATTTCTACTGCCTAACTCAACAGTTCAAATGGAAACGAGCTTCGTCTGACCGCCAAATCTGCTGCAGCCAGGCCGCCCTCTTGATGAAAAATACCGCAATGCTCGCCGTGGACTTCAGCGTGAGCGACCATTCATCGTGCGCAGAGAACAACTGTCTGTTTAAGAATCCTGAAAAAATCCGCTGGAAGTTCACCCGTCAAGTTTGCTTGCGTTGACTCAGCGTGCGGCGCTTGGCAAGAGGAGGCCACTTCAACCAATCTGTATTTGCAGCAGCGGCAGCACCCTAATTTAGAAGCGCCCGGCGGACCGTATACAAGAGGTAGACACCCGTTAAGGCTCTCACTGCCATTGGTCGTCCCAACTGGGGGCTACTTTACTCTATGCGTGAGCTGAGAGTAGTTCTCTAGCAATGAAGCATGGTGAGACGGATAACACGACGGATGAGCCGGATGAGTTTGGCAGCATGATTCGGCGGCGATCTCCCAGGCACTCATCTGGACGAGCGGTACACATTGATCCAATCACAGGCGAATCAGGTACATCGCGGCGTACGGAGACGCCACAACCTGCGAGTATTCTAACTCAGGCGGCCGAACGGCCGTCGGGAACTGCATCAATCAGCTTGTGACAATGCAACAAATCTCCAGGTGTACTGCAAGGTTACTCAAACATTCCAGACAATTATGCGTGTTCATTTGCCTCCTCCCACCAGAGGCAACGGTGGGACGGGCTACCACGCACGACCTTGAGCGTTTGTCTCCAAGACACACACGATTCACCTGGTCGAGGCATGCGGTGGACGGCAAAGATAAAAAATGAGTTCAGTCTGGAAAACATGTAGCATAAGACACACACACACATGCAGCAAATTCATATAAAATACAGTGCAAGTCGCGCGTAAGCGTAAGCGAAAACCCGTCTTACCCAAACAAACTTTCTGTGCGTTTCAAATCCATTGGAAAGATCCTCACTGATATAAACAGTAATTCACCGCGAAAAGTTCATAACTGCAGCAAATCATGAGGCAAAGCCAAACTTCAACATGTCTCACAACCCCGCAAACGACTAGATATAGCGTAATCCCACATCTCAATGTCATACGTGATAAAGCCGGCAGCGCAGCATGAAATTGTACTGGAGGCTCTACTTGCAATGGGCTTGGTCTCGCCTCCCAAATCAATATCACGTGGATTCATTGTTGAGCTCTACTGGCCAGACCTTTGTACTCTGAAAAGGTCGCTGGCCGCGCCTTCACAGTTTCGTGACGTTGCGCATGTAGCGCGCAAAGCGCGGATGGAGCCAGCGGTTCACCACCCATCTCCACAGCCGCTCCTCAATGAAGCGCAGCTCCCCGTTGTACTGGACGTTGGTTGCGCCGTCGAGACAGCGCGGCGGAGTGCGCACGCTCACTGCCGCCGCTGCCGGCCTGCTCATCCGGCGGGCCAGCAGCACGCGCACCTCCGTTACGCCCGAGTGCAGCAGATACCCGGTGAGCAGGTGGTGCGCCAGCAGAGAGTAGTCGCGCGAGGCGGCGGCCGGTGCGGCCGGGCTGGCCTCGTCCGGATCCGGCGGGAGCGCGCTCGCGCCGTCTCGCGGGGCCGTGCGCTCGTCTGCGGGATGGCGCAGCAACAGGTCAGGAGAGGCGCCACCAGACGTGGGGGGGGGGGGGGGGGAGCCCGTCACGGTAGGCCGACGAACGACCACTCCCCAGTGCAGTGCCTTGCAGCGACAACGTCGCAGAAAATGACGTGATGACAGCCGCTACTGGACGCTATCGCAACAGCCGGATGTGCCAGGCTTTCCCACAGCCCATGACCGGTGGGGCTGGGTCCACGGGAAGAGGCAGAGTGCACGATCAAGTGAGCAGGCCGTGTCGTTCGGTGACATCGTGCCAGGTCACACCTTTACGTGATGTCCCGATATTGCACGATATTTGAACACCACACCAGTATACTACACGGAACCAGAGCGCTGGATCAGCCGGGTAATCGGGTCAGGTCAGCGGGCAGCACAAGAATCAGCACGTCAGGCCTGGGAGCAGGGATGTGCAATGTGCGTATCAGGACACGACGGGACAGGGCCGTTCCAGTCGAACAAGACGTCAGCACCAAAGCCTGTGGACCACGGGGGCGTGCCGTACTGAGCGTCGCAGACCACACGTCTCTTGATGCGCTCAGTCGAGCACATGTCGTCCAAGACGCAAACAGTCCCAATCACTACGTGCGGAGCAGCCCAAGTCACTGGCGGTCAGACAGGAATGCGGCTGGAGCCGAGTGAAGTGGACAGGAGTGAAATGGAGTGAAGTGAAGTAAAGTGAAGTGGAGTGGAGTGGAGTGGAGTAGAGTGGATTGGAGTGTAGTGGATTGGATTGGATTGGATTGGAGTGGGGTGGAGTGAAGCGGGGAGGTTGGCGGCCTCACCCCACGCAAAGGTCACAGCAACAGCGCAGCAGGCCGCAGGGACCGGGTGAACGAGAGTGTGGCTTGGAAACGGCACAATGGACAGAAGGAGTATGGAAGAAGGTGAGCAAATCCGAACAACGTTTTCTCTGCAGCACTGCAATATCACCCCCAATTTGGACTCCCCAATTCAATGAGATGAAAAAGGTAAAACCTGCTTTGTGCAAAAGGTGGAAAAACGAAGGTTAAGGACGCGTTGACCTTGACGACTCTCTATTGCAGTGACACGAGACTAATGGGGCCAGACAGAGGACAACACGGACGATCCAGCCGCCAAAAGCGTAGGTTACTGTGTGCAGGCGGTCTGTCCTGTGGCGCGCATAGCACGGATCCGCCAGTTTGGGACGATTTTAGGCGTTAAAGGCAGATTTTGGCAGCCAGAGGGGACGGATACGTGAACCTAATTGCCCGGTGTAAGCAAATGTACCGGCTACAACTCCCAGACGGATCTCCAAACTGCCCACCCCTGACGGCGGGCGTCACTTGTTCACCGAAAAACAGCCACTGCTAACTTTTTCGGAGTCGACTTCAAGTGCAAAAGGCTGGGGGCAAAACCCAGGAAGATTGGGCCTTACAACTGCAAAGGTGCTTATTCATGCTCACTGTGAACACCATTCACCAAAATATTTGCGCATTTTGCAATACTTCTGTTATCGTAACAATTATCTAACGTCACAAAATGCGTCTGATGAGTAAAGTAGTGGAACTTTAAGGAGACGGCCCCGGGTAAAGGGGTGCCCGGCAGTGACAGCAACTTTTCGAGAGGCTCGTCGTTTTTCACAGACCGGGCCATAGAACTTAAAGAAAACTTTGGTCTCAGGCGATTTTTCGTATTGGTGGCAGATTTTGACAACCAGAAAGGACGCCGCACCAACCGCATGAAGAGAGGCTGAATGAGTTTTGCTGCATGACAATAAAATTCCCAACACAGTGAATTACTGAATCCCCGAAAATGTTGCGGTGGTCACTGAACAATAATCGCTCTATTTCGGTCACTCTCCAAAACTGGACAGCCATAGCGAACTCCCTTACCCCGTTATTTCTTCCCGTCCGTTGTCCATCCCTCATCACGCAAATACTTGGCTCAAAAGCAAACAAGCTCAACGCAACCACCCGAGCGGCCGCCACGGACAGCAGCACACACGCACGCCGCTCCCAGACACCGGCCGCCATCCGAGGCGGCAGGGCGGCGAAAGCTCACCGTCCGCGTCGACTCCGTTGACGGCAAACGGCCGCTTTCGGGCCGGACTGACCGGCGGCGACTGAATGCACCGCTTGCGGCCCGCCGCCGCGCCGGCGACGTCCTTCGATCTCTCGCCGTTCGCCGCGAACGACACCTGCAACCGCCGCCAGCGTCCGTCACGACACGAGTCGAAGCTTGCGCCCGCGACCGGGACCGGCGCCGCGCTCATCCCGCCGCCACACAAGGCGCGGCCGGGTGCGACCGGGACCGGCGCCGCGCTCATCCCACCGCCACACAAGGCGCGGCCGAGTGCGACCGGGACCGGCGCCGCGCCCGTCCCACCGCCACACAAGGCGCGGCCGGGTGCGACCGGGACCGGCGCCGCGCCCATCCCACCGCCACACAAGGCGTGGCCGGGTGCGACCGGGACCGGCGCCGCGCCCATCCCACCGCCACACAAGGCGTGGCCGGGTGCGACCGGGACCGGCGCCGCGCCCGCCCTCATCATCGTCGACACGCGCGTCCAGCGGCGGACCAGACGGCTCTGCGCACCTGCGGTCCGGCAGACCAGCTGTTCTCATTCTCGGTGCAGGCGGGCGACGGCCGCCGCGCGTCCCGCCGTTCGGGCATCAGGTAGGTGTCCGCCAGCACCTGCAGCGACAGCTGGGCCGGCCGCAAGCGACCGTAGCGCGACTCCAGCAAGCCGGCCGCCGTCCAGGCGCACAGCCAGGCCGGCCGCAACGAGCACAGCAGCTCCTCCACAGCGGCCGGCGGCAGGTCTGCGGCCCAGCCACGCTCGGCGTCAGGTCAGGGAACAGGGCCGGCACGGTCGCAGCGGGACATAATGGGTGGGAAGCCTAGAAGACTACGCCACGGGAGGGACGGGGAGAAACGGAAGACATGGAAGGCATGGTAACAAGCGAGATGGGGCTAGGCAGAAGAACGCTACAAGACCGACGGCCAGGGTTCTATGAACGATAGGACCATGCGAGGGTTGGGAGCATACAATCGCACCCAAAATGAGACCACACCAAAAACGCAATAAAAGTAGCACCATCTGTTCCAGATATGTTAAAGCGGACACCAAATGAAGGGGGGGGGGGGCAGAGGGGGAGACCCGTCGCCCTGGCTGGTCACAGAACACACACCTGCGTTCTCCACGGTCCTGGCCAGCTCCATAGCCAGCTCCTTCATGCCCTCACTGACTTTGGGGAAGTCCTCGCGTTCAGAGCTGATCTGTACCAGGCCGGCCGCCATAGCCATCAGTCTCTGTCACAGTCGACAGCGGGGTCACGTCACGCGGAGAGGTCGGCACGCGGCCCGAAAGCGCGACCGTAGGTGTGTCACGGCCGCGCGCCGTGTCGAAGAGAGTCCATATGTCATGGCAACGACAGTGACACGGAACAAAATGCTCAGGATTGGCAAGAATTGAACTATGCGTTTGAAAAACGGTATGCCGCCGTTGTTCTGCGCTTTAAACCGATGCAGACAACACCATACAGCTCTGTGCAGAGAGCTGCGAGACCACCGTCGTCAGCCCGCGGCGGCGGCGGCGGCGGCGGCGGTGGCGCGAGCGTCGCAGCCGGCGTCTCACCAGCAGCAAGAGCCGCATGGTCATGTCGGCCGGGCCGACGTGCGCGGTCACCAGCCACTGGCAGATGCTGGCCGTGTCGTGGCGGCTGAAGCCCGGCTCGCCGCACGGCCAGACCACGTGCGCCAGCAGCGGGCGCCCCGCTGGCCGCCCCTGCAGCCGCCGGGCCGCGAGCGCACTGTCGGGCACGGACCGGTCTGTCGGTCAACACTGGCACCGCACAGGCCACCGAGCAGGCCGCCGCTCAGCTGTCGCCACCCGAGGCAGATCAGCGCAGCCCGGCATCACCAACTCACGCGCGCAAGGACACGGCTCGTGCCAGTCTGCGACACAGACGGGCGGCCAGCGCTCAGCCACCGAACGGAGGACACGGACGAGGCTCGCCAAAAAGAACAGCCCAAACCAACGACCAGCAGACCAAAAGGGCAAGTGATTGCGAAAGGGGAAACATGGCATCTAAGCACGACGATAATGGATTGCAGTTTGCACAGGACACTAACATGCCGAAATCCCGCTGCAAAACAGGATCCGCCGAATTGAATGAGTCAGAGTGGCCCCGCTCCGATTACGGAGAGCCCGTTCCGGCCCGGCCCGGGCCTCAGGCGGCGGCTGCGGTCAACTGCGACCCGGAGGTCACACAGCAGCTCGCTCCGAGACGCCCCGCCACACAGACCTGCTGCTCCAGGCCGTCATGTCCTCCTCTAGCAGCGTCACCAGGAAGTCGAAGAACTCGGTGAGCGGCACGTGACAGCGCGATGGCAGTCCGGCGTCCAGGCAGCGGCCCCTCGCCTTCTCCAGCACGTACGCGATCTGCCGGCAGCCAGAGCGCAGCCGATCAGCGCAACTGCACTGCCGGGTCTGGACCGTGGCGTCTCCGGCGGCCACTAATCACGCCGCGTTCGTCGTCAGCCAGAGATCACGAGGCGCGATGTGACCGCTGGCTTACAGTGGGCCTGCTGTTGGCTCGAAAGCACCAGACTGGTACGTTCAGCCCTGACAACAAAGCTTCCGGCTCAACCGTTGGCACAGCTGCCTGGTCTACTCCTGCTCCCGGCTCCTGCATCGGGCTTTCCTGCCCGTCGGCCCAGCAGAGCGGCCCGCGCCGGCTGAACACCTCTCCCTTGTGCCCCTTCGCACCGACCACACCCCCACCAACGGCACCCACAACCGAGAACGCCTGGCCAGTGGCCACCAGCGCCGTTCACCCACCGGGACAGAGTCGACCGCAAGCGCGTCATACCACACAGCGCGCATGGCCTGTGAGTGTGGCGCGTGGTACCCGGCCACCACGCGGAGCAGGCGCAGACAGCGGCGCAGCAGTGTCTCGTCCTCCGACACCTGTCGACGGGCCAGCGCTGGGTCAGTGAGGGGGGGGGGGGGCAGTCAGTGCGCGGCACTCATGCAGCTGCAGCACGCGGGGTGATGAGTGATACGTGAAGCAGCGATGAGCGAATTCAAGCTCACTTTACTGAATCGTATGAAAGTGAGTAGTCACGAGGTCGCTGGGGTGGCTAAAGTGACTGTCGTGCTCAACTATGGAGAGCTTTTGCATTATCACCACAGCATTACATGAATAAAACAAAACTTATTAATACACACAATGAGCCTGTACGGCAAACAGGACAAACGTGCACTTCACTAACTCATGTCTAAAGGCTCTTTCAGAGGTCCTACATGTGTACTGGAAGTGGCGACGGCCTGCAGAGCACCGCGGGCAGCTGCCGCTGCCGCCCCCGCGGCCGGCGCTCACCAGCATGATATCGTGCACCAGGTAGCTGAGCTCGTGCTGCGGCGGGTAAGAGTCGTGCGACACGAACACCTCCAGGCAGTCCATCTTCTTCTCGGTCTCTTGAAGGCTTCTCAACACGTTTTTGTACCTCAAGCAAAAGGGGGTGCCACCATCCTGGGCGAGCCACACGACACGGTCAATTGCGGAGGGCGAAGCTGGCGCACCGGAAGAGTCGACACCCGACGATGGGACGGCATCAAGGGGCCAGGTCAGCAACTGAGGAGGTCGAAACCACAGCCCAGTGAAGAAAGTCCGTTGGCTTCGAGTCAGGACAGAGTCAACACTGTAGGACACAAAGGGCAGGGCGATGCCGGCAATTGCTGACAGATGATTCGTGACCGAGTCGGCACCATGGGGCGCAATCGCTGCACGGGAAATAGTCAGCTTGTAACTGAGAAGTAGAAGCCAGAACAGGGAGGCAAAGCCGGCACTGTTCAGCTCAGGTCCCCTCCCCCCCCCCCCCCCGCGCTTGGCAGGCGGTTCGGTCGCAGCGCAAGAGCGGAACATCTCACGTTCCCAGCAACACGACGAGATACAGAGACGCCGGTAACCAGTCAGGTTTTGGGGTGCGCTTGACATCCTCAGTGTTACCCCGCACACGCACACGCACACGCACACGCACACGCACGCGCACAAATGCACATGTGCACGCGCGCACACACACACACACACACACACACACATGTGCACGCGCACGCACGCAAGCACGCAGTGTCATCACATTGGGTGATAGGATTACTGACAATGCGGTGTAAGATAACAGGCTGAGTGTAGTCGAGCAATAGAATTCTGCCTGATACGCAGAGTTCGCCACATTAGGGAACAACTGAGGAAACAGGAAATGGGGTCCTCATGGCATTTCGACGATGCCTGGATGCAATCATGCTATATCATGAAAAACCCGAAAACATCACCCTAACCTGCAACTCGCGGTAGCATGCCACGTGCAACCAAATGTGATGATGATGATGATGATGATTTGGGGTTTGGGGCGCATCGATTGCTGCAGGTCAT
>NW_023596576.1:56267039-56337039 GCF_011947565.3 Pollicipes pollicipes
ATCCTTGATAGTTTCGAGTGGCGCCACTACACAGCCAGCCAGTCATAATGCCAACTTCAGGCATCGTGATCCTCAAAACTATTGGGTTGGCGCAGATAACACTGTTCTATTCGGACGCATTCATTTTCGAATATTTTTCAAAATACATCTACGTCTGCATCTCTTACAGAACTGACCCCAAGCCCGCTACACGTCACTGTCACACTATTAAACCCTTCGTTTGAGGCATGCGATATTGCGGTCACATTCTATTTGTCTCGAAACTCTCAAATTAGAAGAATACTAAAAGACAGACGTTTATCAAGTGATCATCTCACCGGCACAAGACATGGGCCATGGTTCTGGGACTGATGACGACGCCTCAACGATTATGTACGGGTTGTATAACACACGTAGAGCCGTCAAATTAGAACCGGCATTCCATAACAGTGGTAATGCAGCTATCATATTTGGCCTGCCATAAAGTGTTCGTGCCTCGTCGCCGTGTTTCGGAAAGTTCACAGGCAAGTGACATTTCGAACTGAGTTGACCGAATTGCCTCGGCACTGGTTCGTCATTTTATGTGGTATTATCACGGTAGCCTCGAACGTACTCCGACCAGCGCATCTGACCAGCATGGCAGCGACGACTTCGATGCGAAAATAGCCTATGGTCATTAATTCGACACACGCAGCTGTAATAGTTAAATGTGAGGGTTAGTTGCTTACTGATGATATATCAGATACGTAAAATTAACGTGAGTGGCAAAAAACGACACCCAAGTCCAATTTCCCATAAGAAATAATGTTAGAGAAGACAGAAATTTTGCAAATAACGTAGGTCTTGAAAAAGGCAATCGACTGGTTCACATTATAACAGTACACTCACTCTCTTTGAACAAACGTGTGCCATCCGGGTCTATTTAACAGAGGCCCTCGCACCTTTCTGAAGGCGGCGCTTGGTTTCCATCGAGCCTGGCTGACATTTGTTGTAGCACTCCTCTTCTGTGAGGAAATTGTTCGCGTTGCCGTCGCAGCCTCCGAAAGTGAAGCTCTCACAGACCCCCGACTTGGCGTGGAAGAAGTATCTCAACAGAACGGAGTCACAGCTCCCAGAAGTAGGCGGCAGGAGGCAGAAGTCTGGAGCGGACAGGCGCGGAACCCGTTACTTAGCTCACCAAGCGCCTAGGACGTGTGGCATCTGTAAGATCTGGTCAGCAGGCCAAAGAATCAAAGGCGAAATCATTGTTCGGACTATCGTCCTCGTCTAGTGTGCCAGTATATACACAACGTTTCGGTCATTTCACGCTCCAGCCGCCGTCAGAGTCCTAGGAATGGCTGGATTATGTCTTGTTTTCGGCCATGTTCTCGTCACAACCTGCATTGTCTCACTGGCATACCTAAGATTCAAAACAGAATTCTCACTTGCGAGTCCCGTAATCTACCAACTGAGCCAACCGGGAAGGGCTTTCTTTGTCAGTTTGGCTCACCACCAACTGAGCTACTGAGCTGACAGGGAAGAGCCTTCCCTGCTGGCTCCGTTGGTAAAGCACTGGACTCACAAAATGAAGACCTTGGCTCCAATCCCAGCCATACTGAAGACAGAACTCGGCCCGTGACGTGTATGGGGCTGAAAGTCAAACAACACCTGGGGGCTAAACAGCACCTCTGACAACGGCCCGAGAGTCAAATGGCCGATACGTTGCATGCGTATCAACACACCAGACGGGAACGTTAGCCCAAACAACAAGACCATCCACAATACGAATACCTTGTCTCAATCCTTCCGCAAAACTAGTCACAAAGTGCTTGGAGCGTTCGACATCCGCGGACGATGCACAAGCTTGGAGATCTGCACCATGTGACCCATGAATGACTTGTGTAAGTTTCAACGAATAGAAGCACTTAAAAATTGTCAAGAAAGCTTATGCGCATTTCGACCCTCACATGGTTTTCGAAAAGCCCATTTCAGTGTACAACATATGACGAAAGGTGACAAAACTCGAAACTGCCGTACGAACTAAGCTTCCTCAAGAACCTTAACTGATTATTTCCCGTGTTGATAATCTAACACAGACAACTCCCGTTGCAATTAGTGGTTAAGTCGTTCCAAATTACCAACTTGGTTGACACAGGTTGGGTTCGAACAGTACTAGCTCATGACGCCTGCTCGCTACCTACAGTGCGATTTTTAAAAGGCATTACAGTCGTGGGTCACCTTGACTGTCCGTTGGGACGCAGGTGTTCTTGCATTGCTCCAGACTGACGAAGTTGTTGGCGTTGCCGCCGCAGCCGCCGTACTCGAAGCTGGTGCAGGCGCCGCTGGTGGAGTCATAGCTGAACCGTATCAGGCGCTCCGAACAGCTGCCCGCGCTGGTCGGCAGGAGACAGGCGCCACCGCTCACCGACGCCAGTGACACTGCGCCGCACAAGATAGACGTCATAGGCACTGCACCGCACAAGATCGGGCCAGTGATACTGCGCCGCACAAGATAGATGTCATAGGCACTGCACCGCACAAGATCGGGCCAGTGATACTGCGCCGCACAAGATAGATGTCATAGGCACTGCACCGCACTAAGATCGGGCCAGTGATACTGCGCCGCACAAGATAGACGTCATAGGCACTGCACCGCACAAGATCGGGCCAGTGATACTGCGCCGCACAAGATAGATGTCATAGGCACTGCACCGCACAAGATCGGGCCAGTGATACTGCGCCGCACAAGATAGACGTCATTAGGCACTGCACCGCACAAGATCGGGCCAGTGATACTGCGCCGCACAAGATAGATGTCATAGGCACTGCACCGCACAAGATCAGGCCAGTGATACTGCGCCGCACAAGATAGATGTCATAGGCACTGCACCGCACAAGATCGGGCCAGTGATACTGCGCCGCACAAAATTGACGTCAGAGACACTGCGCCACACAAGATAGACGTCAGATACACTGCGCCACACAACGCCGCACAAGATAGACGTCAGATACACTGCGCCACACAACGCCGCACAAGATAGACGTCAGAGACATTACACCACACAAGATCAAGTCAGGGACACTGCGCCGCACAAGATAGACGCCAGAGACACTGCATCCGACAACGCAGAGGTCAGGGACGCTGCACCGCACAGTATCAGGTCAGGGACACTGCGTCACACAATATAGATGTCGTAGGCACTGCGCCACACAAGATCGATGTCAGAGACTGCGCCGCACAAGATAGACGTCAGAAACAATGCGCCCGCACAAAATAGACGTCCGAGACACTGCACCGCACAGCACAGAGATCAGGGACACCGCACCGCACAAGATGGGCGTCAAAGGCACTGCGCCGCACAAAACAGACGTCAGGGGCACTGCGCCACACAACACAGAGGTCAGGGGCGCTGCACCGCACAAGACAGGGTCAGGGACACTGCGTCACACAAAATAGACATCAGAGACACTGCGCCACACAAGATAGATGTCAGGGACACTGTGCCACAAAACACAGAGGTCAGGGACACTGTGCCACACAGGACAGACATCAGGGACACTGTGCCACAAAACACAGGGGCCAGGGACACTGCACTTCACGAAACAGAGGTCAGAGCTTCTGGGACGTAAAGCAAAGCGGTACGGGACACTGGGCCGCCGAATAAAAGGGTGAGGGACACAGGGCCGCAGAACAGGGTCAGGGTTGCAGGTCCACACAAATAGAGGCCAGAGAGAATTATCTTGGGAACACTGAGGCCGGGGACATTAGATCGTGGAACAAAGAGGGTAGAGGTCAACAAAGACAGTGATCAGGGGAACCGATATCCAGTAATACACTACTAAAAGGATATGAACAAGCCGAAGGGCAGGCCGGGACACTTGGGTCGCACAATCCATAGATCTGGGACAACGAGTCTCAAAACACAACAGTAAAAAATTCAAGACAGCCCAGCACAAAGATCAAGGACATTGGGCTGTAGAGCACAGAGTGCACAGGAACGGAACCGCAGGTATCAGGGGTCAGAAACATTGGCCAGTACAACACAAATCTGTAGGATCTGATGCGCAGAACACAGCGCACAAACCCTTTGCAGAACACGTTGGTGAAGTGCACTGGATTCGAAACAGTTGGTCGGCGGAGCATAATGGTCAGAGTGCAGCTCAGCGGACAGACCATGTAGACTGTGCGACCATATAGTGATCACGTACACACAGGAGCAACTAAGCAGAAAATAATGCGTCACACAGCCTTCAGACAGGCACGGCTGAGAGAAGTCACCAGGACCAGCCTTCTGACGGCGAAAGGTGTCCAAACTTGCCGCGACCACTGACCCAGATTGCCGCCCAAGGAGGCTGCACCAGACTTCCGCCTGTCGCAAGCCGCATTGCAGTCCGCCAGAGATTTGAAATTGTTCTCATTTCGCTTCGCAGCCGCTGAAGACGAACGGCACACAGCGCTGCTGCTCCGTGTCAAAAGAAGAAACGCTCCAGAGTCCTCGAACAGGGCCCTCTGTTCTTCGGAAGCAAACAAGACGGCTCCACCTGGCTGATCTCTGGAACGGTGAGAGATTCCATCTTATTAACACGCAAACGCTTCGTAAATGTAGGTTAACTACTCATCTTTGTCCGTTTAAACACGGTAATGGAAGCTGCTCGAAACCATTCCTTCCGCTGCTTTACCAATCCTTTTCCTTGAGCGTCCGACGTTTCTGGCAGCTAACTAGTTTCTCTCACGGGCTCACCTAGCAGCTCTGAAGTTTCCGAGAGGGCCCTGTACGCCACATCTTCGGCTGAAACAGGGCGCATCCGTGTTACAGCTACGGACGCTGAAATACCGGCGCGCGCGTCAGCTCTCAGCCACATATGCAAACAAACACGCCAAGGCAGAAAAATCAGGATCTGCGCCAATACAACGCACGTCAAGAAATTTGCTCCGTAGGACAAGGCGGCTTTTTCCAGGTAACGGTCAACAGGCAGTACACCGCTGTAGGACTGGATGCGTCCTTTGCATCCTCCTCCGGGTACGCACGGCATTTCCAGTCGACGGGGCAGCAGACGTCTGTCATGTAGACTGGCACACACTCGCTGTTCGCCCGGCTGCAACGGAGGGTCACCCTCTCAGCATTGCACTCGCCCTGGCGACCTCCACATCTTCACAACACGCAACAATGCCCCCGCAGCAACAGTGCAGCGGACCGTGCAAGGTTCAGCAAAGAGGCCATTTAACATCGCTGACACCTCCAGCAAGGACGGTCGATCGAGAAGCGGGTTAGCCATTGCTAGTACTACGACCAGCTCTGCTGGGTCCAAATGTAATTTACCGGTGCTGCCCCCACCTTATGCAGTGGCACCCACTGGGTTCAGGCGGGATTATTAGTACTGACCGAGAGTTCTGGTCGAGACAGTCGTTGAACCGGCAGCCGGGGCCGCCAGGGCCCTCGTACTCGGTGGTGCAGACACACGTGACGCACGGGTCGTCACGAGTCGGCATCAGCTCGCCCTCCACGTACGTGAGGCCGTCAGCCTGGCACGTGTGCCCCTGGCTGGACAGGCTGATGTCCGTCGAGCGGCGCCTGCGGGAGCCTGCGGACGGGCGCAGGCGTTGGCTTAGTCGGTCAGGCCGCGCAACAGAGCAGCCTCCACCAGCCTGATGGGAAGTCCTCTCTGTCTCGCGGGGATTTTCCTGGAAACTCCGCAGCAACGCGACATCCGACGTCAAGTACACACAATGCACTACACGTTTTACACAGCCAAAGCTGGCAGGAGCGTCTGGTGACCACACAGCACCGTACACCAGACATGCCCTCCGCGACAGACCCCCCCCCCCCTTCCGCGCTCGCGGCCGGGCCCCCACTGACCGCACTGGACGCTGACGGGGCAGCAGCGGTCGGGCCCCACTGACCACACTGGATGCTGACGGGGCAGCAGCGGCCGGGCCCCACTGACCACACTGGACGCTGACGGGGCAGCAGCGGTCGGGTCCCACTGACCACACTGGACGCTGACGGGGCAGCAGCGGCCGGGCCCCACTGACCACACTGGACGCTGACGGGGCAGCAGCGGTCGGGCCCCACTGACCACACTGGACGCTGACGGGGCAGCAGCGGTCGGGCTCCACTGACCACACTGGACGCTGATGGGGCAGCAGCGGTCGGGCCCCACTGACCACACTGGACGCTGACGGGGCAGCAGCGGTCGGGCCCCACTGACCACACTGGACGCTGCCGGGGCAGCAGCGGCCGGGCCCCACTGACCGCACTGGACGCTGACGGCGCAGCAGCGGCCGGGCCCCACTGACCGCACTGAACGTCGACGGGGCAGCAGCGGTCGGGCAGGTACAGCGGCAGGCAGCCGGCCGAGATCTGGTTCCAGACAGCGGCCGGACAGTCGACCTCGGCGCAGTCGATTTGCGGCCCCGAGCCCGGGTTGCTGGCGCACACGCAGTCACGCTTGCACGGGTCCAGCCGGCTGGCGGCCGGCACCCGCTCACCGGCGGCGTACCGCTTTCCGCGGTACGTGCAGGCGTCGTCGCTGCCCGCGTCCCGCACGTCGGCTGCGGCACGGCGGACGGCGTCAGGGTGTGGTCAACTTGGACGGCGGACGGCGTCAGGGTGTGGTCAGCTTGGACGGCGGACGGCGTCAGGGTGTGGTCAACTTGGACGGCGGACGGCGTCAGGGTGTGGTCAGTTTGGACGGCGGACGGCGTCAGGGTGTGGTCAACTTGGACGGCGGGCGGCGTCAGGGTGTGGTCAGCTTGGACGGCGGACGGCGTCAGGGTGTGGTCAACTTGGACGGCGGACGGCGTCAGGGTGTGGTCAGTTTGGACGGCGGACGGCGTCAGGGTGTGGTCAACTTGGACGGCGGGCGGCGTCAGGGTGTGGTCAGCTTGGACGGCGGACGGCGTCAGGGTGTGGTCAGTTTGGACGGCGGGCGGCGTCAGGACGGATCCGCCCCTCTGGGTTCGGTAAGGGCAAGTTGGCTGGGTTGACAGGGTCGGAAACACTTCTGAGATTTCGGCGCCTGCTGGCACGTTAATGATGTGAGTTTGACGTACGGCCTGAAGCTCCGGCTTCCTCCGCACAGAAGTGTCCGAAAGTTTCAGGGTGGTATTTCAAGGTGTTTAAGGAGTCATTTTACCTCCGTCACAGTCATGTATATATATATATATATATATATATATATATATATATATCACCGTTGGTCATATACATCCACGAACACGACTACTTGGTTGCTTGCCCGGTGCATAAAGTTGCCCCTGATGTGTCTTAGCATATCTGCGGTATGCTTGCTGGACAAGTGCATACATACTTTGACGTTACGTCATAGCAGCATTTTCAGTATACTCACGACAGTCAAACCGCGTGGGACAGCAGGCCTGGTTTTCATACACAGGCTCACAGCCCTTATCCAGGTTATTTTTGTACAGGGACCACGGACACCTTCTCCTGTCGCATTGGTTGTCTGAAAACAAACACATTCGCATCAAATGCGCGCCATTTTTGCCTTTGCTCGAAATAACACGCACACCTGGAATCTTGACGACACCTACGTCCGAAACGCTGCCCGATTTGATGGCGAGGATTTAGACGTCGTCTCCATTATCGAGTTCCCGGACAAGTATTCGAGTGCCGACTTTCACCTGGTGCTAGCGATACCAGCATGTCGTAATAAAGTGACATGTGATATAATTTGGATCACAATCACATCAAGCATCGCGAACACCGCGCTCTCCCCAAGCCATCAGTCGCGCTTGCTTGCTGAGCGCGTGAGTGCGCACTCAGCTCTCTCCCAGTCTATTCGACCAGTCCTTTAAAATGAAAATTAGGTAGTCCGTAACGCATTTGCGAACGCGAACTGCCGGCTGCGGCTGAACGCAGCAAACTTGACGCTGCGACTCACGAGATTATCAGCGCCACACGATCGCGTGGTCAATCCGACGGAAACCCGCGCCCGCCAGGAGGCCACCAGCCTTCGAGTCGACGCGCAGCGCGAATCTCACCATCACTGGTGTAGGTGCCTCCGCACGCCTGGATGCATTTCGTGAGGCTGCGGAAGTTGTTCTCGTTGCCGCCGCAGCCGGAAAAGCCGAACTGACGGCACTTGTCGGCGGCCGTGTCGAAGTAATAGCGCGGCATAACATCGAAGCAGGGGCCCGATTTCACGGGCAGCCGGCAGGCGGCAGCCCGGCTGCTCTGCGCGCCACCTAGGGGGAAAACCACAAACGTCGGCCTGTGTGCCGGGCCGGCTGTCGCGCTGGCGTTGATCGCGAGAATTTGCCATGCTCACGGAATTGTGTGTGGCCATGGAATCGGTGTGAATCTAGAATTCAGTACAACCACACCGGTGACACGAATGCGATGTACACCTCACCCACCTGGGGCGGCACTCATCCATCTGCTCTACTTCCTGGACGCCATTAACTTCGTGAGTGCCAACGTGAGGTAACCAAAAAAAAAAAACCAACCGCCAGCTGCGCCCGGATAGCTGCAAAACACCAACACCAAGGGGCGAGTCGAGAAAGCAACAGCTTATTTAAAAATAAACGAGGCAAACGCGCCGCGCACGTGCATTGCTCGCCCCGTCGACCGCGCGCCACTGACCTGCGGCGCAACGCTTTCTACACTGTTTGCGTGTGCGGAAGAGATTGCGCGTGCCGCCACAGCCGCCGTAGATGTAGCGTCGGCACTTGCCGGCGGCTGCGTCGTACGTCCAGCGGCGAATGAAGCCATTGCACGGATCGCTGTCCGGCTCAATCGGCGGCAACTCGCATACCGCCAGTTCCTTGGCGCCGCCTGCGGCGGGAATGGCGTGCGTTTAACACCAACACCGTGTCCATTGTGCGTGTGCGTGCGTGCGTGCGTGCGTGCGTGCGTGCGTGCGTGCGTGCGTGCGTGCGTGCGTGCGTGCTTGCGTGTGGATGTCACAGGGGCATTTGTCACAATAGCCTTTGGTAAGCAGATGTACGAATCTTGAAACGATGAGCATCAGATGTCTGTTATGTAGGCCAAGAGCCTTAAGTTGTGACTTAGTACAGTAAGCGACGCAAGAGGAACACGACACCGAGTGAAACTTCTTGGAAGAGAGGGTTACGCGTGCAGCAAGCCTCAGTTGTGAACAACTCGTCGCAAACGAGATAGGCGTGGAGTGCTGTTGTACCGGTATACAAAAGAGTTACTCTACAGTGCTATAGCACAAGGCCAACAGCCCCAATGAACTCTGAGCCCAGT
Organism: Pollicipes pollicipes; assembly: GCF_011947565.3. Classification (NCBI taxonomy): domain Eukaryota; kingdom Metazoa; phylum Arthropoda; class Thecostraca; order Pollicipedomorpha; family Pollicipedidae; genus Pollicipes; species Pollicipes pollicipes. Next base: position 56,276,228 of record NW_023596576.1, read on the forward strand.
CGTTGCTGAGCCCGTGATAGCAGTCAGTGCGGATGCCCCTTGAAAGGCTTTCCATAACTTTGCAGTAGAAATGCCCCGGGCTAATTTCATCGTCCAGGCGTCCAGCCAGATGAGCTCTCACTGCCAGTCGGGTCAGATGGGACAGTCCTCTATCTCGCACCTAGTATCGCTGGGTTACGAGTCCAACATACTTCCCCTATATCAGAAAGACGACAATGATATTTCGAAACCTCAAACAAAGGCGCCGGCCGGAGTCGCCCACACCAGTGTCGTGTTACCCGTGCCTTGCGACCGCCCGTGTCGACCCTACCTTTGTTGCTGGGCTTGCCAGGTCCACACTGCTTCAACGTGCAGACCGCCCGCCCGCCAATGCAACGGCATCGGTTGCAGTCCTTTCTCCACACCGAGTCCTCTCTGCATTCACCTTAAAGGAAGGGCCGGAGACGTTATCACCGCGCATGCATTGAACTGTGTGTATGCACTTGGGTTTCCCACTTGCGCACTCCGAGAGCTAGTTCCTTCTCGCTAGTATTTTGTAAAGCAAACGCGCAACATAATCTTCGTTCCCAAGAAGTAGGAGACATGTTCTGAAGAATTCGTCAAGACACCATGCATACACGCTACGGCCGATCTCTGCGTCCATGACATCTGAGCTTTGCAAACATCGCATCCGTCCCCAGCGCCAGTGTAATAAGTCAGTGACACAGATATGTTCACTAAGTGAACCAGTGCTGGAGCAGGAGGAGCAGAAGTCTCACCGGTAACCTCGTCGATGAAGCTGATCTTGGATGGACACAGCATCTTGGTGCATAGGGGCCGACCCCTGACGCAGTCACAGGTGTTACAGTCCTTCTTCCACACGCTGCCCTCGAGACAGGTGGCTGAAATCAGCACGAGCATGCGTCCAAACGTTTGGAATGGATGACGTTCTGGATAATATATCGGTCGGGTGTTTAGCGCTTGATGAGCCCCATCAATGTTCAGTTCCTCCTGCAATGCTCATATTCAAATATCACAGTGGACAAGGCGATGCACTAACAAAACTGACCCCACTTTGTCAATATGAGCGATAATTTGAGGACGATTTCACACGCACACAAATCGGCGAGTCTGCCCCGTCGGCGCACGGGTCGCGCTCACACTACAATGTCACACGATAGCAAATATGTCTGCATGGCTGGCACTCGGTTCACGCTTGCAGCTCCCCCCCCCCCCCCCCCTCCTTGCATCCGTCAGACTCGCCCTGTTACGCCATAAGTCGCGTGACGTGACGCGGCCCCCCGGTCTACAGCTGATCATGGCCTAGGACGGCCCAGACCCATGCGGCATGCCGAAGCATGGCCGCGTGATGCTGGCCGACCGCCGGTCCGGGAACGCGAACACGCAGGGCACTGAGCTACGTACTGAAACCGATGGCACAGAATACAGCCAGTACTTTCTAAGACACGAGCCCATACCATGATACCGGGCCTGCTCCAGCTCTCACCACGCTCGTTGGCCTGCGGGACAGGGGCGTCAGACTGGGGTTGCTCCTTGGCGCACAGCTTCTTCGTGCAGGCCGGCTCTCCGTTGATGCACGCGCAGGTGTTGCAGTCCTCTTCCCAGGCAATGCCCTCTAGGCACGTATCTGCGGCAGACAAGGCAGGCCGTGAACGGCGGAAATGCATTGGGCACGCTGGAAAGGCGCCTGAGCTCGGTATCGAAAAAATGCTAGCATGCACGGTGCACAAACGAAGTATATCGCACCACGCAACTCAGACCGACGGCGACAAGCCATCCCTACACCACCATCGCCGGCTGAGCGACTGAGGGCTCCGCACATAAGGTGCGGAGTGCGCGTCAAAAATCACGTGCCATCGTCGTTCAGCTGGCCGACGCAGAAGAAGAGGCCCATCCGCCATTTGACCCTTCCGCATTGGTCACTTGGCCAGCGTGAGCGACGGCCCGAGGCGCAGCAGAACAGCGCATGACTGACCCGGCTTCATGCACAAGGCGCCGCAGCCGTTGGAACAGCACTTCTCGTCGTCCGGGCACATGTCGTCTCCGTTGCAGCCGTTGAAGCAGAATCCTAGCGTTCCCGGAGGCACGTACGGACACTCCCCCGGCTTTTTGTTACCACCTGCGGGCAGGGCCAGGGTCAGGATGTCGGCGGAGTTAGCCAGGACACGGGGGGGGGGGGGGGGAGTCACGAAAGTAATGACAAAAATATCGTCTGACATATCCTTTTGGACCGTTGGGCGACTTACAATCAAACACACACATAAAACTTTATGAAAAGCTGAGCAGCGCGTGGGATAAAGAAAAACGTTGAAGGCCTCCGGGCATTTCGCTTAAGGCTCCAAAACGCACACGTGCCTGCAGGGCCGTCTCCCGACCTCACCTCCCCGTTCGAAGCCGACGCACGCCTTCTTGGTGCAGGAGACGCGGCCGCCCTGGCAGCGGCACGTGTTGCAGTCATCCTTCCACTGTTCGCCGTCGTTGTCGCAGGTGTCACCGTCGGGCACGACGAAGCGCACGGGCACGCCGGGGCGGCCGCCCTCCGGACACGGCCGGCGCGTGCAGCGCGGCTCGCCGCCGATGCACTTGCAGCGGTTGGTGCACTCGTCGATCCACTCTTCGTCCTCCGTGCAGGGCCCTGCGGCGAGCAGAGGAGCCAATAACGAGGTCCGTCGGGCAGGAATCAGAGGGAGACCTTCGACGGGTGTGGCGATGCCCGTGAATGGGGTAGTATGCCGATTGAGTATGCTCAAGGAACGGGTCATATTGTTGGCGCCACCTGCTCGCATACAGACATAGGATTGGCGAGTTGCTACTATGACTTTTTTGAAACCCTCAGTCCAGTTCACTACCACTTGAGTTACATATACCTCCTCTTTCACCGAGCAGCAACGAGGCTCACATCGGCGAGGAGCAGCAGGAAGTTTGGGGGGAAGCGGCTGCTGACCTTCGTCACGGATGGGTAGGTCCATCGGGGTGCAGATCTGTTCGGTGCACTGGACTCGACCCTCGGTGCACGTGCACCGAGTGCAGTCTTCTTTCCACGTGCGGCCCTCTGCGTCGCACGCTTCCCCTGCCTTCGGAAGATCCTCCACCCGTTCACCGGCCTGCGCGGCACATAACTTGTCATACCGCGCCCTGCACGTCATCCGCGAACATCGGACACCTCTCACCGGCATTTTACCAAAACTGCGCCACTCAGGCAACACCCTCCACTATTCCAGCATTTTTAGGAAAGATTACACGCTTTTAGCGCCCGAATGGGCTCAGTTACTGGCATCACTTGGCTGTCAGGCTGCCGAGCTGGAGTAACGCGGAGCCAGCTGGAGCTAACAACTGGAGCTAACAGCTGGAGCTAACAACTGGAGCTAACAACTGGGGCTAACAGCTGGAGCTAGCAGCTGGAGCTAACAGTTGGAGCTAACAACTGGAGCTAATAACTGGGGCTAACAGCTGGAGCTAACAGCTAGAGCTAACAGCTGGAGCTAACAGCTGGCAGGAGCCAACCTTAAGCAACAGCTCCGGTCGGCGAAAGCTGTGCCTTTGCAGGGCAGGTGGGGCATGCCGCACCACGAGCACACGGCAGGAGTTGGCTGACCTTCTTTCCTGGCGGGCACGCCTTGAGGGAGCAGGCGGCCTGGCCGGACGAAGTGCAGCGGCACGTGTTCTCGCACTGATCAGTCCACTTGGAGCCGGGCAGGCAACGAATCCCTGTCACACGCAACAAAGGGCACTGAATTCAAAGCTGAGAACCACGTGCAGTACCTCATCGCACGTAGCACGAGCGGGTTGTGTGACGGCAAATATCGCTTTCAGTCACGAGGAAGCAGTGACACTTTCATGGTCGATGTAAGGTTTATTTGAGAAAAACCGTACCTCAAACCAACATGATAGATCACTTCTACAGTCCCAATAGTATTGCGTCAATTTGGCATGATTACACGGACAGTCCCACAGCACTGATGACTGTGGCCCGGGAATCCACGCAGAACTCACGAACGCTCACAATGAAGTTAACAGGAATATAAGAACCATGGAGTTCGAAGCTAGACTTGAATCTCACTAGCCTGGAGGTCTAAATCCGGTCCAGACCTCCCTGATCTATACGGTCAAACCTGTCCCTGACCTCAATAACCTGAAGGTAAAAACTATACCTGTCTCTCCTCCCTACCTGACCCTTCCTAACGCCAAGGTTTAGACCTGGCCGCGACCATCCCTCGCTTGACGAACCAAACCTGACTCTGCCCTCACTGGCCTTTACATGAGACCTAGCTGGATGCGACTCTGCTAATACAGGCGTTCAAAACTGAACGCTGACCTCCACTGACCTGGCGGTCCGAACCTGGCTGAAACGCCTGTCTCCTGGCAGATGTCCTCAGTACAGTTGACGCGACCTTCGGTGCAGCTGCACGTGTTGCAGTCTTGCCGCCAGGTGGCGCCCTCTTCTATGCACGTGTCGTTGACGGCCGACACGAACTTGGTGGGCACGCCGTACTGGCGGCCGTACGGGCACGCCTTGAGCGTGCAGTAGGAGACGCCGTTGGGGCTGCAGCTGCAGATGTTGTCGCACTCGTCCAGCCAGCTGGAGCCGGGGCGGCACTGCTGTACTGTGGATGACGCAGGCGTCAGCGGTAGGTCCGGTCACGTGCAGAGCCCCGCAGGCTGGCTCACCGCGGGGCTCTGGCGAGCAGGGACCGCGCAGGGACCGCGCAGAGCTGCGCAGGGACCGCGCAGGGCTGCGCAGGCTGGCCCACCGCAGGGGTCAGGCGCGCACGGACCGCGCAGGGACCGTGCAGAGCATCGCTGCGATGCGCTCTGCGGCTGCCGAGCAGAGCACGGGTCTCACGTGCACACGCGCTATGGTGACTCCAGAACTGCTGGTATTTTGCCATTGGAGTGTTCAGAGCAAAGATAACGTGCACAATTCCGCCAAGACATAGAACAATCGACCAAAAGTTTAACCAGCATCTGTGTGCGGGAGAGAGCGGCCTCGTCTAAATAGCTTCACCTAATGTCATCATCTCTCTGGGACTCCCGGCCCCATCACCCTGGGGCTGACCCGCCATCGCCGCACCGCAGCTGCACAGTTTGTGCCGCCCACGCCCTCGAACCCCACGCTCCACACCGGGCCGTGGAGAGCGAGAAGAGTGACGCCGCGCTCACCTGGCACGCCGTCGCGCTCTTGCTGGCGCTGCCGGCAGGCGCCGCGCGTGCAGGCAGTGACGCCGTCCACGCACTGACAGGCGTTGCAGTCGTCGTGCCAGGTGCCGCTGCCGTCCTCGCACGGCTCGCCCAGCCGCGGCAGCACCTTCAGCGGCCGGCCCGCCTGGCGACGGCGGCGGTCAGTGGCCCGCCTGTGTGGGCTGCACACCGCGACGGACGCGGCGACCACGGGATCCCGTGTGTGGGTCAGTGAACCGGATACGGGGTCAGACACCTCCTCGTCCGCCCTGAGCATGGTATCACTGCATGCCGTATTCAGTGAGAGGATATGTCCGCCATCAGCCCAGGGGTGAATTGAAACTCGAGCCGCCCTTGATTATGGACTCTTTCGGACCCAGAGAAGCTCCACCAGCGCACCAGCAGGTAACAACTGGGGACGGTGCTATAGGCAGGCTCTTTGCAGATGGCCTTGTTTTTACCAGTCAGCTTAATTTCACATTATCCCAATGGTTCGAACGGGCCAGGAGGCTCTTCACACTCGTGATTTGTCGGGTGACTGACCTGTTTTCCGGGGGCGCAGACCTTCAGCGTGCACATGACGAGCCCGCCGTTGGAGCAGCGGCAGTTGTTGTCGCACTCGTCTGTCCACTCCTTGTCCTCCTCGCACTGCTTGTCAGAATCTGGCTCTGATCCTGTGCAGCATCGAACTAACGTAAACAGGTCTGCAGCAACATTTAAGCAATTAGGCGACTATATGGTGACATCAAGCATACACAACGATATTAGGGCAAATTCTCAGCCGCACCCACGACGATAAAACGAATCCTGCATCGACACGGAACATTGACGACTGAATGTATCCCCACACAACGAACTAGCAACACGCAACTTTTGGGAGCGATGTTTCAACAGCGACAAAAATGGCAATTTGTACCAAAACCCAACAGCCATCAGGCAGAGTTTAAGATGCATCGGGGGAGCACCCCCCCCCCCCTCCATCCCCCCCCCAGCTTATGTTCCTCGACCCGCCCCTGCGACAGCAGCCCAGCCGGTAGCACGCCGCCCGCTGCCCCTCACCGGCGAGCAGAGGCGCGCGCAGCAGTTGCCGCCTGCAGGGGCGTGAGCTGCAGACCACTAGGCCGTCCAGGCAGCGGCACATGTTGCAGTCGTGCCTCCACGAGCTGCCCTCGTCCGTGCACGCGTCGCCGTCCGCGTAGATGTACCTGTTGCCCGAGGGCGGTGCGCCAGAGCAGTGTCAGACGCCAGGTCAAGCCGATCGCGAGACAGGGAAGGCTTGGGGCTCGTCTCGTCTAGTGAGAGCTGGCTCTGCTTTTGTCGCCCAAACAAGGTTCAGCAGTAGGTATTTATAATTGATAAGGGATGCATTCGAACATGAGCGGGTGGTATACGTGAAAACAGCGGTTATGCCCACAGGCCTCCGGAAGCGGACTTTATGCAAAGGACAGCTTGTGTTTGGAGCTTCAGCAAAAGCGCATGCTCGCTTTTCGTGTAGAAAAACAAGAGCGCACAGTAACCGTCATTTTGATCGTGTTTGTTGCGTTGTTCAATCACTAATATTGTGTTTATGCAGAATGCTGTGTTTAATGCAGAATACGCTGGTTCCTTTTACAATTCATCACTAGCACATTAACAGCGCAAACGAACTGCTCACATACCCTCCCACAAAACTACGAGACCACTAAAAACCTGTTAATAGCACCCATTTTGCATGGGTCGCTCGTAGGTTCCTGTTCGTGTGCGCTGATAAGCAAGCCGAGGCGAAACCTTCACTTATCACGTCCTCACCCAGACGAGTTCACTGTTCAGTACAGACCTCCCAAAACAGTCTGCTATGTGCCTTCTGGTATAAAGCAGATTTAGCGTGCCATAAGCAGTGAGGCCGAGAGACTCGGGTTTATAAACAGAAACAAGAGCTCGCTGAGAGGCATGGGACCATGGTGTTTAACTGCCAGCTTTATGGAGCTCCCAGGTCCCCCCATGTTGGTACAGCTCACAAACACGACGCGGGAGGCGTCGCAGTAAAGTCAGCTCGCGAGAACAACGGAATCACAGACGGCGTGTGCTTCACACTGAGTGCGAAAAAGTCGCTTCTCATGTAAACTGTTTTGGAGTCCGTTCAAATTCCCACACTGTGAGAGTAAACACTTCCCTCCCGCTCACCATCCAAGCCACCGATCGCGTTCGGAACGCCAAGGCTGTTTGACGCAACTCGTGCAAAGAACCACGGAGTACATGTGAACATATGCCTCAGTGATTCAGAATCCTGCTTGATAAACTGAGTGAGGATCTGTTTCGAAGCCAAACGTAGTGATTTTTAGAAGGCAGCTGGAGAGACCTGGTGGCTGGACTTAAGCCCTGGTCAGTAGGGTACGAACTTTGCCAGCCCCAAATACATTTTTAGATTCCTTCGACTGCCGGCCAGATCGTGTCTGGGCGCTCCGAGCGCACCTCGCGAGAGACATGAACCTGTACCCGAGTGCCAGAAAGGTGCCTGAAGGTCATTAGTGTCTGAACGCCCGTTGCGAAGCAACGCTTCTCGTGAGAGCTGTGACCTGGTCAGCGGTCGTCAGTCACTGCCATTGGCCGGTAACCGGCGGTCAGGTCAGGCTGCCACTGGACCTTATGGAAAGCAGGGACTGACCGGCAGCCGAGTCCCACAACTGAGCCCATAGCCGGTCTGGTGCCCGGCGGCCGGCCCCCTGTGGACACATTCACCATCCGGTCCCGACGGTCGTCCCATCCCCGGTCCGCGCGCACCTGACGGGTACCATGGGCCGCTTGCCGGGAGGGCACGACATCAGCGTGCAGGCCGAGTGGCCGCTGTCCGGACAGAAGCAGGTGTTGTCGCACTCGTCGATCCACCGCTGGCCGGGCGTGCACGTCAGGGCTGGGGACACGCGGCGCCGGGTCACCCAGGAGACGTGCGGACGCGGCCGGCGGCCTGAGCCGCTGGAACGGCACGAGGCGGGCTGCAGGGACAGTTCGTGCGGAGGCCGGCTCAGGGACGGCGCTGACGCATGGAAGATGAGCTCAAAGACAGTAGTTTCCAGTTTGCTGGGAGTTCATCCAATACACGTATCTGTGTAAATAACGGCATGTATTTCCAGCCGAGGGAGCTCGTCCAATGGCGCCAATTAAACCGACTAACTATCACCAACTGCGCTCATCCTTGCATGCCGGCTCAAAGAGGGCTTCGAATGGTCCGGGCTCTGGTCTGAGTCCTACCAATCGTCACACACAGGGCTTCGAATGGTCCGGGCTCTGGCCTCAGTCCTACCAATCGTCACACACAGGGCTTCGAATGGTCCGGGCTCTGGTCTGAGTCCTACCAATCGTCACACACCAATCGTCACTGAGTCCTATCAATTGCAGCACGCTACACTGTCGTACCATATCATTGTGTTATAAGCTCCAATATCTACAGGACTCCATGGATCCAAGGCTTGATGTCACGTGATATTATCACGACAAGCAGACATGTGCAACTGTCGCGGACACTTGTGCCAGTCATTCAAAACATGGCCAATGGCAGATATGGCACTTCACTTCCGCGTCGCGACGAACATCTACCAGGCAGTGATAGCATGCCAGTGACGCACAACATGTCTGAGACGATGGCATGCCAGTGACGCACAACATGGCTGAGGCAGTGGCATGCCAGTGACACACAGCACATGGCTGAAGCAATGACATGCCAGTGGCGCACAACATGGCTAAGACAATGCCATGCCAGTGACGCACAACATGGCTGAGGCAATGACATGCCAGTGACGCACAACACGGCTAAGACAATCCCATGCCAGTGACACACAGCATGTCTAAGGCAATGGCATGCCAGTGACACACAACATGGCTGAAGCAATGTGATGCCAGTGGCGCACAACGTGGCTAAGGCGATGGCATGCCAGTTACACACAGCATGTCTAAGGCAATGGCATGCCAGTGACACACAACATGGCTGAAGCAATGTGATGCAAGTGGCGCACAACGTGGCTAAGGCAATGGCATGCCAGTGGCACACAGCATGGCTGAAGCAATGGCACACCAGTGGCGCACAACATGGCTAACATGTGTGATCTTACCCGTGAACGGCGAGACGAAGCGGACGCTCTGTCTCTGCTGCTGACAGAACTTCTTGGTGCACTTGACCACGCCCCCCGTGCACGAGCAGGTGTTGCATTCCTCCTTCCAAGAATCGCCCTCATTTTTGCAAGCGTCTCCGTCAAAGACGATGAACTTGACCGGCTTTCCGGCAACCCTGCCTTTCGGACATCCCATCCTGATGGCAGAGTAGGGCAATCGTGTGGTAGACATTGGCTTTGGTGTCATCGATGTTCCTCACCATCCAGTGGAGAAAGTTGCGACAAGGATCACTGCAAGGCGTGCATTATTGCTGCCATATATGACAAACGGTTATCTTTTAACTGCTGCTGCTAATGCTGCTGTTGGCTCCCTGCAAGAGCGTAGTCCAGTACACTTTCCTACAACCATTACGGATACGATGCCCCGCCTAGAATGGGTGTAATATTCTACCTGCAGCGGACACTCTGTCCCATCCACAAAGGACATCTTGATCCACCGAAAGCGGACATTCTGTCTCACCAAAAGCGGACACCTCGTCATGCCCGGAGCGGACACCTGGTCATCCCCGGGCCCTGCCCGTCCCTGAGCCGAAGCGCTGCCACCCTCCTCTCACCCTCCTCAAGCGGACCCACCCTCCAGCGCTAAGGCGCGCTCACCTGGTGCAGAGCGGCTGGCCGAGCCAGCAGCCACAGATGTTGCCGCATTCGTCCTCCCACGTGGTGTCCTCCTGGCAGCTCATCCAGTCCGGCTCGGCGGCGGCGGTGGCGGCCACACCCTGCTCCGGACAGCCGCGCTGAGAGCACGACACGCGGCCGGCGGCGCACGAGCAGCGGCCGCAGCCCTGCTGCCATCGCTCGCCCTCGTTGGTGCACGTCGAGCCGGCCTCGAGCAGGAAGTGGACGCGCGCGCCCTCCTGCGGCGGCAGGCCGACACGAGGATCAGCAGCCGGTCGGCGCCGTGCCGCTGGATCCCACGAGGACGCAGATAGGGGTGACCCAAGCAGAGGGGACGGCAAGCCCATCAGCTGACTTCAGTGTGTTACGCACGATGGCTGGAGGTCCCGTAGGGTTTGTTTGGGTCAGCCAGTCAGCAACACTCGTCACGTTTCAAAATGTTTAATGCCCCGTGGCGTGAAGTAAGTCACAATAGCCCAGGTTCCACACGGACTCTAGTTAAGGTACATACAGCCTATACGTGTGCTTTAAATTGGCCACGGACCCGGATGTTTTTAAGAAAGGCCTGCTTCGACGTTACGCCCATACTAGATGCATCCCGATTTGCGGATGCGGCTGCTCTCACACACGAAGACTACGAGAATTCTGCAATCTTGAGTTAATGGGCAAGATGCCTGCGGTGGTTTACCCCACATGTTCAGCGGATCACTCTCTGGACCACATAACGATCAAGACGGCACGATCCATGTGGTGTCGAGTCTCCACCCAGCCCTCGTCAGCCTACTCGCGGCTTCTGAGCCGGCCGCAGCGCAAAGCGCTGGGATGACCATCCGCCGATCCCACGCCCCATGAGCCGATTTAAAGGTCAGAATGATGATGGTATGACTTGCACCAGCATCATTTTTAATTATCTGTGGCGGTTGGCCTATCATGACGGTTCGAATGAAGAAAACCGCGTTTTTGCAGATTCATTGTCGCTCTTCGTAACCGCAACACTGGTTCAGTTCGAAAACGGAAACCAATCGCTTTCACGGGATGACGTAACGTCAGCCGAAGACGTTTCATGAACCTACCTTACATTGACCATAGTTCAGCTTTCAATCGGAATATTCATGTACGTCGGGTATAAGCAAACAAAAAAGGCTCGAATGTCGCTACTTTGAGCTCTATTTTCAGCCTGACCTGACGAGGCCTGGCATTGCATGACCTTCAGAAAACGTCAACTTGACATCCATCAGTTTCATGATTTGGTTCGTTAGCACGGTCAGTTAGCTTCGACGGCTTTATCGGCGTCCATTAACAACTCAGTCCACATTTTTCATTTTCCACATTTTCACCGCACACGCCTTTGCAAGAAGATCATAGGTCCCCTAACTGACAGGGTAGGAGCTTGACAATTACAGATCAGAAGATATATGTTTAAAAGCAGATAGGATTTTAACAAAATACCTTAAATAATGTGGGAGAAACCTCTCAAACATTGGAGGCGGGTTCAAACAAACCCCCTGCCCTTGGAACGGTTAACCGAGTCTTGGTCACTTTCTTACACGTCAACAAATGTTACGCAGCCATGCGGATGACGCGGTCAAGACATCTGAACACAATGCGTTAGAACGTTGGGTTCAAAACACCCAACGCCGCGCGATTCCACACACGCACGCATGCTACATTGGATCGTGAGAATGGCTTCCCTCGCGTGCCCGTCACGTGGTGCCAGTTGGATGCCGACCGATATTGATGATGCGCAGCGCATCTCAACAGTTCCTTGGGCTCAAAGAGGTAGGTGTTGCACACGCCCACATACGCTCTACAAGCACTCTTGCACCGTACCTGCCTGCCATAAGGACACTCGTTGAGGGTGCATTTGGGAAGTCCACTCTCGGAGCAGTAGCACAGGTTATCGCACTCGTCCAACCAGCGCGTGCCGGTCTGACACTCCCCTGCGAACAAACAGGAACAGGTGGTTAACTAGCAAAGCGTTATCAGCACGTGATCTCACAGATATAAGAGAAATGGTCGGAAAAAATTGTTTTGGTGTATTTTGCGGTTTCGTCCCCCCCCCCCCCAAGCATAAAAGCGGGTTGCTAGGAAACTATCAGCTCTAACCACATAGCACGTGACGAATAACCGCAAGTGTTATGCAACAGCTATTCACATCATGTACGCGCTCACCGAACTTCTCCGGCTCCTGCCGCTGGGCACAGAGCCGGCGCGTGCAGCTGACCACGCCGCTCGTGCAGTCACACGTGTTGCAGTCCTGCTGCCAGCGCTCGCCCTCGTTCTGGCAGCGATCACCCGAGCGCAGGATGGGTCTGAGCCGGGCGCCGGCGCGCTGGCCGGGACCGCACGCCAGCAGCGTGCACGCCGGCACGCCGCCCTCGGTGCACTCGCACAGGTTGCCGCACTCGTCCTCCCATCGATCGTCCGGCTCGCACGGCTCTCGAAGACAGAGGTCAGATGTCAGGGGGAGTGGAGGGAGGCGGGGTAAGCGGGGGTGAGCGGTGGGAATGGGGGGTGGGAGCGCCGGGTCGGGGGGGGGGGGGCGACGCCAGGTACGGAGCGTGGCAGGACTGATGCAACGTACATCAAAATGGTGGCGTGGTGTTTGCTGTAGGCAGAATCAGCTGCCGCAGGAGTGACGGGCAGATTTAATATTCCATTTCTGAAACCACGAATAATATCTCGGCGGTTACTGTAGCGGCGATATATTCATACATCCGTGCAACTCCAACTACCCTGAGCGCACGGAAACTTGTTATCCGGTTATTATCAGAGCATGTAAACCTATTATTGCATCATTTCGCTTCGAGTTGAACACTGCGGTTTACATACGAGAAACCGGAATGTTCTCAGCGAAGCGAAGAGTAATAAGGATTCTGACTGTTGGTCTGAGCCGTTACCTTGAAAACGGCAAAATTGAGCGCCATTTTAAATGCGCACGGTTTAAGTTGAACACAGTGCACATGTAGGTGGCCTCAAACATTATTCAATTTGGCTAAACATTCGTCCAATTTGGCTCGACATTTTTCCACTGGCAATATCAACTGTTTATTCATTACGACGGCCTCAGCGTCATTGAGGCCACATCAGATTCTGCTCTTCTGCTGGCTGCACAAAATGTCTACAGGAGCAGAAACAATGCGACCTGTCCAGCGAGAAACGGATGACACACGCATACCACAATGCAAAAAGTTACCACCATTTGGCCAGATCGCCTAACTTAGTAAAATACGTAATCATGTGTCGGAATCCGAGATTTGTCCGCCTTACCATAACTTAGTGATTTGCAAGTTTGCCAAAGGACAATAGAACCTCCTTTTGCCTACAGCCTTGATTTTAACGAAGCTGTCATGTGGACATCGAAGCATAGAACAGCTGCTCATCTCACACCATCGCTCCGAAAATGAGCAACCAGTAAAGATCTGACCCGTTTTACGAAATCTGACTGCTTCCCACATGACGTAAATCTCCGGCCTGCCCACATCACCTCACGCCCTGCAAGGCACTCGCCCACCGCAGCTCGCCGGCCGGACTCCACCTGCGGCCGGCATGCCCGCTCGCTTACCGGGTGTCTGGGGCGCACGCCGGGGGCACGGCGCCGACTCGCAGACAGCCCTGCCCTCCACGCACGAGCAGCTGTTGCACTCGAGCGTCCAGATGTCGCCCTCGGCGCACGGGTCGCCGGCCGTGCGCACGAACGTCATGCTGCGCTCACTGCGCACCCGCGGCGGGCACGGGCCCACCGTGCAGCGGGTCTTGCCGGACGCGTCGCACAGGCACCAGTTCCCGCAGCCGTCCTTCCACTTGCTGCCGGCGAGGCACGAGCCTGGAACCGGCGCCGGCCGATTGGGCAGGTGGGACGGGCACGCTGACGCTGGCGCTCATGGCGGGGTGTACACCGGGCTTCCCCGCTACCACGACCAGCACCATGATCAGCACCACGATATGTGACGAGGCCGATTTCGACATACATCCTTGCCATCCGTAACAGTCGGCATAAGAGCAACTGTTGCGCTCTCGCACGTGGTGAATGTGTCGCCATGCAGATTCATGCACAAGGACGCTGATTGCTTCACTGTTCAAGTTGCTAACGTGTTATTGGACGCGGCAAAGGCTTCTGATTCAGTTCGATGAGTTTTTACCATTTGCAGCCTGCAGAAGAATGGACAGACACCGTGCTCACTCACCGGACGTGATCGGGTTCCGTTCGGACGAGCACCTGTCTTTGGTGCACACGGTGACGCCGTCCCGGCAGCTGCACGTGTTGCACTGGTGGTGCCAAGTCTCACCAACATTATTGCACGTCAAACCATCTGAAATCACAGCGTAACACACGCATCGTAACTACACTCACAGCAGGCGACAGGCTGCGACGGACCCAACTATAGCAGCGTCGACATTTCCCAACATAGCGCTTATGAGTAAACATTTTGCTCACAACTAATGTCAGCAGTACTAGGTTCGCATTTTATAACGTTCAGGTTAGTTGGTTTATTATATTTACTTTCCCATCCAAACGCTTTTTGTAGATTATTTAGCTCAAGCAAGTGAAGAACTACTTCGAGAGCACCTCTTGCTTACCAATTAACTTACTTAAAAAAGTTGCATTATTTGAAATGAGTTTTTAAACTAGGCATAATGATTTAAGCGTCCTGAATAGCTCTGAGCTTCGGATGGCGGTAAATGTGGCTAACAAATAAATACTCTCCAGATAACTTCTTTCTGGGGTGGATGTGCTAGTAGTAGGTGTGATGTGCCCACACACCGGTGCACGCCGGCGTACGTAAATGTAACCAAAAAACTACATGCGGCACGCCCCTTTTCACCCACGTTTCCAGGTCAGTGTTCTTTCCTTGTGCCCTGAGTTTCGCACCAGCGCGGTACGCTGCTTGCGTCGCGGGTATTTGTAGCGTATTGGTGGTGGCGGGATCAGACGTTGGCCGGGGCCGACGTCCCTTCTGTCCGGCACTACGGACTTGTCGCCGATCCGAGCTGACAGCCGGTGTCGCACGGGTGCGGCGGCCGTGGCTGCCGAGGTCAGCTGACCAGAATCTGCCGCGCCGCCTGAGCTAACGGGGGCGCCACATCCGCCGGAACCAGTGACATCACCTGCCAGTCCGGCCTGGGCCCAGGTCGTCAGCTTCCGACCTCACCCTGCGATGAAACATGCAGCAGCTGATAGCCGAATACGGCCGCCGCCGCCCGGCCAGCTGGCGACGGGTGCTCACGTGACAGGCAGCTGGATAGTACGGCGCCGCTCCTAATGTCCCCACCCCGCCGCCCTCCAGGACGGTCCAGCTGACCAGCTGCGGAGACTCCCGGACGGTGGTGCTGGATAGTACAACGCCGCTCCTAATGTCCCCACCCCGCCGCCCTCCGGGACGGTCCAGCTGACCAGCCGCGGAGACTCCCGGACGGTGGTGCTGGATAGTAAGGCGCCGTTCCTAATGTCCCCACCCCCGCCGCCCTCCAGGACGGTCCAGCTGACCAGTCGCGGAGACTCCCGGACGGTGGTGCTGGATAGTACGGCGCCGCTCCTAATGTCCCCACCCCCGCCGCCCTCCAGGACGGTCCAGCTGACCAGTCGCGGAGACTCCCGGACGGTGGTGCTGGCCCTCAGACGCATGCCGTCAGTCCGGTAGGCTGTGCAGCTGCTCAGACAGCACTTGAGTACCCCACCATGCCGCCGCGCAGCTTGTGTTTTTACGACTGCTGAAGAAATCGTACGTTTCAAATCGCGGCTCCAAGCGAAAAAGTCGACAACGGAATTTTATCGGGCGATTCGTCATTGTGCGAATGCATTCGGAAGTATAAAGTTTCTCCGAAGCTTCTGATATCAAGCTTCTCTTCACTTGTGCTAATATTGGCAGCGTACAAATCTTCCACGCCCTTGGCATCTGATGGGGACCAAAACATGAGTGCGCAATCACAAAGCCTTTAATGCAGGCGGAGACTTACTGCTTTAAAATGCCCACATCTCCCACATATCTTTGGTGACAGACGCCAACTGCCATGTCTGTCGGCGGTACGTCATTTGACGTTATCCATACGTTAAACGGTGTTGCGTATCCTTGAAACCAGACGGAAGTATCTTGTCCCATGTGTCATGATCGATTTGATCAATTAGCGAAAGTCCGGGAGGAGGGGAGGACTGGGCAGCCTGCAGCGCTCGGTTGTGCTCATCACCACCAGTCTTCCTGTCATCCGAAATTGACGCTCGGGGTCACGACCTAGCCCCAAGTTTCACTGGCCGTGCCCCGCTGCTGGCCCTACCTGTGGAGCCGACAGCCCAGAGCGTGACCTCAGCGTACATGTGCCGCTCACATGGCTGGACGGCTGAGCGGCACGTGCAGGCGCTACCACACCTCGGCCAATCCGAGGCGTCGACCTGACGCTGACGCACCGCTCGCCCATCTCGGCCGCCCCGTCGCTGCCGGACGCCGCCGGGAGTGGCCGGCTCGGCTTCATCGAAGCGGGGTATCGGCGACGGGCCGGGGGGGGGGGGGGGGGCGCCCCGCCCTTCACCGAGCTGACGCGCCAGCACCCCAGCCGACCGGCGCGGACATTGTGCACTCCCGCTCGAAACATGCTGAATGTGCATCAGATATGCCGCTTCAGGATCGCGTCGGAGTTACTTACGGAGACACTGGGCATGTCTGACAAGGCGCGGAAGTACCAGGCTAGCGATCGCCTCAGCACGGAGCGAGCACGCCAGATCACACACGACGCAAACTGACCTCGGCTCTCGCTCGCCGAGCCGGGTCTGGTGGGCGCCGGAAGTGGGGCAGTTCTAGCGCCCGTCGATGTCTGCCGGTGCTGGGTCGTGTGGCCCGCACCGTCCACACCTTCCGCACGGACCGGTCAGCGTGCTCCGCGGGCGTGCGGACGATGCAGGAAGCGGTCGTGGACGGTCATCGGTTTGTGCTGACACAGTTTGTTAGACATGACGAGAGTGGACTGTGTGGTGAGCGAAACGGGTGGCGGAGCTTGTGGATAGAGATTACTGACAAAGAAGTAAAACGTACGCATATGATCGAAGTGGGTGCTTCCAGGCCTGAGCAAATTAACATGTGTGTAGTGTAGTGCACATTTATCAGTCATGGCAACGCATACTGCCGCTGGCACCAGGTAAATAGATCCGCTTCAATCTTTGAGAACGCCTGTCGTTGCGCTTGACCCCGTTTGAATCGATGCTGGCTGATCTTTTGCCTGAGAAATCACGACTGACTTCAAAAACGTACCACGAAGAGACATCAGCAAATGGCGTAAAGTCTACAATGATACAACTACTTTTGCATCATCTGGCACTTCTTGATCATAAGCAATGCTTCGTCGGATGATTTGCCCCACATCCGTATCAGGCCGTTCCTAGGGCCTGCTGAATATTTTGTAGAGAACAGCAGCCTCTGCCACTGTTTGACATCTCAAACGTCACACGTAGCTGCAATGTATGATGCTCACTTGCCTGCCTTTGAGTCCTTCGTTAATCAGGGCTAGTGCTCGCCTCATCACCACTGGGCTGATATTTTATCTTTGAGTTCTCTGGGGGTTTGGACTCTTCCGTTTCACAGGCTCCGTCCGCCTTTAGGCCTTGCCTCTGAGGTACATAAGCCGTCTGAGGAAGCCTTTTACCAGGGGAGGGGGGGGGGGAGAGATATGAGCATCCTGCGCTGGAGACTTTTCTCGTTACCTATTTTCCTTCTAGTTCCTTGTCAGATAGCAGAGAAATCCAATTGCTTTAAGATGTCTCTTTTCGGTTTGGAGATGATTTAATGGCCATTTTCGTCGCCCCAAAAGTTCGCTGACCTCTTGCGGTCATGTCAATGGGGATGGTGCGCAGCCCTGTTCAGGAAGTATATTAACTGCATTCGGCCCTCCATCAGCTGGCTGATGGGAACATGGCAAAGACACAGGGCATACCATTCATCAGCTGTCAACAAACCGCTGTCTCCTGAAGATGCCGCCAGCGTAAGGTTCCAATGATCGCTGTTCAGATGTCTGACGCCTTACACGACTGGTAACTGACACGGCAGGCCAAAATTGTGGCATTTCCAAAACACCTGATTTGGTTTTCTCTTTACCACGCACTGCTCTCAGCTTTCATAATCAACAAAAGAATGCGTTCGCACCACGTTAAAATGTGCTAAACCCACCAGCTCCCAACGCCAAAAACACTCGCGTCCAGTTTGACCCATCACCAGCTCGCATTCTATCAATCCAGTAAATACACGGTCTGAGACTGTGACGTCACGTAGCCAGGTGGTGCCAGGGTTCGTCGGGTGCAGCTGACGGCTATTGCAGCAGGACTCAGACGGTGATGCGATGCAAACTGCCGGTACCTCCCTCCCGGGCCCGTCTCAATGGCGCCACGGCGACATGGCCGTCGTACCATGACTCGGGCGAATGCATCGGCAAGAATGCCAGGAATGCGGGATCCCGCAATGGGAAAGCGGAATTCCCCACTAAAGGGCACTTTCAAAGACGGCTTTGCAACCGCTATTGAAAAGAGGACTACCGAGGCAGTAATAGCGGGCCTTTCCAACTGAATGTATGGCCCCTGTAAATATGTACGTGGCAATGAGCTAACGCAACGCACGTCAACGGATGCACCCACTCCCATAAGCCTCTGCAAAGCGCCCCCCCCCCCCCCCCCACCCCCCGGCCAAAGCCCAGACGCCGCCCCCACACACCACAAGACTGTTACAGAGTGCTGGAGTGTGCTCGTCCGACAAATGCCACCTGCCGTGCGCCGCGCCGACAGCCACTGTTTGGTATTCCAGCCCTGGCGTCGACCGGCCTTTGGGGCCAACGCAGATGGCGCGGCAGCGTCGGCTCACCCGCCGACGCCGCCGATCAGGCCGTGACGACTTCAGACGGCACGGACCGCCCCGCCGGGCCGCTGCTGGGCTGGACTGTCACCAGCAGTGGCGGCGTGCGTCGGGGAGGCGCCGGCGGATGCGAGACGGAGAGCGACAGGAGACTAGAGCTGCAGGGGTGGGTTGCGGGGAGAAAACCCTCAGCATTTGGGAGTCAGACTGAGGAGCACCATGCATGCCTCCGACTTGGTTTGGAAAGTGGGAACGATCTATGGACGCAAACATGAGGCATGCGGTACATACTCAGGTTTGCTAACAATAAAGTGGTACCAACTCACGCAGCTATGCGGCATTTGCGCGCAAACAAGTTTCATCCGAGGTTATCGACGTTTCAGGAAAAATATTTGAGACGGATTTCCAGAAATCCACATCATGATCTTGTGTCCCGGACATGACCGGACAACGCGCCCTGAACACACATAGTTGGCATGACAAGCCGATGAGATGCACGCGGAATCGTGAGGACAAGACAATGTGGACTGCCGGGAAACGTGAACTGGCCGCGGGTCTGTTTGCGATGACGAATACTAATCAGTCGTATATATCTGCTCGCCACATACCTAGATATCGAAACTTATCTCCAACTGAGCAAATACTCAGATTGGTTCCGCGTAGCAGCAAGAATGTTTCAAGCACAGCAATAGTCAGGCTCAAAGTGGAGAGGACGTTGTATAAGTGCATTGTCCAAACATCAGCAATCTGCTGCTGGAAGTAACCGCTGCCAATTTTTAACCGACTTATCTGGTCCCCTCGACGAATCAGTCGCAAAGCCCTTTGCAGTGAGCTTCCCAAGGTCAGTCACTGCACGTGATGACGCATGCCAGCAGTGACCAGACTGCCGGCTCGAGGTGACGGCGAGGCTGACCTGACCTGACGGCGGGAGCTGACACCGTCCCCGCCCCGTAGCGCGCAGCAGCGGCCCGGCGCCGCCGCCCTGCCCCGGCCGGAGCGGCCCGCCGGCTGCCTCTGGGCCGGATTAGTGGCGCGCGTGCAGCCCGCGCCCGGCACGCGACCGGGCGGCGCCACCGAGGAGGCGTCATCGCCAGCCGGCAGCGGCCGCTCGTGCGACGCGGCGGCGCCGGCTGTCGCGAGGCGCGTCGCCCACTCGGAGACGCGGAGGGCAGGCTCGCGGTATGGAAGCCGCCCGCAGACCCAGCGTCGCTCTCTGGAGAGGCGTCGGATGGGAGCAGGGATAGAGGAACGACTGTGCGCCGGGCCAAGTGTCCTTTTCAATGTTAGGGTAGCTGTCCGTGTGAACAGATGTGGCAGGAGGTCAGTGTCGCAGTCTCATGTTGTCGCATTTGCATGCACGTAGAACGCCAGCTGTCGGTGGCTGGCGGGGAGATGTTGCACCGAAAATTTTCGGCATTCCGCGCCGCTGTCCTGACATTCCATGACATCCACACAGTGCCGCAGGTTTCGGCGGACAGGGGACCTCCGGGTTGCGATTGGGTACCCAGCAAAGGCTTTCGAAGCCACAAGTCAGATCTCGTTCGCTCAGTACACAGGCTAGCCGTTGAGACTTGGTCACATCCGTCCGCCAATCAATCCTGCTCAGGCCCATCCGCGAGCCACTGATCCACATACCATTGTCCGCATTGATTTATTAATTGGAGATGGCGCAGAGCAACGAACTAGGCGTCATCATTTTCACTTTGAGGATCCCAGCCATGTGTAAACCCAGCTGTAGTTAACCATGTGTAAACCCAGCTGTAGTTAACAGTCACACGCCCAGCCCGCCGTGGCAGCCGCCAGCCGACGATTCGCGGGCTGGAGAGGAGCATTTACCGCCTTATTTGTGATACCATGACGTAAGTGAAAGGAGACAGGCTTCTTTCGGGACCCACAGAAATAGGTCTGATCAAGCATTACGCCTACGCCTCGCGTTAAAGCCAACCGTTCAAAGCTGCGTGTGAATCCGGCTGTTGGACTCCTCACGTGAAAAAGTTGCACCATTACAAGTTCTAGCTAGCTCCTAGTTACAAGCGCCTCCGGCATGCTAAGTCACTTCTTCATTCCCCAATTCTTTGTGCCCGATGCCCTTTTGACAAAGTTTGTATTAGCCCCTGGTCATGTAGGAAAAGCAGGAAAGGTGAAACAGGGGCAAAGGTGTCTTTCGTCTATTTTGGCGTAATGTTCTCTATAGTTTGCCAACCGGCGGTGGGCCATCAACTATATCTTGTAGCACATCTATCGTATTTTGTACTATACCCTTATGTTTTGTGCCCGACTCACAGACGTAGGAACGGGAGGGCGGCAGGTCCGTGTGAACCATGGCGCCCCTACTTTCTGAGAAAGATGAAAAGTAACTCAGTTCGGTGCTGGTGGCGCTGGTCACCCAAAAACTGGCGTGTGGCTAGGCCAGCACGAACGCGTGATTGTACTGAGTTTGGAACAGGATCCGGCCAGCGACGGGTGTTGTCATCACGTACAAACGTGTCACATCACATACGTGAAACGTAAGATTTTTACGTTGTCAAATTTTGTCGAAACTCTTGTGCAAACTCGGTCCATAGCTTGGCAAGAGCAAGCCACTGCGAAACGAGACCTACACATTTCGACTCGGAACAGGATAAATAGGCTTATGTTCGACACATAGGATAGGCAAAAGTTTGAATAGATGTGCAGGTCGTGCACATGTCTCGGTACATAAACAGCTGATTCGACGGTTCGAGAGCGTTCATCAGCACTGGTGGCGACCCGGACGGATGACAGCGGGTAACAGACTGCACCGTGTGGGTCCACGCATCATATGTACGTCACTAACTCATTCCGACAGTCAGACCCATAGCGACGCAAGCCATCGAAAAGAATCGACCAAAGTCGCGTTTTCTCGAAAGCAATTTCGAGTACAACACGCTGGCCCGTAAACCGAGCACGTTGGGGCCATTTAATTAACATAAACGCAAAGTCCGGCTCACAGTGGCCAATGACTACTCACTGCCTGCGTACATCACCATACTCTGATCGCAACTACCCAGAACATCCATCTCTGCAGCATTCTTCATTTTCGTCGATGTCAACTGCTGTCTTCGCCCATTTTCCGGGCTATTGCCCACCGCATTATGTCACTGAACTCGCGAGTTTTTACTGGAGGCCCTTAGAACGGCGGATGTCCAGGGGCGGCACTGAACAGTCGATGGACACAGCTAGGCGGGACGAAAAAAAAATATTTAGACGCATCCACAAATCTCCAATTGGCTTACATCAAATAACTACTATCTACAAACAATAACCCAAGACAATTCTCGCGTCATCACATTCCTTCGCTCGAACCGAGTGAAAGGAAATAAAATGATCGTCGGTAAGTAATGTACGTCTGCACTTAACGAGATGGGATGCGGTCTAATCTGTGTTACGACAGAATGATACCGGCTGTCCCCTAAAAAATCCAACGCCTTCCGACCTTGTCCGCCCTATTTCCAGCTCAGACTTTGAAATTTTTTGATATTCCAAAAAAAGAAATCCAGCCGGCAACCCCAGTACGACGACAGACCTAACCAACGCGATCAAGCCTAGATCGTATAATTGTAACGGCATTTACATATTCATTCAGCTGTGCAGCTGAAAAGACGATGTGAATCGCAATATCTGGATCGAGTTCATTCAAGTTTTTTATCTGCTTTATTAACGAATCACCCCAAGGGGCTTGTTGTTTGATTTAGTGCAGATACAATGGTAGTTTAAGTGTAATATAAAAGGCAACAACGCAATCGCCTTCCACATTCGTACATTCTCAACCATTTCGTCGCTCACACACCTTCACAAACATTATCATTAACAAGCGCCCGGGTGCCCGGTTGAACACCACACGTTCGGTTCAGAATGGGGTCGATATGGCCCCCTGAGATCTAAAAAAAATTAAGAGAGCTAGACACACAAAATTTACATGGTGGGCCGGCCTGTAAGTGAACTAACTTGTCTCAAAAGTTCAGGCTTCTAAGTAATGACACTTGGGCCAAATAAAGTTAAATGAGGTCGAACTCCACAGAAGTGCCCAAAGTGTCCAGACTTCATGCAATCGCCTTGAACCTGGACGCTTGTTCTGAGCAAAAGGTCACCAGTGTTCATTATAGGTCGGTTACCTTGTATGACCTTCAGAAGTCATGGTGACCAAATCCTACGATCATGTTTTCCTAATTTGTGTATGCGTCAAGGATTACACTGAGTGGTATGTTTCTAAAAACAAGTGTTGGTCTGCGTAATGTTAAAACAGTAATCTACTCTGACCTTTAGGAACCCATGGAAAACGTCTGCTGCGGTCTCAGAAATTAGCCCACAAAGCAAGTTCTCTGGCAAAACAGCAGGTTGGTTTTCACCTTGGCCTGACCTTCATGCCTGGCCCAAGGACAATGGAACTTGTTGTAATCTGTATGGCTTCGTCTAACACTCCGTTGTCGTGTCAGATTGGACGATTCCCCCAAAATTTACTTCGCTAAGAGTCACGGGCTGACCTTGAGCTGCCATAGGTCACTGACCTAACAAGGCACGTCATTTTAAATCAAATGATCCGCTATCCAGTTGCCTACATCTATACAAAGTTTGAAAATCACTCTGGAAAAAAAGTTTCGGAGGGTCACATTGACTACTCTAACCGAGCACATATTAATCCGAAAGCATGCTAAACAACGGCAAGTATACCGTCCAGTTTGGTGCGAAGGTCCCTGGCGGTACGAGAGGCGGTGACTATCGACCGCACGCATCTCCAGGACAAGATCGGGCGATACCAAAAGGCCCTGCGTGCCACCGACAGGCAGAAAGCTGGGCGTCCGCCATTGCCGCTCAGTAGCGCGTTTGTATACAGCGGCCGTGGCGTGTACGGCCACCGGATCGCCGTCAAAGCCTGCGAGCCATTACGGGAATCATTTAGGGTTACATTTATGGTCATAAATGGATTTCGAGATCATTCTATGGGATTCAAAGTTAGAACGTTGAGACTGTATCCTCTCGTTTCTGATCTAGACGCACGCAAACTTGAGCAGATTGCTTCGCGTCACCTATTTTGGAATCACTCGGATGTGTATGACGTCATTGAGACACCAGACGAAGTCCGCCTTTTCAATGGTCATACTATGCTCGAAGGCGATACAAACATGACGAGGAACTTTTTCGTGTCCGGAATTCATCAGTACGGCTCACCACGTCAGCCGACGACAGTTGGTTTTCAGCTGTCTGAAGCTTTTCTCAGTGTCTTCGAATGTGGAACATTCCCTTTAACGCGTTACGTGCAGGTTTCAATCGCGAACCGTTTTTTGATGATGCATAATAGAGGTAATCAGGCACTTCCAGTTATGACGGACATGAGACTGGGAGCAGAATAACTTAAAAGGGATGTTCCACACTTGAAGATATTGAGGCAAGCACCAAATATGATGAACTAAGCTCACTTATAACTATTGGTATAATCTAAGTGGAGAAATAGTAAAGAAGTGATAGTGTGATTTTAAGGAGTAGCAAAAATAATGCTCTAGACAGCACAATTTCTCTACTTCGGGAGCACGCTTCTCAGTGGGGCAGTTTGATTGCGTCATGTAACGTTTATATGATGTTAGAGATGCTGCCAAATTGGCTGTGCGAAATTGTCACGCTAGCACTCAGCTGTAGTAGTCTAACTCGCCGAGAGATGGCAATGGTGGCTGGACGTGTTTTCCGAACCAAATATGTTTACGGCTCGAGTTTTGGTCTTTTTTCGTCATGTTTATGCAAATTTGTCAACGACTTTAAGCCGTTTGCTTGTTTTCACATATTTGGTTACGGTGCTATTCGTAGGTCATTCCATTACAAGTCTTATTTCCGCGAAATTTAGTAGTATATCCAGCTTTTTGTATCATGTAGCACGAAACGCGATGCCTGCTTAAATCTTGCGCTACCTGCACAGCATTAGTTGAGGACCAATTGAAGTCCGCTACATCTGGAAATCACGCTCACGAACGCCAGACATGAATGACTTGACGATTACATTCCGTTTGGCGTTGAACATCGTATGGTCCATGAGGTGGCAGCATTTGAATTGTGTTTCTGTGGCGTTATGCATGCCTCTGTGACCACGGAATATTTTGCACGAAGTAGTCTGCACGGGTGTGTAGCTCAGAAACTAGAGGGTTTTAGGTCTTAGGAAGGGCATGGCTGTGCACTGTACCGAATGATCTTCAGAGGAGCTATTTAGAAACCTCTGGTTTGAAACCTCACACAAATATGGAACACCCACTTTAAGAATAGTACCCTAACCGAGATGGTGAATGCAAGCAACAAATATAAAATGACGGACAAATATACCAGCACACCAGGAAAAAGGGAAAAGACACGCACTCATAACGACCGTCCGGTTTATCACGCGCGTAAAGCGAAAAAACCACATTGCGGCGCATTGACGAACTGCAAGTGATTCAGGTCGTCCGCTACATTGGCAATTCTAACACACGATTCTGACGTCACAGGATGTTCTATGACGCATCAAGCGATGACGTGAGAAGCGTATTTACGAAAAAGTGAAATTTTTTCTAAAGCAGTTCTTTGCATACAAAAGCAAAATGATAATTTGTAAGTGGTAGTAGTGATGGTCGTCTCGATATCCTCAAATGAGGAGCATTGCCTTTAAGAGCGCTGAACATCGCGAAGCTATCACTGTGGGTCACAAGGTCACTGACAACATTCCAGCTCAGCGCTTGACAGCCGCCGCCATCGAATCTCGCCGACGAGCCTCGGTAATGATCCTGGCCCCAAAGTTTATCACCCCTTGCACCCTGTTTAGGTGACTCTCTGCGGCCCCACGCCAAACTGAGAGGCAGCACAGAAGATGGGAAAAAACGTAGAACTCGATGATGAGTTTATAAACCTTATGCTGCATGTGTCGCGGTTGCCTTTCAGAATTTTCAACAAGACAACAAAAATAGAACATGGCTAAGTCAGCTCCACTCGGGGGTGAAGTTTCCTTTTCAGTGGGGCTTCAACCCCCCCCCCCCCCGCCCCCCTCCCCCAACTTGGGCTTCAGACTTCCCCAACTTTGAGAAGAAAGTGGGTGAAATACGGTGAGAAACATGCTCCCCCCAGTCCCAGGCTCCCCTGAGGTGAGCACAAATAAGACCCAGCATAATGATCAGCAAAAATCAAACAACAGGCGAAGAACAATGTTTTACCAATTTAGGCCCTGAAATCTTCCCAAACCGCACGATGCTTGGAATAAACTATGTTTCGTACAATGTTGAGGTTCTAGTACTAACAAAGCAATGAGTAGCTTACGCAAAAAAAAACACACCAAGAAATACGATGCAACTCAGCGACGACTGGACAGCACCAATGATTAAACGGCAGCCCGACGGCGTTCAGCAACGAACGAGCAAGCAGTAGCAGAAACCAGCAATGCAGGCGTCATGTGGATATTCGCAAACCAGATAAGATCAAGAAGATGTGAGTGGACACTTCTTCGAAAAGGCCAAAGAATTAACGCGGAGCCTGACAAGTTTACCAAGCAACATGACATCAACTCTACAATTTACGCCAACAGAACACCATTAAAAATAGACTTGCAGGCCAGTATCAAAAAGGAAGGCCATACCAAATTTGCGCATCAATGCCGACTGGCCCCCAGAAACCTAAAACATCTGGCCACGGTTCCCTTACGGTTAAGGTAGACAAGCTGAGTAGCGACAAGCCAAGTTAAGCACATTGGCGACGTGAAATATGCGCGGCTTATCCTGTTGACAATAAAAGTGACGACCTCCTACATTTTAGTCCGTGAATTTCATCACCATTCCAATTTTAGCCCAGCGTAACAATTATCGTGCGCCAACACGCATTCGTCTCTGTCTGGACTGGGCCCCGCACGACCTTGACAGTGCATTACCCGCAGCGGAATTTACTCCACCCTACTCATGTGCCGGTGCAGCCATAATAGTTAGCTGCTGATGCTGCTTTGTTTGCTACGGAGGCTAGATTACGTCCGATGATGCAATGCGGGCGCAGGTATGGAGGTTAATCAACAAACAGGTTTGCATTTCGATATGTGCTTGTATTCCGCTGCAACTAGATATATATATATATATATATATATATATATATATATATATATATATAGCTTCACCCAAATTACTAGCTGATGTTTGTAATATCGCATCGTGCACAGCAGCACTCTTATGTTAAAAAACTTCATTTTATAGCTGAGCACAGTGGTCTTCAACAGGTCGCTTTCTGTGACTCATAGGCTTATGAGTCGCCGAAAGATGGTCGCCGGAATCCCGGCGGAAATATTCGCCGGGAAACATGGCTGCCACCGTGAAAAAGTCTTCACGACAAAAAAGATAATTGACGGTGCTGTAAGCTCTGACATCTTGATGGTTCAGCGTTTCTGGGTTTTTTTCAAGAAGGGCTCTGTTCCCAGTCACGTCTGTACACCGAGCTGTCATGTGCCTTATGCAAGATTGGGGAATGCAGCTAACGCCAAACAGCGCGTCGCAGGGGTGTAGGGGGTGCTTTAGCCCATCCCCCACAAATTTGGGAAGACAGTGGGTAGAATCCGGGGAGAAACCTATTTTTCAGCATATTTTAAGAGAGGCTAGGTCTTTTTCACTGCTCAGCTCCCTCCCGCTAGCGCATTTTGCGAAACTGCGCCCCTGGCGCGTCACAGCCACCAATGGTGAATGCCTTCTGGTTGCAAAATCAGTGTAAGATGACATATGCCTAATCACCAGGGGCAGCAGGTCGCTCGTGATAGTAAAAATTCAGGTTAAGAAGAGTTCCAAGCTCTCCAAGTGCCCGGTTAGGCCACAGACAGGACACAGAGCACTGCTTCACTTTGAATCTCATTCAGAACGAGTTTTTACTTCAATTTTCCAAAAAGTGGACACCTGAAAGCTTACTGACTGACCTGAACGAATCCAGTTGGATAAATCTTTTGATATGGGTGTAGAACTGCCTTCATTTCTGGCCATTGTTTTAGTTCAAACCGCCACCAACTCACGGGGAGCATTGGGCTGACTTTTACTGGCAATCAAAAATATCCCTTTGAATGGTTTTGGGGATCAAAGGTCACGAACAATGTCCGACTTCATTATTCGGCCCAGGTATTGCTGGGAGAGAATGGCCCCAAAACGTGCCCGAAAATTGAAACTGCCTTAAATCATATATATATATATATATATATATATATATATATATATATATATATATATATATATATATGAGGCATGTGGGCGAGGACAAAACATGTCCCAATTGCATGCCGGGCTTCTTTGTCGTCCAGCTTCGCCCCGAGAGAAACAGCGATCATTCCCTAGCCGGGAGAGCCGGTGACAATGGCATCCGTCCTGCGAATCAACTTCCTCTCACCAGCGCACAAATTGCCGGCGCATGTCTTATCTGCAAAACAACCCGTGCGTCAGCGACCGTTGTGGCAATGGTGATCGAAGGTCGGTATGTTTCTTAGAAAGTTAACGACTACGGCGCACTAAAAGACCATTCTTTCGTGGCGATTAGTCCCATAGCCTCAGGGCATGGGCTCTCTGTAAGCAAAACGATGGTTACGTTATTTGGAGATGAAGACTATTGCACCGAAAAAGCTGACATTTCAAGAAGAAAGGCTTTTGTCCAAACTTTGGATGTTGCATCGATGAATTGATTTTGTTTATGGTAATCAGGGCCTGAATACTATGAGCTTGGAGGACAAATTCCTCTGCGCATGAAAAGCTTGTTATTAATCGGCTTACTTTGGTGACCATCTGACTGCCCAGACACCTCACGAAGAAGACAAATCGCAACAAATCAATATTTCCACTTTGCCAATTCATCAGTGCTTTGCGGCAGACAGTTAGATAGGGCGATAGTTCGGAGGGCACAGTTGGGCAGTTTCAGAAAACGTTGAAGACCACTGTTTTAGCGTATCACTGGATTTTCCTAGTGCCGCAGGCCTGTGACGATGGGCGTCAGATTAAATAAACAAGCATTAGTGTATCGCTTGACAGAAGACAGACGTGGAGGCAGTCAGCTCCGGCGGGCCGTCACTATAAACAGCGTTTGTGCTGCTCTCCCCCTCCACGCCCGGCTAGTTGCTGCGTGTTCGCGCCATTAGTACCGCCACCGGACAGCTGACGAGACGTGATAGCGTGAGCCGGCCACAACCGCAGCTACCACGTCTGTCATCTGCTGACACAGCTGCTCTTCGTGAGGCATGCCGCGCGCACGCGGGAGCTCTCTGGCTTATGAAAGACCGCGGCCTCACTGTGGTTTAGTGGTGGACCCCACATCTACAGTCAATTTTGACTGAGCCACCGCGTAACGGCCAGACAACAGGCAAACCAGGCGCAACTGCCGCCGGCCTGCGTCCCGCCGCCGCTGGCCGGCAAGTGACGCCGGGTATGGCCCCGCAGCGCGACTGCAACATCCAGTAACGATTGGAATAGGCCTGTGCCGTCACATGTCAGGCTGCGTGACAGACGACAGCAGGCCCTGGCAGGATGAGTGCGGCAAAGCAAAGTCGTGCAGTAAAAGTGTGCATCGTGCGGGACTGCGTGGCATGATGAAGTCCTGCCTGCCTGATGGCACGTGGCTTCTTGACAAATGTTCTTCTTTACAGGCCTGTTTTGCATGCCTGGCTCAAAATGGTCTTGGCTTAGTCCGTCTTGAAGGGTGAAGAGGTTTACACTACGCACAAACTGCACATACTGCCTACCACTTGTTATCGTAATTTGCCATCGGTAATGACAACAGTCAATTTAAAAGAGCGTAAGGGTTTTGGTATTGTTTTTTGTCTTGTTGATGGCGTGCTAAACGTTGCCGTGTGAATGATGATAAAAGCTACATGACTGATTGCAAGTTATTATATGTATTATGCTCAGATCAGCATAAAGTTGCTTCAATTTAGGTTTACTCAAAGTACTCATCACGGGGTCAGTAAAGACGCCTTGTTCATATGAATCTCCAGATCAAATGGAGTACATCAGGAATGCTAGTGCAAACATTTTCAATAACTTGCGAGCTACGGGACATTTTTGGCAGCGCATTGGTGTTTCTGTCATATATTTTTTATAACCCAGCTAATGATATGATGATTATTGGGTTTTGGGGCCCGCCGACATCTACGACGATTTTGCGCCCACGACGGAGTGTTACCTGTCGAACCGGGTTTGTATATGGCTGAAGGCCTAGGGCTATGAACTCTCAGAAAAGTAAAAGTTTGCCCTTGTCAATAACATTTTTCATTTCCTAGAACGTCGCAATACCTAGGCGCTGAAGCACACCTTTCAAAACAGCGCCGACACCCGGCGTTGCGAAGCGGGCACGGGCTGACCATATGGTGTGCGGTTATGAGAACATCACAGCGAGGACACAGGTCTCTCTCTGACACAAAGTATGTACACGCGAATCGCAAGGAGCTTGCTTGGAGTCACAACGGAGATACAGTAACAACCAGGAAGTAGCAGACTTATGCCGAAGAAGCCAGCAAAAAACGGGAGTGACGCTAAAGCCAAGGAAACCACAAGAGACAATCCAGCAGCTAGAATGTGTAAGAAATTTAATACAGACCAATACCTAGGTAGGAAGTATGCAAGGGGATATAGGATTTAAGGCAGACGGAACGAACTGAACAGAAAGCAAAGCAATTGGAAAGGAATATACAGTTGAAAGACCTTCCAAATTGATGAATACATGCATACATACATACATACATACATACATACATACATACACATACATACATACACACACACGCAAACACATGTATAATGTATATATATATATATATATATATGTATATATATGTATATATATATATATATATATATATATATATATATATATATACATATATATATACTTTCTCTTAGGTAATATACGTTCCGCGGCAGCGGTCGCTCTAAAGATTCGGTGCCGTCGGAGGACAGAAAGAACCATGCTAAGCAATGCCACAAAGCTTTCGCCGGGAAGTTTTGCCGTCGACCGGGCAGTTGCCGTTCGTATGGCGGGGTCAGCGTTCACGGGGCATGCACTGCTTACCGCGGACGTTCATCCCAGGAATCCATCCAATCAAAACGCTTGGACCAGTCTGTCATTTTTTAAGCAGTGGACATGTAGGCGTCAGGTTTGCGGGCTCTAACATAGTGGGCCTGAATAAGTACCGACTTTGATAACTGTTATATATATATATATATATATATATATATATATATATATATGCATATATTTCTCAAAACCACCACAGAGTAAATAAACCGTCCATTTTTAAAACATGAATGCATGGTTTTTGCATAACCACCGTCCCTGATACCCGTTTCTATTAGTTCTTTTACAAACACGCACACACGAGATGATATTGGATGCCCCGCAAGCTAATATAAAATGCAAACACCCACGCCACCGCTTCGTGGGGAGGGAACAATATGACATGGAAGTCTGCCGGGCGTAAGACAATAAGCGAGGGCGAATACCGAAGGGAGACAGATATCCTGTCAGCTGTATTTTATCTATTCATTCGCAAATTGAACATCAATTTTAGTAGTGTGCAGGTCGCGCAGCCACGATTGTGTCCACTACATAGCACTGCGTAGTACACCAACGATGCTGTTGCGGTAATGTTGCATACAGTGGCACGCACATAAGACATCCACAGATTTCTTGACTCGCTTGCGCGTTACGTCCGACTTAGGCGTCCGCGTCGCTCACTTTGAAGCTTTTCTCCGTCTGCTCGGTTGCTTGCTTTTTGAATACCAAATTTTAAAAAGCTCAAGATGCCAGAAGATCCTTCATTCCGATCCCGGGACCTCGGAGATCCGTGACTCAGAGATCCACCCAGGGAGACTATTTTTGTGAATAAAGCACCCACCTGGCTTCGATGACCAGGTGACGTCACAGACGAGCACAGCCGACCAGACTCCGCGGTACCCGCGCCCGTCATGTGCCGGGACAGCTCAAAGCCGCCGTCCGGCTCGTTCGGCTGCTCAGCTCAGGACAAGAAGCCAGGTCATTACGTAATGTCACCGCCCTTGAAATGGTCAGATGCGATGTTCACAGCGCCCAAGCAGCGCTGAAGTCGAGAAGTTCAGGTCGCCCATCGAAGAACACCGCGTGCTGATTCAGGTGGCTGTGACGGCGGAAAGGCAAAACTAGGCCACACAGCCAGTACAATTGCGTGACAAGGTAAGATTTTGCTCGAGGAAAAGGCCTGGCGTGATAATTTCGTACTAGGTGATGGTACGCAACCGTCCTACTTATTATCCAAAGTCCTTTATTGCAGGCTTCTCAACATTTGCGCGCTAAAGCCATGTCCACTTGCCCTGCGTCAGAAGCGGATCCAAGACGGCCATGCGTGGGGCGTCGCGACACTGCAAAGCTGCGGGGCACGCACATTGATGAGGAGTGCAGAAAAGCCCTTTTACAAGATCTTGGAGAAAGTCGAACCCGATGAAAATGAACAGAAACATGTCATTTTCTATATAAGCTCAATGCTCTGACTTCACATCGAGAAGGTTTCTATTTTGGGCCGAGGACGATTGGACTTCGCAGCGGAGTCCATCCCGTCGTGAGGATACAGAAATGTAAGTGACCCTTCTTTGACCCTACGACCCTCTAATAACCCTAAATCGACTCAGATTGAGCCCATTCTGTGGCCAATAGTTGAGAATATGGACCCTTCTATGAGCCACATTAAAGTTAGTATAACACATTTTGTGACGACAGACCTTGACACCACGTTTGATGCGCAATTTTGGTGTTCATGAACTGGTCGTATGGACGCTGTCGTTACATTGCTATTCACATTTCAAAATTGAATCAGGACTGATCCGGTCAACGCGGTTTGCTCAGTGCGATCAATTTCAACTGGGTTCAACATATATTGCTTTCACGGAGTCGAGTACAATCCTAACAGCATGGCCCACAAGTTGGCCTAAAGCGCGTCCACCGAGGTCAGGTCGGCGAACATCTTCCGTTTCTCTCCGGCACGTACACCGCGCACAGCCGCTGCGCCTTCCCCTCCACGCGGGCCATGGGCGGTGGCACAATTTTTTGGCCGTGGGGAACGGCGACAGGGTTAGCCATGGGGGCCGAGAGAGCCCTCAAATTTTAATGCCGAGCGTTTAGGGTACCGCGTAGGATTTTGCGCGTTTACCCGCTTGACGAGAACTCGTGCACACTTGTCCGACAATTTCGGGTCTCTGTTACATAGCGGGGACAGTCCCCACGCTTCGAAAGTTGCAAGCACACATCTCCCACGTCTTTCGCGTCGTTGCCGCCTCTAACGCTAACCCCCGCTGCCCCATGTCGCGCACTTCGCCTCCCCTCCCGACGAGGGTTCTCACCTTGACAGAGAGCAGCGCCGACCAGAGCACACACCAGCACCACCCATGTAAGCGCCGCCGTGGCCATGGCTGAGCCAGCCTTTGTCACCACCGCCGGCTCGGGTCGCCCGCGTGTATATGCCTCCGCGCCGCGGCCGCCAGCGATCTGCCGGCAGCCGCCTGGTCGCTCGGTATAAACACCGCGCCGCGGCCCCCGGGGAGGGGAGTCGGTCACGTGGGCTGCCGGCGGGACTTTCCAGCGCTCCACGCGCCGGGCGGCGGCGCAGGCCCTGCCGGGACGGAAGAGACGGGCACAGGCGGGAGGAGGGGGAGGGGGCCCTACGACAAGGGGTGCAGTTTCTTATTCGGAAGAAAGTGGGTCAAATCCGGAAAAACTGTTTTTCCCACTCTCCTTCAAGTTAGTTTACGAAACTCAGTCTCTGTGAGTTTCAGATGCGCAGGAGGTGTAGGTCAATGCCGATAAGTGGCATCGCGGACAGGAGCTATTGAGCTGAGCTAGTTATTAAGCTGAGCTAGCTGAGCTATTGAGCTGTGGTGAGTGCTGCTCACCCCACAGTGTGGCGGCAGGAGACTGAAAACTGGAGATCTGACGGTGCAGTAGCCGATGTGCAACCGTCTTAGTAAGTAGCCAAAATCCTGTGACCCACGCCTTTGGTCGGTGTTATTGCTATTTATCGGCGCTTCCCACTACACTCGTGCCCGGGGGAGCACGAGGTTCGCCCGTCAAATGTCGCGCCTCCGAATCGCCTTGTCTCTCCTGACATGACGACCCGGAGACCAGCGGTCAGGGCTGGGACTCTCCTGGAGTCCGGGCCCAGAGTCCAGCGGTCAAGGCTAGGGCTCTCCTGGAGTCCGAACCCAGAGTCCAGTGGTCAGGGCTGGGACTCTGCCGAAGTCCGGACTCCGAGTCCAGCGGCCAAGGGTAGGACTCTCCTGGAGCCCCGGCCCAGAGTCCAGCGGTCAGGGCTGTGACTCTCCTGGAGTCCGGGCCCAGAGTCCAGCGGTCAGAGCTGTGACTCTCCTGGAGTCCGGGCCCAGAGTCCAGCGGTCAGGGCTGTGACTCTCCTGGAGTCCGGGCCCAGAGTCCAGCGGTCAGGGCTGTGACTCTCCTGGAGTCCGGGCCCAGAGTCCAGCGGTCAGGGCTGTGACTCTCCTGGAGCTCGGGCCCAGAGTCCAGCGGTCAGGGCTGTGACTCTCCTGGAGTCCGGGCCCAGAGTCCAGCGGTCAAGGCTCGTCCGTGACAGCGCCGGCTGATGACAGTCGGAGACAAATGGCGGACAGTGCACTGCACAGCGGGCCGGGGTAGCAGGCGCGTTGCCTGACCTTGCCTAGCCGGCGGAAGCATGCAGCCAAATGGCGCGTTCTGAGAAAGATGACCCGGGAAGACCGCTTCCGGGTATCGCGGACATCGCCATCATCACGGCTAGAGTATACAGAGCGCGCCGTACGCGACGGAGCGTACTGCGCTCAGCGTCGTGGCAGCCGTTTATCTACGTGTGTGTCGACGGTGGTCTTCGCTAGCTATCTCGGGAGTTGCCAGTGTAGCCGGCGATCCTGCCGACGTTTGTTATGGCACGTGGTTTCCAGCTGGCGCGTGGTGCTATTACCATGGAGAGACCGGGCGAGACCGACAGCACAGCACTGGCCCCAGGCATGAATAAGCGCTTATGGTATACGCCAGTCAGCTCTGGCCACACAAAAGCACCTGCACACGAAAGAAGCTAAAAATAATCGACATCGTCGTTTGGAGGCGTCTCTCAAGCGTCCATGCCATTGCCACATCCAGTTGGCTATGAGCTGGCCCCTATAAAAACGTAGCAGGCAGCCGTTCAAAAGAAACCGTTAATGAAAAGCCGAGGGAATGTCTCTCGCAGGTTTCCACGGCACTGTGCCGGCGTATTTCACACATCGGGCAAACCCACACACGACTGCTGGAAAGCCCCCCTGAGATGAGTCCCATGGGCGACGCCTGAGACTGAACTTGCTGTCGCTCTCTGCAGTTGCAGTTCTTTTACAACCACCTGCTGGCAAAGGCTCCGTAAACCTAACCAAAAACAAAAAAACGGTTGTGATAAAGTGGATAAACCTAACCATACCAGCTGCCGGCTGACAGGTGGGCGTGCCAATATGTCTACACATTGTGGAGCAAGCGCGCTTGCCGGGAAGTGTCCAGTGTCCATCAGACCGTCCCGTGTAGCCATCACACCGTTTCATGGGCCCATCAGACTGTTCCGTGTTGCCATCAGACTGTTCTGTGTGCCCATCAGACCGTTCCGTATGGCCATCAGACCGTCCCGTGTGGCCATCACACCGTTCCGTGTGGCCATCAGACCGTTCCGTATGGCCATCAAACAGTTCCGTGTCGCCATCAGACCGTTCCGAGTGGCCACCAGACCGGTGCGTGTGGCCATCACGCCGGTCCGTGAGGCCAACACGTTGAGTGCTGCCATCTATCGGACACAAGCGGAGTGATGCTGGTCGAGGGTCGCGCGGCACACCACGGGCCAGGACTCGGTCGTCCGAGTCTGTCCCTTTGATTGCACCCCAGCCAGCGGAGCTGAGACAGAGCAGTGGGTCGACGAGCGCGGCGCAAGTGTATTCACCCGACTTTCGGAATGTACGAGAGTTTGAGTATCACTAAGTATGCTTTGCTTTTATCAGTTTGCATCAATAGTTAATGCTAACCATTCACATAGACATGCCATCAAATACCAGCTTCACCTTTGTTTTCGTGATGGCACGTACTCCCCAGGCAATGAGTCGAAGTCCGAAGCGACCCACCGCCACCCAATGCTTCAGAGTCGATCTCCGAAGTGACCCACCGCCATACAATGCTTCAGAGACCGTATGTGGTTGGCACGTGTTGGAACACTCACCGCACATACACGCGTCCTGTTAGCACATGTAATGTCAGCACAAGCTGCAAGCATCAGTCTTCCCGACATTTCTGAGGACGTGCCCACATCGGCGGTGCTCACAGGGGCCGCTTCCTTTCCCCATTATTTGTCTCGGACGGGGATGGCCAAAGGTCATCTCGTGAGCGATCGGCACACCAGCAGGTGCGCTTGCGGGTTGCAGAGGTCGTTCGGGAACTTTTTTGGCGGTTCAAGCTCCACGGCAGCGATATTTCTACTGCCTAACTTAACGGTTCAAATGGAAACGAGCTTCGTCTGACCGCCAAATCTGCTGCAGCCAGGCAGCCCTCTTGATGAAAAATACCGCAATGCTCGCCGTGGACTTCAGCGTGAGCGACCATTCATCGTGCGCAGAGAACAACTGTCTGTTTAAGAATCCTGAAAAAATCCGCTGGAAGCTCACCCGCCAAGTTAGCTTGCGTTGACTCAGCGTGCGGCGCTTGGCAAGAGTAGGCCACTTCAACCAATCTGTATTTGCAGCAGCGGCAGCACCCTAATAAGCGCCCGGCGGACCGTATACAAGAGGTAGACACCCGTTAAGGCTCTGACTGCCATTGGTCGTCCCAACCGGGGGCTACTTTACTCTATGCGTGAGCTGAGAGTAGCTCTTTAGCAATGAAGCATGGTGAGACGGATAACACGACGGATGAGCCGGATGAGTTTGGCAGCATGATTCGGCGGTGATCTCCCAGGCACTCATCTGGATGAGCGGTACACATTGATCCAATCACAAGCGAATCAGGTACATCACGGCGTACGGAGACGCCACAAGTTGCGAGTATTCTAACTCAGGCGGCCGAACGGCCGTCGGGAACTGCATCAATCAGCTTGTGACTGTAACAAATCTCCAGGTGTACTGCAAGGTTACTCAAACATTTCAGACAATTATGCGTGTTCATTTGCCTCCTCCCACCATAGAGGCAGCGGCGGGACGGGCTACCACGCACGACCTTGAGTGTTTGTCTCCAAGACACACACGATTCACCTGGTCGAGGCATGCGGTGGACGGCAAAGATAAAAAATGAGTTCAGTCTGGAAAACATGTAGCATAAGACACACACACACATGCAGCAAATTCGTATAAAATACAGTGCAAGTCGCGCGTAAGCGTAAGCGAAAACCCGTCTTACCCAAACAAACTTTCTGTGCGTTTTAAATCCATTGGAAAGATCCTCACTGATATTAACAGTAATTCACCGCGAAAAGTTCATAACTGCAGCAAATCATGAGGCAAAGCCAAACTTCAACATGTCTCACAACCCCGCTAACGACTAGATATAGCGTAATCCCACATCTCAATGCCATAAGTGATAAAGCCGGCAGTGCAGCATGAAATTGTACCGGAGGCTCTACTTGCAATAGACTTGGTCTCGCCTCCCAAATCAATATCACGTGGATTCACCGTTGTGAGTTCTACTGACCAGACCTTTGTACTCTGAAGAGGTCGCTGGCCGAGTCTTCACAGTTTCGTGACGTTGCGCATGTAGCGCGCAAAGCGCGGATGGAGCCAGCGGTTCACCACCCATCTCCACAGCCGCTCCTCAATGAAGCGCAGCTCCCCGTTGTACTGGACGTTGGTCGCGCCGTCGAGACAGCGCGGCGGAGTGCGCACGCTCACTGCCGCCGCTGCCGGCCTGCTCATCCGGCGGGCCAGCAGCACGCGCACCTCCGTTACGCCCGAGTGCAGCAGATACCCGGTGAGCAGGTGGTGCGCCAGCAGAGAGTAGTCGCGCGAGGCGGCGGCCGGTGCGGCCGGGCTAGCCTCGTCCGGATCCGGCGGGAGCGCGCTCGCGCCGTCTCGCGGGGCCGTGCGCTCGTCTGCAGGATGGCGCAGCAGCAGGTCAGGAGAGGCGCCACCAGACGTGGGGGGGAAGCCCGTCACTGTAGGCCGACGAACGACCACTCCCCAGTGCAGTGCCTTGCAGCGACAACGTCGCAGAAAATGACGTGACGACAGCCGTTACTGGACGCTATCACAACAGCCGGATGTGCCAGGCTTTCCCACAGCCCATGACCGGTGGGGCTGGATCCACGGGAAGAGGCAGAGTGCACGATCAAGTGAGCAGGCCGTGTCGTTCGGTGACATCGTGCCAGGTCACACCTTTACGTGATGTCCCGATATTGCACGATATTTGAACACCACACCAGTATACTACACGGAACCAGAGCGCTGGATCAGCCGGGTAATCGGGTCAGGTCAGCGGGCAGCACAAGAATCAGCACGTCAGGCCTGGGAGCAGGGATGTGCAATGTGCGTATCAGGACACGACGGGACAGGGCCGTTCCAGTCGAACAAGACGTCAGCACCAAAGCCTGTGGACCACGGGGGCGTGCCGAACTGAGCGTCGCAGACCACACGTCTCTTGATGCGCTCAGTCGAGCACATGTCGTCCAAGACGCAAACAGTCCCAATCACTACGTGCAGAGCAGCCCAAGTCACTGGCGGTCAGACAGGAATGCGGCTGGAGCCGAGTGAAGTGGACAGGAGTGAAATGGAGTGAAGTGAAGTGGAGTGGAGTGGAGTAGAGTGGATTGCAGTGTAGTGGATTGGATTGGATTGGATTGGATTGGATTGGAGTGGAGTGAAGCGGGGAGGTTGGCGGCCCCACCCCACGCAAAGGTCACAGCA
Organism: Pollicipes pollicipes; assembly: GCF_011947565.3. Classification (NCBI taxonomy): domain Eukaryota; kingdom Metazoa; phylum Arthropoda; class Thecostraca; order Pollicipedomorpha; family Pollicipedidae; genus Pollicipes; species Pollicipes pollicipes. Next base: position 56,314,874 of record NW_023596576.1, read on the forward strand.
GCAGCGCAGCAGGCCGCAGGGACCGGGTGAACGAGAGTGTGGCTTGGAAACGGCACAATGGACAGGAGCATGGAAGAAGGTGAGCAAATCCGAACAACGCTTTCTCTGCAGCACTGCAATATCACCCCCAATTTGGACTCCCCAATTCAATGAGATGAAAAAGGTAAAACCTGCTTTGTGCAAAAGGTGGAAAGACACAGGTTAAGGACGCGTTGACCTTGACGACTCTCCATTGCAGTGACACGAGACTAATGGGGCCAGACAGAGGACAACACGGACGATGCAGCCGCCAAAAGCGTAGGTTACTGTGTGCAGGCGGTCTGTCCTGTGGCGCGCATAGCACGGATCCGCCAGTTTGGGACGATTTTAGGCGTTAAAGGCAGATTTTGGCAGCCAGAGGGGACGGATACGTGAACCTAATTGCCCGGTGTAAGCAAATGTACCGGCTACAACTCCCAGACGGATCTCCAAACTGTCCACCCCTGACGGCGGGCGTCACTTGGTCACCGAAAAACAGCCACTGCTAACTTTTTCGGAGTCGACTTCAAGTGCAAAAGGCTGGGGGCAGAACCCAGGAAGATTGGGCCATACAACTGCAAAGGTGCGCATTCCTGCTCACTGTGAACACCATTCACCAAAATATTTGCGCATTTTGCAATACTTCTGTTATCGTAACAATTATCTAACGTCACAAAATGCGTCTGATGAGTTAAGTAGTGGAACTTTAAGGAGACGGCCCCGGGTAAAGGGGTGCCCGGCAGTGATAGCAACTTTTCGAGAGGCTCGTCGTTTTTCACAGCTCATTTATAGAAGGGTTATAGGGTTACAGCACATTTATAGCTCAGGGTTATAGAACTTAAAGAAAACTTTGGTCTTAGGCGATTTTTCGCAATGGTGGCAGATTTTGACATCCAGAAAGGACGCCGCACCAACCGCATGAAGAGAGGCTGAATGAGTTTTGCTGCATGACAATGTAATTCCCAACACAGCGAATTACTGAATCCCCGAAAATGTTGCGGTGGTCACTGAACAATAATCGCTCTATTTCGGTCACTCTCCAAAACTGGACAGCCATAGCGAACTCCCTTACCCCGTTGTTTCTTCCCGCCCGTTGTCCATCCCTCATCACGCAAATACTTGGCTCAAAAGCAAACAAGCTCAACGCAACCACCCGAGCGGCCGCCACGGACAGCAGCACACACACAAGCCGCTCCCAGACACCGGCCGCCATCCGAGGCGGCAGGGCGGCGAAAGCTCACCGTCCGCGTCGACTCCGTTGACGGCAAACGGCCGCTTTCGGGCCGGACTGGCCGGCGGCGACTGACTGCACCGCTTGCGGCCCGCCGCCGCGCCGGCGACGTCCTTCGATCTCTCGCCGTTCGCCGCGAACGACACCTGCAACCGCCGCCAGCGTCCGTCATGACACGAGTCGAAGCTTGTGCCCGCGACCGGGACCGGCGCCGCGCTCATCCCACCGCCACACAAGGCGTGGCCGGGTGCGACCGGGACCGGCGCCGCGCCCGCCCTCATCATTGTCGACACGCGCGTCCAGCGGCGGACCAGACGGCTCTGCGCACCTGCGGTCCGGCAGACCAGCTGTTCTCATTCTCGGTGCAGGCGGGCGACGGCCGCCGCGCGTCCCGCCGTTCGGGCATCAGGTAGGTGTCCGCCAGCACCTGCAGCGACAGCTGGGCCGGCCGCAAGCGACCGTAGCGCGACTCCAGCAAGCCGGCCGCCGTCCAGGCGCACAGCCAGGCCGGCCGCAACGAGCACAGCAGCTCCTCCACAGCGGCCGGCGGCAGGTCTGCGGCCCATCCACGCTCGGTGTCAGGTCAGAGAACAGGGCCGGCACGGTCGCAGCGGGACATAATGGGTGGGAAGCCTAGAAGACTACGCCACGGGAGGGACGGGGAGAAACGGAAGACATGGAAGGCATGGTAACAAGCGAGATGGGGCTAGGCAGAAGAGCGCTACAAGACCGACGGCCAGGGTTCTATGAAAGATGGGACCATGCGAGGGTTGGGAGCATACGATTACACCCAAAATGAGACCACACCAAAAACGCAATAAAATAGCACCATCTGTTCCAGATATGTTAAAGCGGACACCTAATGAAGGGGGGGGGGGGCAGAGGGGGAGACCCGTCGCCCTGGCTGGTCACAGAACACACACCTGCGTTCTCCACGGTCCTGGCCAGCTCCATAGCCAGCTCCTTCATGCCCTCACTGACTTTGGGGAAGTCCTCGCGTTCAGAGCTGATCTGCACCAGGCCGGCCGCCATAGCCATCAGTCTCTGTCACAGTCGACAGCGGGGTCACGTCACGCGGAGAGGTCGGCACGCGGCCCGAAAGCGCGACCGTAGGTGTGTCACGGCCGCGCGCCGTGTCGAAGAGAGTCCATATGTCATGACAACGACAGTGACACGGAACAAAATGCTCAGGATTGGCAAGAATTGAACTATGCGTTTGAAAAACGGTATGCCGCCGTTGTTCTGCGCTTTAAACCGATGCAGACAACACCATACAGCTCTGTGCAGAGAGCTGCGAGACCACCGTCGTCAGCCCGCGGCGGCGGCGGCGGCGGCGGTGGCGCGAGCGTCGCAGCCGGCGTCTCACCAGCAGCAAGAGCCGCATGGTCATGTCGGCCGGGCCGACGTGCGCGGTCACCAGCCACTGGCAGATGCTGGCCGTGTCGTGGCGGCTGAAGCCCGGCTCGCCGCACGGCCAGACCACGTGCGCCAGCAGCGGGCGCCCCGCTGGCCGCCCCTGCAGCCGCCGGGCCGCGAGCGCACTGTCGGGCACGGACCGGTCTGTCGGTCAACACTGGCACCGCACAGGCCACCGAGCAGGCCGCCGCTCAGCTGTCGCCACCCGAGGCAGATCAGCGCAGCCCGGCATCACCGACTCACGCGCGCAAGGACACGGCTCGTGCCAGTCTGCGACACAGACGGGCGGCCAGCGCTCAGCCACCGAACGGAGGACACGGACGAGGCTCGCCAAAAAGAACAGCCCAAACCAACGACCAGCAGACCAAAAGGGCAAGTGATTGCGAAAGGGGAAACATGGCATCTAAGCACGACGATAATGGATTGCAGTTTGCACAGGACACTAACATGCCGAAATCCCGCTGCAAAGCAGGATCCGCCGAATTGAATGAGTCAGAGTGGCCCCGCTCCGATTACGGAGAGCCCGTTCCGGCCCGGCCCGGGCCTCAGGCGGCGGCTGCGGTCAACTGCGACCCGGAGGTCACACAGCAGCTCGCTCCGAGACGCCCCGCCACACAGACCTGCTGCTCCAGGCCGTCATGTCCTCCTCTAGCAGCGTCACCAGGAAGTCGAAGAACTCGGTGAGCGGCACGTGACAGCGCGATGGCAGTCCGGCGTCCAGGCAGCGGCCCCTCGCCTTCTCCAGCACGTACGCGATCTGCCGGCAGCCAGAGCGCAGCCGATCAGCGCAACTGCACTGCCGGGTCTGGACCGTGGCGTCTCCGGCGGCCACTAATCACGCCGCGTTCGTCGTCAGCCAGAGATCACGAGGCGCGATGTGACTGCTGGCTTACAGTGGGCCTGCTGTTGGCTCGAAAGCACCAGACTGGTACGTTCAGCCCTGACAACAAAGCTTCCGGCTCAACCGTTGGCACAGCTGCCTGGTCTACTCCTGCTCCCGGCTCCTGCATCGGGCTTTCCTGCCCGTCGGCCCAGCAGAGCGGCCCGCGCCGGCTGAACACCTCTCCCTTGTGCCCCTTCGCACCGACCACACCTCCACCAACGACACCCGCAACCGAGAACGCCTGGCCAGTGGCCACCAGCGCCGTTCACCCACCGGGACAGAGTCGACCGCGAGCGCGTCATACCACACAGCGCGCATGGCCTGTGAGTGTGGCGCGTGGTACCCGGCCACCACGCGGAGCAGGCGCAGACAGCGGCGCAGCAGTGTCTCGTCCTCCGACACCTGTCGACGGGCCAGCGCTGGGTCAGTGAGGGGGGGGGGGGGGGGCAGTCAGTGCGCGGCACTCATGCAGCTGCAGCACGCGGGGTGATGAGTGATACGTGAAGCAGCGATGAGCGAATTCAAGCTCACTTTACTGAATCGTATGAAAGTGAGTAGTCACGAGGTCGCTGGGGTGGCTAAAGTAACTGTCGTGCTCAACTATGGAGAGCTTTTGCATTATCACTACAGCATTACATGAATAAAAAAACTTATTAATACACACAATGAGCCTGTACGGCAAACAGGACAAACGTGCACTTCACTAACACATGTCTAAAGGCTCTTTCAGAGGTCCTACATGTGTACTGGAGGTGGCGGCGGCCTGCAGAGCACCGCGGGCAGCTGCCGCTGCCGCCCCCGCGGCCGGCGCTCACCAGCATGATATCGTGCACCAGGTAGCTGAGCTCGTGCTGCGGCGGGTAGGAGTCGTGCGACACGAACACCTCCAGGCAGTCCATCTTCTTCTCGGTCTCTTGAAGGCTTCTCAACACGTTTTTGTACCTCAAGCAAAAGGGGGTGCCGCCATCCTGGGCGAGCCACACGACACGGTCAATTGCGGAGGGCGAAGCTGGCGCACCGGAAGAGTCGACACCCGAGGATGGGACGGCGTCACAGGGCCAAGTCAGCAACTGAGGAGATCGAAACCACAGCCCAGTGAAGAAAGTCCGTTGGCTTCGAGTCAGGACAGAGTCAACACTGTAGGACACAAAGGGCAGGGCGATGCCGGCAATTGCTGACAGATGATTCGTGACCGAGTCGGCACCATGGGGCGCAATCGCTGCACGGCAAATAGTCAGCTTGTAACTGAGAAGTAGAAGCCAGAACAGGGAGGCAAAGCCGGCACTGTTCAGCTCAGGTCCCCTCCCCCCCCGCGCTTGGCAGGCGGTTCGGTCGCAGCGCAAGAGCGGAGCATCTCACGTTCTCAGCAACACGACGAGATACAGAGACGCCGGTAACCAGTCAGGTTTTGGGGCGCGCTTGACATCTTCAGTGTTACCCCACACACACGCACACGCACACGCACACGCACAAATGCACATGTGCACGCGCACACACACACACACACACACACACATGTGCACGCGCACGCACGCAAGCACGCAGTGTCATCACATTGGGTGATAGGATTACTGACAATGCGGTGTAAGATAACAGGCTGAGTGTAGTCGAGCAATAGAATTCTGCCTGATACGCAGAGTTCGCCACATTAGGGAACAACTGAGGAAACAGGAAATGGGGTCCTCATGGCATTTCGACGATGCCTGGATGCAATCATGCTATATCATGAAAAACCCGAAAACATCACCCTCACCTGCAACTCGCGGTAGCATGCCACGTGCAACCAAATGTGATGATGATGATGATGATGATTTGGGGTTTGGGGCGCATCGATTGCTGCAGGTCATGCAGCGCCCATAACCATCCTTTTATGCAGAGCCGCAAATCAGGCAAGTGTATCAATCAGGTCACCCTTTAAAGCCTTGATGATCAGGCCTGGTTTCATGATGAAAAGATTACTGGGGAATCTACAGCGCGAAGAAACTGGAACACAACCAAACTCGACAGCGTGTGGACAATCCCCTGAAAAGTGGCAAAGCGTGCGACTCTGGACGTTGAGTCCGAAAAACTGCACTCTCGTTGCAGCAAGGTGACGGCAAGCGACGAGTATGTGATGCACGGTCGGCGGGTCAGAGCATCCACTACAGCATGGTCTGTCGCCAGCCAATGACAGGTAAAGGTGCGTAGCATGTGTGGCCTATGAACAACCGGCAAAGAGCAACTTCCTCCCTCCTACTGTCGCGAAAACACGACTGCGATAGTCAAATACGGGGTTTCACTGACTTTGGCTGGTTGGCGCTCCAAGTTCCAGTGGAACTGCCATCGCTTCTGCATAAAAGAAGACACTGCGGGGTTCATGGCTTGAGCTGGCAGTGGTGCCCCTGGGAATGCGTGCCCCTGTCGTAGCGAGCTTTGCTGCCGCGTCATCGAGATCATTTCCGCAGATCCCCAAGTGACTTGGGATACAACGCAGTGCGACCGTTTTTCCTGCTTGATCTAGTGAGCTTAGACGCGAAGAATGTCCTGGACCAGTGGATTTAGCGAGAAGAAGCCACCAACAGCCAGGATGCTGCTCAAGGAGTCGGAAAGAATCAAATGCAAATTGCTATCGTCTACTTCAATAAAGCAGAGAGCTTTCCTGGTGGGTATAAGCTCGGAAGTAAAGACCGACGCGTGTGCAGGCAGTGTGAATGACCGTGTTGTGGATCCGCACACAAAAGCGCACCCTACATCTGCATCCGTCTTTGAACCATCCGTATAAGTCATCATGTATCCGTCAAAGGAGGCTATGTGCCCCCAGGCTGCACCTTTAACTTCCGTTATGAGAACGCATTGCTTTTGCATGTTTAATAGCGAAACATCCCCTCTTGGCGATGCTAGCTCCCAGAGAGCATTCTTCATGAGTTTAAGTCTGATGACACGTTGTGGTTGACGCCGCTCGCGTCTAGAAGTTCTCACATTCGTACACAAAAGGGGGAAGTCTATGGCGACCGTTGAAGTAGAAAGTCTCCATAAGCTACGCGACAAAAACTGCTTGTTGGTAGGATGATCTGGGAACTGCGCCAGCTTGCACGTGTAGCGCAGGCCCATCACCTGCCTTCGCAATGCTAGTGGGGGCTCGCGGGACTCCATCAGAAAACTATCTTTGGGCGGTGTTCGAAAAGCCCGTGGCGGTACGTAGCGCAGCGTGGTGCACCGTTTTCAAAGCACGTTCAATCAGGTCTGATGTACCGTCATAGATAAAACAGCCGTCGTCAAGTTTTGAACGGATCAGCGAGCGGTACGGCGAGCGTTCTCCAATGAGCAATGCATGATGTACGTCCCACGCACCTTAGGATGTTAAGGGATTTTAAACATTTGTCGCGGAGAAGGAGAGTGATGAGTGGGCCGGATGCGGGAAAGCGGGTAATGGGAAGGGAGCGGGCGGACCAAGGGGGGGGGGGAGCTCACGTACCGGCAGGGCCCCTATGCCCTGAGAGAAACAGCTCGCGCTGTCCACCTGTCACCGGATCTGGGACCCGAGGGGGCGCTAGTCCCCTACACCGGCCGAAGCCGGTGCCCCCGAAGGCAACCATGTGGTGTCGTCATTCAACCAAGAACAAGTCCCGATCCGTTCCGTTAGCTGACGGCCTGGCTGGCTGGGTGTGCGCCGCCCGGGGCTCGATCGCCCGACACTGACCTGTAACTGACCCTCGTCCGGCGGCGGCGGCGCGTACACGGGCGGCCGCCGCAGGCGCCGCTGGACGGCCTCTGCCACGCTCAGCTTCAGGTGGTCCGCCGTGGTGACCTCCGAGAACGGCGCATGGGGAGGCGGCAGCGTCCGGTATGGCGGTGGTTGGTCCGGCGGCAGGTAGCCCACAGGCAGGCAGCAGCGCACCGGAGGCTGCGCTGCTGCAGCACGCGGCGAGCTCGCCACCGACGTCTGCCGCGAGACCATCATCCCATCTGGCGGGCGTCACAACAAATATTGCAATGGGGGCAAGCAGGATGACTTTATGCCACTCTTTCAGACACTGAGGTGCATAGCCAATGTTGGAATGTGATGATGTATGGGACTACATCATGGAAAGCACAGAATCACAGCCTATAATGCTTTGGGGCAGGTCCTAGATATTGTGTTGTAACACAACTCCATGCAAGAATAGAAAAATTGTATAATGGCTATCAAGCCTTTAGATTTATGCATTTAAATATAAAAATATCAACAACTCAAGAAATACACTTTGTCATTTTACCCAGAACATAGGCACCATTGATCCATGAAAAAGACTAGTGTGAGGACATCTTGAAATTGAGCTATTCCAACAAAACCCACTCAGATGCAGTGCAAAGGGAGATATTATTTATGGGTGTGTGTATGTGAGTGTATGTGGATGACCATCAACATTTGTGTGTGTGCATGTGTGTGTCCACTGCCAAAGATACATCACTTATACATAGATCAATTGATTTAGACCATAAATACTAAATGTGAGCCATGAATGTATACAAACATTCTTAGTTTCTCTGGCCTGGGTATGAGCTTTACAGACAACTGGTCTGCTGTGCAGTACAACTAATGCTTGTGAATGTCCTGTTAGGAAATGCTGTACCATCACATCTGTAGAATGGCTGCTCACAAGCCACCACTTGTGTAAAAGAATGGTTACTTTCTATAACAGCCAAGGCCATACATCACAAAGCATAAATTCTGATAGGTACCAGTCAGTATGCAGAAAGTGGCAGATCTCAAGACCTTGTTGGGGAAGGGCTGCTGCAATATTTTGGTTTTAAGGTAGTTTTTTATTTTTTGGACAGATTCACTGAAATGGGGCAACTTATGATATTATGGGGCAGCTCATGTGATCTTGAGGCAGGCTGTGAACTGTGGCACTGGCCACAGTGGACTGTGTCTGTGTAAACAACTACCTATTGCATATATGTTTCAGGTATTCATATTGTTAAAAAGATTTGAACTGTTTCCCTCTGACACTTTTCACTTGGTGCATGCACAATATTATTTTTACACCACTTTTCTCATTGAAGGTTCAGCCTCAATGACAAGCCTTCATTCACAATTTGGTTTTCCATTCCAGCAAACTATTGCCGCTTGAAGGTATTGATTTTTGGTAAAACACTGGACTTTTGGTATAAGCAAGAAAACATTGACAGCAACACACTTGGAGGCCACCCAGGGCAGTCCCACCACTGGAGGGTGCTCCACCCCCTCCCCCCCGTAATAAGGTCTGCCGTTGCCCCTGCCCCATGCTGAAGAGCTGGCTGCCCCATCTGAGGCAGAATTTGACCTACCTGAACATCCCCTAGACCAGTCTGTCACATTTCACACACTAAACCACCAGTTCACCCTTAAGGTACTGAGGTATTTTCAACTATGTGGACCATGCATTTTACCCAGCATTGACTAAGGGGGGGGGGGGGAGAAGGAGGCAAAATTTGCCTCAAGCCAGTCAAAAATTCAGGATGATTCAGAAATGTGTCAGATGTCTGTGCAAAATTCAAAGTAGCCTTCTATTTATGAATTCCCTGTGCATACCTAAAGTGAAAATAACAAATAATTAACCCTGCTAAATCAAGCCAAGGGGTTTTATAGTAATATCTTATTTGCCAAATTAGACAAAGGAGTAAAACCACAGATTTACATTAGAAACCAAACAAAAGCATGTAAAACAAAACAGAACATAAACAAAATATAGATGGGAAATGTATGCAAATCAGTTCATCAACCATGTGCCACATGTTGTTTGAATTGTGTATCTAAATATCCATAAGTCAAACAATGAAGCATTGACAAAAAGCATGCCCAAAATTTATACTTCTGAAAACAAAATTGGACAGAACACATGCAACCAGGTAACCCAGATACAAATACGACAAATGTCTGTACCAAACCTCGGGCACTTGGTACATACTATTGTAAAAATAACTACCGCACAATTACCACACATTTGGTAATATTACGGCACGAACCCCAGCGAAGCTACCAATATCTTTCACTGTTACCCCCAAGGAACCCGTTGACATTCCAGTTGTCATTCAAATGTAAACTGTTTCTGTGGACATGGCTCACCTCTGGGAACACTAAAAAGATATTTGCGAGATCCGCTGCCGCGCACCCATTCTTCGTTCTCCCGCCAAAGGAGGCACCCCTCTGTTTCAGGGCTTTGGGGATCCCCATCGAAGCGATACGAGCCTGCACTTTTTGCCGCGATTTGCTGTGGTAGCCTAAAGGGAACAGGATAAAATACAAAGCGTGAATGACGTCACTGGTTGTCTAGCATCATCCAATGAGATCCGTCAGTTGCCGGCTATCTCATTTTGGATTACACGCATTGTGTTTGTAAATAGCAAAACGTTCATCAAATTTTTATCACTGAAAACAGAAAATAAAAGGGTGAGCATATTTGTTTGAGAATGTGATGACAATTTTACAGTCAGCCCTCAACTTGGCATGATTTTAATTCTCACAGATAGAAAAAAGCCAGCAAACGAGCAAAGTCTCAGAGCATGATATCTAAAGTCGTTAAGAATGACGTCGTTAGCGAAGAAGCGTAGTAGAATGAAGTTATGAAGAACATACTCCCTCGAAATGAAGTAGGGGACGACAGACGGATAAATATGAGTATCAGTGACGTCAGTTGTTAACTCTAAGGAAGTACGAAATTTACGTTATCAGTTTGGCTTCTTTATGGAAGGCCTTGCTTCAGTCTTTAATCGGAAAGTCCGCGGAGCGCCCAGCACTCGCGTCGTGACTCGGGTCGGTCGGGGAGCGTGGTGTGGCTGGTGCGGTGGGTGCTGTGTTCATTGCTTCAGAGGAAGCTACGCGGTGCCCTGGTTCAAGTTGCAGCTTTGGCAGCTTCTTAATGATGGCAACCGAGGACTCTGAACTTCGTCAAAGAAAAAAGAAGCAAACTAAAAAGACTACGGATGCCATCACTGGGCAAGTGGTCGATGGCGAGGAACTCGTAAAATCGGGAATTGAAAAATTGCAGGATCTGAAGAAGAACCTCGTGTCTGGAAGTGACACTGTGAGTAAAAAAGTATAGTATTCTCTGTAAAATGGCATACTAGCGGTCAAGCATAATGTGTGCAAGACTCGAGCTGTTGGGACAGTCGTGTCAAAATGTGTGTCACGTGCTGCTTGCGCCGAAGGGGAGTGTGAGCAATTTCTGCTGCCGGACTCTGGAAATCGGCGGATGGACAGGTTGATAGCGTTTCTGCTCGACATGGCTGGGCCGGATAGCATATCTGGTTTCCATAGCTTGATTGCGACTGCAGTATTTGTTGGTGCTGATGCCTGGCGTTTCTCCTTTTTATTTCCACCTCGCCGTGGTCCAAAGCCCCCCCGCCCCCCGCCACCCCGACCACCTGCCAACGCCAATCCTGCCTTGCTCTGCCCCGGCGCGCACTCGTGGCAGCAGCTGAACCGTGCCCCCGGGCACCGGTTGGCATGACAACGCGTCCCTCGCGCGGTTGAGCACCACTGAGGCCCTTCACTTTCACATCGCTGGCCGCGGCCAGCTCATCTTCACGTGGAAACCCAACCAACCGGTTTGCCTCGCGGGCTAGGGACGGGAGGGCTTGCTGTGAACCGAACACTGCATTCGGTGGGTAGTACAATCTCGGGATTGATGAAATGTGTCACCAAGGCCTTTGTTAGCATGCTTAGCGTCGGAGGATACTCCCGCACTCCGCCCCGTCTCCCTCTCCCCCCCCCCCCCCCCCCCCCCCCCCCCCCCCTCAACCGGCCAGATATTTCCCCGCTCTCGGCTGTTCTATCTCCGTTATTTATCGTGGCGTGGGGCAACCAACGAATCTCGATCGTGAGCTGTGGGAACGACACCGAGATTAGGGGAGCCTTTCCTTTCATCACTTCAATATGCTCAGTACACTAACTTAACAAAAATGATCTTAGACAAACAACGGACGCTTCTTCGTATGCTTCATGCTGTCGCGTGACATGTTTCGTAAAAATTGGCATTCAAAACTTTGTGGGGTCGAATATTGGCTGACAACCTTTGTGGGGTCAGTTATTGGCCGGGCAATATAGTGTTAATTAACAATCGCGAGATATCGTTGAGATCAAGTCACCGTTTGTCCACAAGACTGTCATAACCATTCTTAATTTGGAGACAGCAGGGGGTCGCATCGACCTCCCCCTCCCCCACCTGATCGCGTTATTACAAACGATGAAGGAGGGCGGGTGGATTGAATCCATGCTTAATGATGTGAAGAAACCCTTTGCGGCGCATTTCAGCGTCAGAAGAAATCGACTATCCCGAACATTTTGTTTTGTGTCTGCAAGTTGTCGCGCGGAGCAAGTGTTCTTGTGTGGGGAAACCTTCGGTATAATCGGCGCTTCGTATAGAGATTCTGCTGGTGGAAACGACCATTCAGGTCGCAGGTCTCATGTCCAAACGGATTGCCAGCGCGCATAATCCATGCACGCGGGGTGGAAGCCGCGCCTTATGAACATTGCCAGAGGGAAGGCACATATACGCGTTCTTTCTTCGCGCGGCTCCGCACAACTGTCGTCAGTGAGCGGAGAGTGAGACTGGGACATCAGGCTGTGGTCTTGCTACGAGCCGCTCGCGGCGCGGGACGAGTACAGGCTGCCGGTCGCGGCGCGTCGGCTGCGCCGGCCAGTTTGGCCAGCCGCCGGGCGGCCGACACGGACCGTTACCGGTCACACGGGCGCGCCGGCCGCGACCGCACCGTTACCTCCCAGACCCGGCGCGCCGCTGACGGCGGCGCCGACGCCGTGACGCTGATCTTCTGCCGGCCGGACGGTGACGCGCCGGCGCCCCGCAGAGTCAGCAGCAAATGCTCCCAAGTTTTGCAGGGGACGTCAGACGTCACTCAGGTGTCGCCCGTTGAACTGCGACTGCAGCGGAACAGTAACGCTTGCGGGGCGGGCGGCGCGCGCCAGTTGTCGGTCCGCGGTCTGCGCCGGCAGCCGACTGCGGCGGCGCGACTTGGGTGTTGACTGACTGGCCAGACGCGCGGTGATGATTCGAGAACTCATGTGCCATTTCGAGGTATGATGGGAGCTTTCACTATAACTGTTCTGTGCATGGGAACAGGCGGCAGTGACGTTGACTTACCAGGTGGAGCGTGACAGCTTCTGACAAGGCAAGGCGTTTTCTGATACACTAAAAACTCACCTTTGAAATAATCGTGAACAGGGTCCTGACCGCTGTCTCGAAAAATTACGCCTTTCTGAGGTTCGAACGTCGAGAAAAGTTGCGTTCGGCTCGTATGTTTTGTCTTTGGGACTCGTGATCCTAAGCATGCCGACTCGCACCCGAGCAAAAACCCAGGTCACCTATTCATCCATGCGTGGCGCTTAAAACCGGTTCGTGGGCCGTCGATAACGTCGCCATCTGCACATGAATTAGTCCCCTTTCGCTCCTTCACCGAACCTGTGTGGGGGCCTTTGAGAAGTTATTTTGCTCTGCGAGGGTAGATCCGCGCTTACAATTCACGACAGGGCAGCAATGCGGGGATCGTTACACCGTACGACATGTCTTGATAGATTGTGCCCGCCTCGCCTCGGAACGTATGCGCCATTTGGATCAGGATCCGTGCTTCAAACGCTCTATGGTGTGTTGGGAGACGACACCAGCTCAGTAAAGGACGGCCACATTTTAGTTATTTTGAAGACATACAATTCCATGTCACCTGTCGAACGTAACCATATCTCCCCGCTTTGTCAGACATTCGTTAGATGAAAAGTGGGTTATGGGCGCCATATGACCAACGTAGTCGGTGCGTCCCGAAGCCCAAATCATCATCATTATCAGGGCAGCAATACATTTGCAAGTGCGAGAACGGGCAGGCAACTTTCAGTGTTGCATCTCAGCTCACCTCCCGGGAGCCTCTGGAGAATACGCCCGCCCTTCCCCTTTCACCTTTTCACGTACCCTTCCCCCGGTATCCTGCCCTCCGGCCGACTCGCCATCGCCTGGCGGGTGGCGGCGGCGGCTGCCGCCGCCGAGACAAGTGAGCAGACCCGTTGTCTGACGGCTGGCGAGTCGTGACTGGCGGCTGGCTGTGAGCGGGCGCCGCCGCGTCCTCGGCGGCCTGACCACGACAGGCCCAACCGGGCGTGCCCGGCTACGTCGGCAGCCAGCCAACGGACAACGGCACGCCCCTGGCGCCGTCTGCGTCGGCTCGTGCCCCGACCCGACCTGACCCGACCCGCGCTGCCGTTGTCCTGGCGGCTGGCCGTGGGGGCTGGATGCCTCTGCGGTGCCCCCTCCAGCTACTCAGCCCGGCGTGGAGACGGGGTGGTGACTGTTCCGGTGCGATGTGACGTACTGGTCGCGTGCTGCAAATGAAAGCTGCCGGGCGGCCGCCCGCTGGCTGTGGAGGTGCACAGAGCAGGCACGATATCCGTCGGCATCCGGCGCGATCCCAAAACCGGTCCGGCCGGATGATCCGTGGCGGTAGCGCGTCTGGAGGCAGGCCGGCTCGGGCGAGGCGGGGGGCCCGGAGCGGCGCCGACGCCACATCTCGCCGCTGTGGCCCTCTGGATGGTGCGCGACCGAATTTCATCGTCCAGAAGGACGTTTGCGCTGCCAGACAGGCGGCAGCAAGCACGTCTCGAAGTGCCGCGAGGCTGCACACTGCCACGAAATCTCGCCTGGTAGGGTCCCAGATGATCAGCTGACCTGCGCTGCTGTGATAGGCTGCCTCCCACCTCTTTCGTGTTCTCGTCCCTGTCCCCCTCCCCGCCCTCGCCCTCGCCCTCGCCCTAACTCAGCCCCGTGTCTGACTCAGGATGAGGCTGAGAAGAAAGCCAAGCCGGTGGCGGCGGCGGCTCGTGCCCCTGCCGGCGGCGGCGTCCCAGCCACACCACGGCGTCGACTGGGTGGCGCTGGTGCTGCTGGTGGCCGGCCTCGTCACCAGGCTTTACCAGCTCGGCCTGCCCCGTGCCATCGTGTAAGTGCACCAGCCGCACGAGCGGGGCTGCCGCCGCTGCCGGCATAGCCACCCAGCCTCATCACCTCCATTTGAAGTGTAGCAGTGGTTGCAATGGTGGCCCGTCAGAAACAGATGTTGTTCGGTATATCTCGGCAATTCAGAGGTAGCTGTTCGGTTTTGTAAATAAGCTCAACACGAGCCCGAATGTTTTTATCACCACGTTATGGGAATGGCGTGTCTCTTGCGTAGCCCTGGTTTTGTTTTGGCGCTGTAGTAACTCAGTTAACCGTTTCCAGTTTTGACGAGCTCCATTTCGGCAAGTTCGCGGGCTACTATGTGAACAACATGTTCTTCTTCGACTCGCAGCCGCCACTGGGCAAGCAGCTGATAGCCCTGGCGGCGTACATCGCCGGCTACGACGGTGAGTGTAGCCCAGCACCCCGTCCCCAGCCCGCAGCCCAGCCGGCTGGGGACGACCCCAGTGTCGAGCTGCAGGCCATCGTCAAACGAAAGCTGTCACCCGCCAGTGGTTAAGAGTCACAACGCATAGTGCCTTTGCCCGTCCGAGGCCTTGGCGACCGTTCTCGACTGCTTGCCATCGTGTCAGTGCGACGGGGCGGTGAGTGGCGGTGATGCCCGCCGCGTGCGGAGCTCTCACCGCTGCCAGTGTGTGCACCCGGCTGAGCGCGACCCCACTGACGTGACGCCTCGGCCCGGGCAGGGGACTTCAGCTTCGACCGGATCGGCTCGCCGTACCCGGCCTCGGTGCCGGTGTACATGCTGCGTCTGCTGCCGGCCGTGGCCGGCTCTCTGCTGCTGCCAGCCGTCTACTGCCTGCTGCGCCAGCTCGGCCTGGCCAAGTACCCGGCGGCGCTGGCCGGCGTGCTGCTGCTGCTCGGTACGCGAGCGGCGGGGACGCGCCGACCGGCGGGCGGGGGCCGGCGCGCTGCTGCTGACCGTGTTCCCGTGTGGCCCAGCCGAGGAGACGGTCTCTGGCCGGGACCGTCGTCGGAAGCTGCGCTGGTGTTGGCGTAACGCGAAGCTGGCCGTGTCTGGCGGCCCGCGGTCTCCCGCGCGGAGTCGCCGAGGAGGGGGCCGACGCCGCACCAGACCTGTGCTTCCACCTCGAGATCCGGAGCCATCCTGTCGCCGGCGGTGCCCTGCGCGCTTCCCGCCGCTCGGCACGGACTCCTCGCCCCCCAGCCAGGTGACCGTCCTCCCAGCCCTCCGCCAGTCCGCTATCCTCGTCACCTCCTATCCTCATCATCGCAGTCATCACGTAGACGCATGAGTAGCGTGCCCTAGCCGCCGAACGCAACGCCAGTTATGATAGACTGACTGTGAATCGCCTCCAGTGAAGCAGAGTAGCACCAGAGGTGTCTGCCAAGTGTTCTTGAGCCATGAGTAGCTGGTCGGGATCGCGCGCGTTCTGTCTGAGGGTGTTGCGCGCGTGGCGCATGCTGTGCTCGCACACGTGTGATGCCGGGGTCCCGAGAACTTCGCCTCGGACCTGCCTTGGTCGAACCTGACCGATGCAGATCCGAGGCGAAGGCGAGGCTGCATCGTGGGTGGGGTCGGGCACCGAGCTGGATATCATGAGATGATAAGGTATGAGTCGGGACCGAAGTTGCCGTGGCACGAGCCGGGATGTGAGAGACGCTCTCAGCCCGAGGGCGGTGCCTAAGTGAAGCTTGCCTGCCCATAGAATATGAGCCTGGACCAGAGCACAGGTGGCCGTTTGCGACAGTGCACGACCAAAGCAACCTAATGGTGTCCTCATTCGCCAGAGAATGCTGTGCTGGTTCAGTCTCGGTTCATGCTGATGGAGCCGTTCCTGCTGCTGTTCTCCGTGTCCGGCGTGTTCTGCCTGCTGCGCTTCCGCCAGTACCGCGACCGACCGTTCTCGCGGCCCTGGCTGACCTGGCTGTGTCTGGGCTTCGCGCTGCTCGGGGCCGCCGCCACGTGAGTCAGCTGATGGTCTCGGATTCGATTCAGATTCGAATGCAGAATTCGCCGACGTTTGATTGGGGAGGACTCCTCCGTTGATCGGCGGGGAGGCTGTAGTTGTTTTACAGCATTTGACTGGCGTTAAGTTGCATTTGTTCCAATTGCTGATTTTAAAGCTGGATTTGGCGAGGTTCCGTCGATTCCGTATTATTTCCGTATCTGGCGTCTTGTCACTGCCTGTGATGCCACTTCGCAATGACGACCGCCTCACGGCCACAGTGCGCGCCACTCCCTAACTCCTACACTCCGCTCCAGTATGTGCCAACCCCTCCCCCCGCCCCCAACGTACTCCGACACATTGTGCACCATTCCCTCAGGACCTTCACTCTGTTGGCGTTCCCCACTCCCGCATCGTCCCCACTCGGTGGTCGCGGTGTAGGCCCTCGCTCACCCCCGCCGCCCCTGTGCCGCAGCGTGCGCTACTACTCGGTGGTCGCAGTGTAGGCCCTCGCTCACCCCCGCCGCCCCTGTGCCGCAGCGTGCGCTACTCGGGCCTGCTGACGCTGCTGCTGGGCTGCGTGATCGTCTGCCGCGACTTCTGGACTCTCATCCCCGTGCGCAGCATCACCAACCGGCAGCTGCTGAGCCAGCTGGCGGTGCGCGCGCTGCTCATGCTGGCCGTGCCGGTGGCCGTCTACCTGGCCAGCTTCTACGTCCACCTCAGCGTGCTGTACAAGGCCGGCGCGCACGACAACGTGATGACCAGCGCGTTCCAGGCCAGTCTGGATGTGAGTTGGGCGGGGCGCGGCCCTCGGGCGGGTGACCGTGCTACGACCTACGACCGTGCCGGGCGGGTTCGTGCGGCGCCCCAGCGTGGCCGGTGCGGGGCGCTGATAGGGGGCGTGGACTGGTGAGCACGCGGCCGAGCGCCAGCTGCGATGGGCTCTGGCTGTCGAGCCGGACCACCGAGAGGCGGCACGGCCGTCGTTGACGCGTGTTGCCTGCTTGCTCGCCGCGTCGCTTCCACGGGCGGTTAGTGCGGACGTAGTTGCCGGTAGCACGCCGCGTGTCAATCTGCCACGGGCAGCCCTCTGCCCCGCATATGCGCCCACCCGCCGTGGCGGCACGTGTCGCTTCCTCGCGCGCGCGCGCATCCGAAGCCGGCGGCCCGTGACGCCGGCCGCAGCGCGGCCGCTCGGCCTCGGCGCTGTGTGACGTGTCGTCCCCGGCCGCCAGGGCGGCTTGGCCAGCATCATCCGGAACCAGCCGCTGGAGGTGGGCCACGGCTCTCAGGTGACGCTCCGTCACACGCTCGGCCGCACCTGCTGGCTGCACTCGCACGAGGGCGTCTACCCGGTCAAATACGACGACGAGCGCGGCTCCTCGCACCAGCAGCAGGTCTCCTGCTACGGCTTCAAGGACGTCAACAACTGGTGGATCGTCAAGCATCCTGACGTGTGAGATGCCCAGACGGCCGCGCCGACGCGGCTCCGGCGCACGCTGCGCTGGTGTCAGCTACTCATGCGTGCATTTGTGGTGCGATGTTGAATCTCCACGTTTCGGCCGGGGTATGCTCGCATCATTCATGCGCGCGATATGGCGTCTGCCACCTTTATGTATCTAAGGATGGAATGAAAGGTGTAGTCGCCTCTGTCGCGCTATGTTAACGCTCGCAGGGGTTTCGACCTGCGCCTGTCCAGTGTCACCAACGGTACACCCCAGCGCCGTGTTTCGACGCCACTGCTCGCGCCGCGCGCCCGACCATCGTCCGTGCCGTTCCAGCGAAGACATGCGCGTGACGACGCCGTTCCGGCCGGTGAAGAACGGCGACGTCGTGCAGCTGGTGCACGGCATGACCAGCCGGGCGCTCAACTCACACGACGTGGCGGCGCCCATGTCGCCGGGGAACCAGGTGCAGCTCCGCGGCCGGCCGGCGCTGGCGCGTCGCCGGGGTGTGGTCCCCGGCCGCCTCGGGATGTGGTCCTCGGCCCCCCTGGAGTGCGTTCCCCGGCCTCCTTGGAGTGTGTTCCCCGGCCTCCTTGGAGCGTGGTCCCCGGCCTCCTCGGGGTGTGTTCCCCGGCCTCCTCGGGGTGTGTTCCCCGGCCTCCTCGGAGTGTGTTCCCCGGCCTCCTTGGAGTGTGTTCCCCGGCCTCCTCGGGGTGTGTTCCCCGGCCTCCTGGGGGTGTGTTCCCCGGCCTCCTTGGAGTGTGTTCCCCGGCCTCCTCGTGGTGTGTTCCCCGGCCTCCTCGGGATGTGGTCCCCGGCCTCCTCGGGGTGTGTTCCCCGGCCTCCTCGGGGTGTGGTCCCCGGCCTCCTCGGGTGTGGTCCCCGGCCTCCTCGAGTGTGTTCCCCCGGCCCCCTCGGGTTGTGGTCCCCGGCCTCCTCGGGGTGTGTTCCCCGGCCTCCTCGGGGTGTGGTCCCCGGCCTCCTCGGGTGTGGTCCCCGGCCTCCTCGGGGTGTGGTCCCCGGCCTCCTCGGGTGTGTTCCCCGGCCTCCTCGGGGTGTGGTCCCCGGCCTCCTCGGGTGTGGTCCCCGGCCTCCTCGGAGTGTGTTCCCCGGCCTCGGAGTGTGTTCCCCGGCCTCCTCGGAGTGTGTTCCCCGGCCTCCTCAGAGTGTGTTCCCCGGCCTCGGAGTGTGTTCCCCGGCCTTCTCGGAGTGTGTTCCCCGGCCTCCTCGGGGTGTGTTCCCCGGCCTCGGAGTGTGTTCCCCGGCCTCCTCGGAGTGTGTTCCCCGGCCTCCTCGGAGTGTGTTCCCCGGCCTCCTCGGGTTGTGGTCCCCGGCCTCCTCGGGGTTCAGTCGTGGTGCGAGCTCTGGTCGTGGTTTGGAGCAGGGTGAGCACGTGGCCCCAGGCAGGCGGGGCCAGCGCAGTCGTGCTTGTTTGGCGGCCTTCGCTTTTGTTGTTGTTTTCTTTCGTTTGGTTTTTGTCTTCTTCTTTTTTTGCTTTACCGCTTCACTCTTGTTAAGCCCATTCCGCTTCTTGAGACTTCCGCAGTTTTTTCGGCAGCTGTTCATCCAGACGGATGTGTGCCGATTGGATGCGCAGCTTGCCCAGCGCCCGCCCGACGTTACCGCCGTCCGTCGCGTTCACAGGAGGTCAGCTGCTACATCGACTACAACATCTCGATGCCGGCGAACAACCTCTGGAGGGTGGAGCTGCTGAACCCCAAGGACACCGGTGACGCGTGGCACGCCATCAGGTCCCAGGTGAGCGCACGGGACCAGCGCCTGGTGCTCGGGCTCTGGCGACGGCGCATGGCGGCGCGGCGTGGTGCCCAGTCAGCTGTGAGGAATGCCAGTGCATGTGCGCATGCTTTAGGCAATGGTCGCCTGTTGCGTGGACTAGACTTAATTGTTTAAGGGAGCAAACACGTATTGCGGAGACAGTCGTATACTGATTTTGCGTGTAATGCGTAGGAGGAAAATAGCGAGCCATTTCCACTGTAGTGTCTTGCACTTGTTGCGTACATCTGTTATCCAGGGTGAATGCCAAGACACCGCAAATCCGGTTATTATGCTTGACTAGTGGCAAGGATCCATGAAACCCCGTCACACACAAGTAGGGACTGGGTGGCGGGGCGAGGGGAGGGGCAAGTGTGCGTCACAAAAGTCGCGCCCATTGCGCCTGACTGAATGGCATTTAGGCCAGCTAACAGTCGCATGCTGCGAGGATGGGATCTCGAATCGGACCGGCACGCGGCAGCTGGGATGAGCGGCTGGTGGCCACCGGCTCACCGTCGATTCTGAGCCGATCAGTGAGCCCGGCGCGCCGACCGGGGCCCGCTCTGACGTGGCGGCTGCCCCAGGTGCGGTTTGTGCACGCGAGCAGCGGCCAGGCGCTCAAGTACTCCGGCCAGCAGCTGCCCGAGTGGGGTCACAACCAGATGGAGATAGTGTGCGACAAGGTGGTGCAGCAGGACGATACCATCTGGAACGCCGAGGAGCACCGCTACACGCTCGGTGAGTCGGGGAGCCGGGTGTGCTGCGGGGATGGGAAGGGGGCGACACCGCGCCACGGGTGGCGCGAGTACTGCCTCCAACTCTGTTGGGTGTTGAAAACTGAATTTCGGTGTTGCTTAACCACCCGTAAGTGTGGAGGGGACACCACAAACAACCCTGTCGTGTTTGTGGTACCGCGGAGAAGTCTGGGCAACGGGGCAATTGAGAGGTCACCGTCCCGCAGACGAGTTACCTGGCAACGTGGCGATTGTGTGGAATGGAAAATGCACTCGTGCTGTGTCGCGCTGCCCCGCCCGAAGTTGGCCTTTCTGGACGCAGAACACACGCGCACGCACACACGCACACTCCGACACTCACAAGCGGCGCGTGTGTGTAGAGCGTTGTCGGCCAAACTGGCGCGCTGACCTGGTTCCGTGTCCGCGTGCATGGCAGCTGAAGGCAGCGAAAAACAGCAGAAGGACATGGCCGGCGCCGAGATGCTACCCGTGGGCAACGTGGAGCTCTCCTTCTGGGCCAAGTTCTCCGAGCTGCAGATGAAGATGCTGTTCAACAACCAGGAGACGGTGCAGGGCCACATGTACGCCAGCGACCCGCTGGACTGGCTGTCGCTGAAGCGAGGCGTCGCCTACTGGATCAGCCCCGAGAGCAACGCTCAGGTCCACTTCATCGGCAACGTAGCCGTCTGGCTGGCGGCCAGCAGCTCCCTGCTCGGTTACCTGGCCATTATCGGCTTCTACATGCTGCGCCGCCGCCGCGCCTGCTACGACATCCCCGAGGGTGAGTGGAGGCGCGGGTGCGGGTGCAGGTGCGGGTGCAGGTGCGGGTGCAGGTGCGGCGACTATGGAGGGCGCTGCGTCCGCACCGGGCGTTGGCTGCCGATGTGTGAAACCTTACTGGTGGCGTCGCACAGTCCCCACCCTCTGCTCCTTTTGGGCGAATTGTAGCGATCAGAGCGAAGCAGGCCGTATCTCTATCACTGACGCCGTAGTCGTTTCGTGAATTTCTCTGCAAAGCTGCGCGTACGCTTTTCTCGACCTTCCATGTGAGTCCGTTGCGCTTGAGGGGGGTGGGGGTTGCTGCCTGGCAGCGTTACAACGTGAAGCCGTCTCTGTTGCAGACGAGTGGGACAAGATGTGTGATATCGGCCTGATCATCCTGCTCGGCTTCGCCTTCAACTACTTGCCCTACTTCGTCATCGACCACACGTTCTTCCTGCACCATTATCTGCCAGCGTACATCTTCGCTGTGATGATGGTGTCCTGCGTGATCGACCACATCTTCGTCATGATAGAGTAAGTGTGTGTTCACCCAGCATGATCGTGGTGCCTCCCCAGGGGATACCACCCGGAACCAGTGCCCCCCCCCCCCCCCCGTGAGTTTATGAATCGTCTGAAACAGAGAGCGTCGGCTCTGTTGCGTACTTCGTGCATTTCGTATCCAGGCTTTTGTGCATCGAGCGGCTTCATGCAGTGGTCTGTTGTGGGTCAAATAGTCTTGCGACACGTGTGTTTTTTTCTTTCAAGTCAGTTGTAAAATGCTTGTCACTGGGTTGTATTCTGGAGACTTTTGTGCTGTTTACTGTAGTATTTGTACCATCTTACGTGAAAAAGTGTTATTAATTAAATATCTGTTCACAAGCGTTTGCCTGAAATGGATGACAAAGATGGCGTTTTGACGTGAGCGGGTCAGAGGATATGCCACTTCATTCATTCCGGTCTCGGATGCTTATCGTTCTGAATTACATTTAGTTCAGTTGCAAATCAAATGACTGGACGCCCTCCGGCAATGCAC
>NW_023596576.1:56342039-56358614 GCF_011947565.3 Pollicipes pollicipes
TTTGGGGGGTGAGTTGGATGACTGTCTGCCAGCAGGCCATGCAAAAGGCACTGATTTTTTGTTTTTGTTTTGGAGGGAGCAGGAAGAAGCCGGTAAGTCTACTGTGGACCAAGTAATTGCTTACCTCACCTGCTTTCAACACATCATTGGTAACCAGAGTTAGCCATTTTCTGTTTTGATCCATCGAGCTTCGCCATAAGACAAGTTATGATGCCACAAGGCATGCAATGGGCTTATTTTGTTCCATATTCTTGGTTATTTTCCCCAAATTTCTTGAAGTCCCTCACGGCTGCTTTAACCAGATGTTTTCTATAGTTGTCATGGTTTGCTGACCGGCAAATGACTGTACTGTATATATGCACTACATTTTTAAGGATATGTTTTTATGACATATGATATAAAAATATGCTCTATATTTTCAAGGACTGGGATACTCTAAGCTGCATAGCAATTATAATATGAGTTAAATATTGGTATGTAACAAAAAGTCAGACCACCCCATTTAAAATGAGAAGCCAACATCTCAAACTTTGTCACTAAATATGAATAAACAAGTCCAAGTGGATGTATTTTCTGCAGCTGAAAAGGCAAGCGGCAATACTGGCATGATCATCTAAAAGTTATGTTATTTTTGGAGAAGAGATTGTTTTGTGGAGCATACCCATTACTGCCCCTGATCAGGGCATGGGCTAATCATGACAATCAAAATAAGTTGTTCAAAACGATTTAAAGTGTTTTGATTTGCTTGTTGTCAACTTTGTCTGATCTCAATAAGCATGCACAAATGAAATGAATACAAATGCAAGTTGGAACCAGCCAAAAACTCGCCTTAAATATCATGTTTTTACCACAAGTGCTGCTGTCAACAGATAGGTGAGTTGAGATGATGATTCAACTTATGGTCTACTCTAGGTTAGGTTAAGTTGGTCAAGTGCATGGCAAGTGGCAATAGGAATTGTGCAAGAATCAGTAACACAACTGCTGCTGTGATACAAACAGGTTATACAGGATGAGATGATGCAGGGCCTCTTTAGGTTAGGCAGAGGCTACTTTCATAGAAATAAGCATTGGTATTTTGTAAGAAACAGTGACAAAATGTTTGTTTTCCCCGACCCCACCTTAACAGAAGCCAGAAGTATGTGTATTGTGTTTGACTTGGCGATGGGCTGATGTGTAGGAGTCCAATATTTTTTTTGTTTGAGCGTTTTATGCTTGTTGAATTTTCTGTTGTTATATTGTTATTGAATTCCTTCGCTTTGTTTCGTTTTAAAAGTGCTGTGGAAGGTAATTGAAAAGTGCAGCATCAAACTATTGGTGTTAGTAATTTGTTATGGTCATAATACTGTCATGAAATTACTATGTTCTAACACGCGGTTGGCCGGCTAGATACCCTTCGCTCGGGTGTGGGGGGTGTGTCAGTTTGAACCCCTCCTCTGAGATCTCGGGAACTAAGGAAGCTAGAGGCACCAAATTTACAGGGTGTCTTGACGTGTCTTGAAGCGTCTATACGTGAACTAACTTAGGTTAAGGTTTCAGCTTCCTAGGTCATGACCTTCAGGTCGCATAAGGTCAAACAAGGTCCAATTCCAGGTTTGTCTCCAAAGCGCCCCCAGAACCTGGGCAACTGTCTCTAAGCAAAATGTCACAAGCCCATTTGAGGTCACTGACCTTATTTGACCTTTTGAAGGTCGTGGTGATGAAAATGATACAAGACTGCTCTGAATTTTGCATTTAAATAAGCGACAACTATTACGCTAGACAGTATGCTCCTAAAACAAAAAGTTCGACCCGGGTTATCTTAGGTCAATGGCCTGTTCTGACCTCTAAGAAGTCAAATAAAAATGTATCATGCGGCACCTGCTGTCAATAACTTTGAAATGAGCACCAGAAACCAGAAACAGAAACCAAACAAAAAAAAAGAAATTGCCTTCGCTGAAACCATGGGCTGACTTTGACCTGTCATAGGTCAGCGACCTTACAAGGTACATCTAAAATTTGCATGTCAAACGACCTGCTATGTAATTTTCTGCAGCTATGCAAAATGTGGCACAGTATGACCTCATACACGGGTTATGCGCGCCATGCCCTGAGGCTACCGGATGGCCGATCGAGGGTGCCGCCGGCGCAAGGTACCGCTCGCACTTCCTAGAAAGGATTGGTTCCATTCGGTCCCCGCGGTCCGTCCGGAGTCATCCAGCCCCTGTGGTCTGTCCGGAGTCATCCGGTCCCCTGTGGTCCGTCCGGAGTCATCCGGTCCCCCGTGGTCCGTCCGGAATCATCCGGTCCCCTGTGGTCCGCCCGGAGTCATCCAGTCCCCGTGGTCTATCCGGGGTCATCCAGCCCCGTGGTCCGTCCGGAGTCACCCAGCCCCCGTGGTCCTCCCGGAGTCATCCAGTTCCCTGTGGTCCGTCCGGAATCGCCCAGGCCCGCCGGTCCGGGCGCATCTGCATCTGCACTGAATGCCACCCGCGTCCTTTTCTTTGGCCGTAATCTCTCCATGCCCGGTCAGGAGAGCACAAGAGCCCGCGCGTGGCGACACGGGCGCGTCGCCAGCGAAGCCGCGCGCAGCTATTTGCTGACGCACCGTCAGCGTGACCGGGCAGTGGCGCGTCGTTCCTAAGGTCACCACCTCCGTCTTTCTGTGAGCGGCGGCCGTAGAGGACGTATTTATCCAGGAGCGCCCGGCGCGGGACGTGACAGCCGGCGAGAGGATCGTCCCAGAGGTAACTACCCCGATTCAGCAGGGGAAGTGTCAGTTGTTTTAATAAGCTCGAGGATTTTTGACATACAGATGAAATTTGACCAGTTGTGTCAGCCTGACCGCCCCATGTGTAAACTTGTATATTGAGGTGATAAAGGGCGCCAAGAATCGTTTTTGGGTTGATTCTCGCTGAGCAATAGAAACTCAGACGCTTCCCTTGGGTATTTGAACATGGGTCTAGAGGCGGTGAGCACATGACGCTAAAATGATAGCGGCTGAGGCTTCAGCATGCCACAAATGGCGTGCAAATGTGAACGCCTTATCCCTGCAAGGTAGCCCGTCTCCCCAAACAATGTTTGTGGCATATCGTTTTCAAGCCATCAGTCAGGTGTACGTTTGTGATAAAATATGTTTTTGAAGGCCTCTTTTACATTAATGTACCTGATCTTTTTACGGGCAAGTCCACAGGTCAAGTAAGTTTCACTCGAACTATGGTAAAATGTTCAACCGGTGGGGCCCACCGACCATTACGCTTTCTACGAGCTAACGTTTTTGGCATCACTGGTCGCAAGTTCACGGTCGCTGAAATGCGGGTTTCAGCAACGCAAGAGCGACTTTTAACGTGGTCGCGTGGCAGGTCCACCTGACCTCCTCCCGAAGGTTTTTAACGCGTTTGGATGGCGGCTCCACCTGATCTTTTCGCGAAGGTTTTTAACGCGTTTGGGTGACGGGTCCACCTGACCTCCTCCTGAAGGTTTTTAACGCGTTCGGGCGGCGGGTCCACCTGACGTTCTCCCGAAGGTTTGTCCAGAATTATTGCCGAACGGCGCGGTGAAGTCGCGTAAAATTTTGCATAGCTGTGGAGAACTGAAAAGCGGAACTTTTGGTTTAAAAATAGACGTACCTTGCAAGATTGCTCACCTATGGCAGGTTAAAGTCAAGCCATGGCTGTCAGCGAAGGGAATTTCTTGGGAACCGTTCAATGTGAAGGAATAACGGAGTGTTAGACGAAGTCATACATATCTGAGATAGTTTCTTGGGCAATAAACGAATTGAATTTATAATCAGTGTCCTAGAATTGCCGACTTTGGGTGTAAAGCAACACCCTATGGGGAGGAATTTTTCACTCCTTTCCCCATATTTTATGTGAATTTTTCACTCCTGCCTGACATTGTCTAATCGTACATGCCAAACCCCTATTTCCCTTTCTGAGGTTTTCAGATGTCATCCAAAACCGAGCTCACTTGAAACGACCAAGCATAAACGAGGCTCCGCAGAACCTGGACATCTATGGCTATGTCGTGCCTCACCTACATCTGAATCATGTCTATGTATACACAGAGCAAGGGCGCCAGGTACCTCCAAGCCCAAGAACCTCAGCGACCCCAGCCGCTCGCACGCATTAAGTTTGGTTTGTTTACAAAATGCATCACAATCTGCAGCTGTGCGCCAAATGCCAGGTTTTCACGCATCCCCTATTTTTAGTCTCACCACCACACCACGAAAGCAGAGCCTGGAGCAAACACCAGCAAGGCATGGTAGAGAATTTTACTCTACGTCCCTCTTTTATCCCGAGGAAACTTGACTACTAAATTGCATCGCTCCCGAAATGCGTGAGTGAAAGTTCAAGAAATGTCTTTTAAATTAAAATTATGAGATGAATATCACCATTTGAGCACTTATATTAACAGATTTTAAGCAAAATCAGGTGATCACAAAATTTTGCGAGAAATTGGCAGTATTTTTGTTTATTTAGTGTATCATGATGTTACTGGCGTACCCCTGAGACCGCCCCTGCTCGCGCCGCCAGTGCTGCTGCACTTTGGTACGCCGCGGCCCCGAATGGCGGTGTACTGCCTGGGGCGCCACCCGCCGGAGTCGGCGCCGCCCGCTCGCTTCGCGGGATAATACAGTTGCCGTCTCGCAGCGCTCGTGTCTGGTCTGGGCAGACAACACGTAGACTTGAATATTTAGCTGCTTATGTTTTTCTTGGTATCATACCAGTGTGATAACACTTTATTCTTTCCTCCTTTTCCATTGTCTTAAGAGGTACCACCTGCTGCTTAAAATGTTGACCAATTTCTTTGCAAGATGCTCCAACTGCAAGCTTGTACGTATTTCATACATAAATGGGATAAATTCGCCGGCCGCCCAAGCATGTTTGATATGCATCCAAGCGTGAACAATTCACAGGGAATGAAGGAGACAATTTGAAGCACAGAACTTATTTTTACCGTCATTTTTGCCCTCTTAAACCTTCGGTTAACCGTTTTCTTGGTTCGTGGCGGTGCTCAATAAGAATAACTCCAAGCTTTTCGAGTCTCTGACTTACCATGCTACCTGGCAAGGCTTAAAATAGCCTTGCGTAATGCTGCCTCTGTATGGTAGCATTCGAATATGCTGCCATATAGAGCCTTGGGACAGACCTGACGCAGCTAATACAGAAGTGTTTGATGGCGAAATTCTGTCCTGTGGAGATGTTTATCATGCGCACCTCTTACTTGTTTCGCATTTTAATCTCGGAGGTTGGTGGGCATGATTGATATTTATATTTAGGGGGTGAGTCGGATGACCGTCTGCCAGCAGACCATGCAAAAGGCACTGAATTTTTGTTTTTGGGGGAGAGGGAAGAAGCCGGTAAGTCTCCTGTGGACCAAGTAGTTGTTTACCTTACCTACTTTCAACACATGATCGGTTACCAGAGTTAGCCATTTTCTGTTTTAATGCATCGAGTTTTGCCATAAGGCAAACTATGATGCCACAACGCATGCAATGGGCTTATTTTGTTCCATATTCTTGGTTATTTGCCCCAGATTTCTTCAAGTGGTCCCTCATGGCTGCTTTAACCAGATGTTTGCTATAGTTGTCATGGTTTGCTGACTGGCAAATGACTGTACTGTACATATGCACTATATTTTTAACACAGGGATACTTTAAGCTGCTTAGCAAGTATAACATGAGGTAAATATTGGTATGTAACAAATAGTCAGACCACCCCATTTAAATTGTGAAGCCAACATATCAGACTTTGCCATTAAATATGAATAAAGAAGCCCAAACAGATGCATTTGCTGCAGCTGAAAAGGCAAGCAGCAATACTGGCATGGCCATCTAAAAGTCATGATATTTTTTAGAGAAGAGACTGTTTTGTGTGGCATACACATTACTGCCCTTGACGTAGGCTAACCATGACAATCAACATATGCTGTTGAAAGTGATTTAAAGTGTTTTGATTTGCGTGTTGTCAACTTTGTCCAATGTCAAAAGCAGGCACAAATGAACTGAATACAAATGCACGCTGAAACCAGCCAAAAACTAGCCTTGAATGTCATGTTTTTATCACGAGTGCTGCTGTCAACAGATAGGTGAGTTGAGATGATGTTCATCATAAAGGCTACTCTAAGTTGGGTTAAGTTGGTCAATTGCATGGCAAGTGACAATAGGAATTGTGCAAGAATCAGTAACTCACAACTGCTGCTGTGTTGCAAATTGGTTATGCAGGATGAGATGATGTAAGGCCTCTTTAGGTTAGGCATAGGCTACTTGCATGGAAATAAGCATTGGTACTTTGTGAGAAACAGTGACAAAATGTTTGTTTTCCCTGACCCCACCTCAACAGAAGCCAGAAGCATGTCTATTGTGTTTGACTTGGTGATGGGCTAATGTGTAGGAGTCCAATGTTTTTGTGTTTTTTTTTTTGTTTGAGTGTTTAAGGCTTGGTGAATTTTCCGTTGTTATATTGTTATTGAATTCCTTCGCTTCGTTCTAAAAGTGCTGTGGAAAGGAATTGAAAAGTGCAGGATAAAATTGTTGGTGTTAATAATTTGTTATACTCATAATACTGTCATGAAATTACTATGTTTTAACACGCGCCCGGTTGGCTGCCTAGACACCCTTCGCTCGCGTGAGGTGGAGGTCTTTCTGAACCCGCCTTTGAGATCTCGTGAACTAAGAAAGCTAGAGACACCAAATTTACAGGGTGTCTTGACCTATATGCGAACTCATTTAGGTTAAGGTTTCAGCTTCCTAGGTCATGACCTTCAGGTTGAATAAGGTCAAACAAGGTCAAACCCCAGGTTGTTCTCCAAAGCGCCCCAGAACCTAGGCAGCTGTCTCTAAGCAAAAGGTCACAAGCCCATTTGAGGTCATTGACCTTGTTTGACCTTTTGCGGGTCATGGTGACCAAAATGATACAAGACTGCTCTGCGTTTTCATTTGAATAAGCGACAAATATTACGCTAGGCAGTATGTTCCTAGAACAAAATGTCCGACCCGGGTCGTCTTAGGTCAATGGCCTGTTCTGATCTCTAAGATTCAATTGAAAATGCATAATGCAGTTCCTGCTGTCAATAAATTCGAAATGAGCACCAGAAACTATCCCATACAGCAAGCCCTGGAGCAATAAATCAGGTTGGTTTTGAAATCGGTCTGAGCATCATACCTGACCTTAGGTCAACGTAATTTGCTCATTCAGTATTTGTGGTGCCTGAGAAAGCATCTCAGATATGTATGTCTTCGTCAAACACTCCGTTGCTGTATCAGATTGAACGATTCCCTAGAAATTGCCTTCGCTGAAACCATGGGCTGACTTTGACCTGTCATAGGTCAGCGACCTTACAAGGTACATCTAAAATTTGTATGTCAAACGATCCGCTATGCAATTTTGTACAGCTATGCAAAATGTGGCGCGGCTATGCCGCGCCGTTCAAAAACCATTCTGGAAAAGACCTCGGGAGGTCAATTTGCCCCCCCCCCCCCTCCAGCCCGAGCGTGTGTTAATGTGTTCTGTTTCACTTTAGTGGCCTGAGATGTTAAAAAGCGAAATAGTTTTGTCAAGTTTCTGATATTACGTCCATGCCAACTTGAAATAGATGTATTTGTTTGCTGAAGCATCCGTCACGAGCTCATAAGTTCCGTCTTTTGTGAATTGATTTTCTCACTCCCGCGCGGTCTTTTTGCGACGGAATTTTTCACTCCCACCCTAGTTCAAAAGCGATTCTAGCTCCCTGTTTATAACTGTATCCAATTGCATTGCCCTATGGTGGTCAGATATGAAGATCAGAACAGATTCAAAACTAACCTGCTGTTTAAATTGAGAGCTTGGTGTTATGGAATAGTTTCTTATCCTCATTTGGAATATATTAATAGTGACGACCGCAACAGACATGTTCAATGTTTTTTAAGGGTCAGAGAAGGTCACTGACCTAAAATGACCCAGGTCAATATTTATTTAGGAGCACACCGCCTAGCGCAATCTCTGACGCTGGTTCGAATGACAAAATAGTAGCAATCTCCTAGGTATCTGCTCACCTGAACATTATAAAGGTTAAACAAGGTCGCTGACCTCGTTGAACTTTTGCTTAGAACAGGTATCTAACTTCACGGCGGTCGTATGACGGAGTCTCGGGGCACTTTAGTCACCAATCTGGAGTTTGACCATGTTTGACGTATTTTGAGCCTAAGGTCATAACTAAGGAGCCTCGAATTTGGACTCAACTGAGTTCGCGTCCAGGCCAACCTGCCCTGTGAATTTAGTGTCGCGACAACAAAGCGCGAGACGAAGGGGGTACTGGTTTCGATCGCTGGGCGTCGCAGAGAGATTCCAGTACCAGACGCCGACGAATGGGGAGACGGCTAACCGTTCTGGCACCAGTGTGCGTCGGTAGGGCGTGATGGTCACGTGACGGCGTGAACAGGCCGCAGATCCACTTGTTTCGGGGCGGTTTACTCTAGCATATCTAGATTTCGTACTGAAGTGAGAGGCTGTGGAGCTGTTCTTGTTCGAGGAGAGTGAAAGATCGCCAATCCGACGAGTGTTGAACGCGTGTACAGTTGCAGCAGGCTCCTCTGATTCTGCTGGTTTCTGTTTGTCAACAGTTCCACTTTTGCACTGAGATTCATGCGAAATCTTCAAGTTCTGGTTTTAGCGTGGAGCCAATGGTATGTCGGTGTACGGTTGTGAGTTTCCGTTGTTTCAGCGGCTCGTGCTTTGTTCGGGCTAATAAGATAGTGGTTGGAGTGCTATTTTTCTGCTCGTTTGGGAAAAATAACCTTGTAACTGTTTGGTAAGCTGCTTTTTACACGTTGCTCAAAGCAAATTTACACATAAACCTGTTGAATGAAAATATGATGCATGAGCGAAAACACCAAAACGTCACTTATCTAACTGCTTCGTATGTTTCGACACGTTCTGTGAATTCAACGACTGTGCTCGTCTCATTTGATCTTTCGGCAGCTGAAAAGTGTGCAGTTACGCACGAGCTGTGGAGAGAAGCTGAACTGCATTAACGTGTTCCAGATGACGTTGGTGATGCGGCTCCTAGCGCTGCTGGGCGTGCTGGGCGCTATATTCGACGGAGCAGTCGCTGACAACTCCATCGTGTCGACGAAATCTGGAGATGTCCGAGGTGTACAAGCAAAGTCTTTCCTCGGAAACGAGTACTTCTCCTTTAAAGGTAGGAGGCGAAAGTTGTATGTTTAAACCAGTTTACTTTATTGTAACGCATCCGCTATTTTAAAAATAAAATGGTTCAGGTTCGAAATACAACCAAGACTAACGCCGTTGGGCATGAATAATCGGGAAGTCCTTTATGTTGAGGTACTCGACTACCAAGCTATGAGAAAAAGCCTACTGATGGACCGAAGAACAAAGTCCCTCTTAACGTTTTCCTCGGGCTAGACGGTAACGCCCCTAAGAGAAAAACGCAAAAAATCGTGGCAAAACACGCACATATTCTGGGGCGTCAGGAACGTATACGCAGCTTGGTGCGCATTCTTGTTTAGGGGGCAGGCCATCAAAAACGTTCTTACGCTACTTGCTAATAAGCTACGTCATCCTATTCATCTTTGCTTTTGCCAGTGTTTGCAATTTTTGGGCTCATCATTGTCAAACAGAATAAGTAGGTACCGGCATATTGTGCTCTATTGGCAAAGTGTTGAAACGGGCCTTTGGCAGATGGCGTGCATGGGGTGGCGTGAGTGGTTGACAAAAGGAACTGAATCACAGGGATCAGGAGGGAATGCCACAGTTACATACGTCGTAAGCACGTTGAAGCACACTACGAAGGAGTGCACGAGCCTATGCCCCTGTTTTATGATCATACATCGAGGGGTCAGAGGTCACCAGTACCTATACAGCTATCAGACCTCTGCAGAAGCTGAACAGGCTGGTGACACAGCCCACTTGAGAGAAATTGAGAGCCCCGTAGCCATCGAGAGGCCCAACTAAAGACACCAAAGCCCGTTAACATGACGTTGTGGTCTGTTCCCGGTCCAACCCCATGCAGGTGCTGGTTACACGAAGCCGACCAGCACGCATATTCTCAAATGTGTTATGAAAGACGGTTGAATGCAAGCAGCCCCACATAATTTAGAACGAATCAGTTAATGCAATGGCGCATAGAATGACCGCACGCCCTGACCAGCGAACCGATACATACATATATATATATATATATATATATATATATATACGCGGAAACCCTGTAGACATTTTTAAGGGACACCGCAGCCTCGGTAATTTTACCTCTAAGTTGTTTTTTTTAGGGAGGGCCCAAACTGGTCTTGCTCAGAAAGGTCCCATGAGAACTCCTCACGGCAACAGCCGTGAGGCTTCTGTCCAGGCCACCTCGAGGTCGGACCCCTCCTCACGAAAATCTGTCCGTCTGCAGTTAAGACGCACGAGCATGTCTGAACTTTACAAAGTTCGATTCGCGCAGTAACGACATCATAAGGAACACATGAATATGCTACATGCGTACGGTGTGTTCTCGCTGCACGCGGGACAGCAGGCAAGATAATTGACAACAGCGCCGTAAATACCCGGCAAATAATGTTGAGCGTTGTTGCTCCAAGATAGTCGTGTGCATTGATCGCCGTGGCTCAGCCGGCTTCAGATATCGTGCCATAACGTCCACATAGCACTTGCTATCCCATTCATATGTATCTCGTTGAGCGGCGAACCCGAGCCGGTGGCGGACGTCTCCGGTACTGTTTCACTCGTAATATTCTTTCTCGTACGCCCGCTCCGTATCTTATCCCGCCGCGATGAGCCACGTTGTTATCGCCGCTGTGCTCGCGTCCTTGTGTCCACCTCCCCTCCCCGCTGATCACGTGGGTGGCACGTTTCATAACGTCATGACGCTCCGTCCGCAGGCATTCCGTACGCCGAGCCTCCGCTGGGACTGATGCGGTTCCGGGCGCCACAGCCTCACCCGGGCTGGACGGGGGTCCGCGACGCCAAGGACCACGGCGACGTGTGTCTGCAGTACGACATGTTCGCCGGTGGTGTGATGGCCGGCTCTGAGGACTGCTTGTTTGTGAACGTGTACACACCAAGCCTACCCACCTCGGACAAGCATCCAGACCTGCCGGTAATGGTGTGGATTCATGGCGGTGGGTTCATCAACGGCGCCGGAAACGCCGACGTCTACGGCCCGGACTATTTCATGGACGAGCAGGTGGTGCTGGTGACCTTAAACTATCGTCTTGGGCCGTTCGGCTTCCTAACCACGGCCGACGCCCACGCCCCCGGTAACTACGGCCTGCATGACCAGGTGCTCGCTCTTGAGTGGGTGCAGGCCAACATCGAGGCGTTCGGCGGCAATCGCGACGACGTCACCATCTTCGGCGAGTCGGCCGGCGGCGCCAGCGTGGGCCTGCAGGTGCTGAGCCCGCGCTCGCGGGGCCTCTTCGCCAAGGCCATCAGTCAGTCAGGAGCGTCGTTCTGCAGTTTTGGCGCCAGCGGAGAACCTCAGGGACAGATGGCGCGAGAGCATGCTGAGGTGCTGGGCTGCGACACCACCAGCAGCCTCGCTGTGGTAGACTGCCTCCGCCAGAAGCCCGCCGAGGAGGTCCTGTCGGCCATGTCAAAATTCACTCAGGATGCGCTGATGGGAATGGCTATCCTCTACAAGCCACGTGTGGATGCTGAGTCGCCGTCGCCGTTTTTACCCGAAAACCCGTACGTGGTTCTGAAAGAGGGACGCTTCAGCAGGGTGCCCTGGATGAATGGGCTGAACAGCGAGGAGGGGGCGCTTACCGTCGCCTTGCATGCCGGGGCCAAGAAGGCCCCGCCGTACCAAAGTCGCGACTGGAATGTCTGGGCTAAGGAACTGCTGGAGATCACCAAGGTGACGGCAGACCCGGCTGCAGTGGCGCAGCGCATCTACAAGTACTACTTCGGCGATGACGCCGTCACCGACGCCAACCTGAACCTGTTGGCAGACATGTTGTCAGACAGAATGTTTGCCAGTTGTGTACTGAGCGAGGTGGACCTGGCCTCGGCTCACACCGATGTGTACAGCTACGTGCTTGACCACAAGGGGGTGGGGAGGCAGAGCTTCACCGAAATCATGACTAAAGTCATGGGGATGGAGGACAGCAAGGATCTGGGCGTGGCACACGCGGATGACCTGCTCTACCTCTTCAAGCCAGAGTTCGTAGCACCCATAACACCGGACTCGGACGAGTACAAGATAATTCGACTCATGGTGTCGCTGTGGACCAACTTCGCGCGTCGAGGATACCCGAGCACTGACGTGGTGCCCATGCCCAGCTGGCCGGTCTATACGGCCAGCCGTCAGGAACACATGCGACTCAACCTAGCGCCGTCTGTAGGCCGCGCCGCCTTCAGTGTGCGGATGCAGTTCTGGCAGCAGCTCGACATCCAGGAGAATTGGCGCCAGCCCCAGATGGGACAGCGCAGGGATGAGCTTTGAGCGACGCTATCCAACAATGCTGAGCTTTCGGAAGCGATATTGACGTGCACGGAATGCTTGAAAAGCCTTAACAATATCGGCCAAAGCCTCGTTAGAGCGGTGGTGTCGTTCGTCGGGAATTTTGCATTTCCGATGATGGCTGAGCAGACACAACATAAATATTCATGACATGAATCAGACACTGTTAGTGGTTTAGTGGTTAGTTGTTTCAATGTTTCAAATGCACCATTTCTCCGCATTTTCTCTGGATTAGCTCGGCGCTTGTGGCATTGAGCAATATCTCCTCAGAATCGTATAATTATGATGTTATGCTTGTCACTTTACAAATAAAAGTACGAGTTTAAATTCTTCTTTCGAGCATGCGCCAACAGATTTCGTCACGCTAGCTAGAAATCCTTTGTGGCATTGGGCGGAGAGTTGAAAGTTTGACCACAGAAAGACCACGCAGAAGTGAAAGAATCCATTCATGAAAGCTGGACCGGAGGTTGTCAGCGGGAGATGATCCGGTCAACAAAAACATACATTCTGGTTTAGCATGCAATTAATCTCATAGACAACATGCTCTCATTTCTCAAATCTTAGGTTGTTTTTTAGTGATCTTAGGAACATGAACAAGTCCGGTAATCAATCATTTTTTGCAGACAGATAAGGTTGAAAGTTAGGTGTCTCAAAGGAAAATGAATCCTGTATTCAAGGGTAGGCTTCTTTCCGCTTCCCTACAATAAAAATCAGCATACTTGGCATTGTTTACAGACAGACAGAGTCACCTAACCTGCCGAAGAGTATAATCCTCGATCATAATCACCTACCTACACAATGGAAAAGTCAACTAAGCAAGAATATCCTTGTACTTTACATATTCCAATGGTGGAGTATCGCACCCATGATGGCTTAACTCACCCAGTGTTTTAAAGCTTCACAATAGATATGGACGATGGTTTACAACTGTGATAGGTGTATCACGATCAACGCCTTTGGCCGAAAGCGATGCCATGGATTATCTAACATCTTTCACAATACCATGACCATATAGATATCACATCACGGGTTGTCTTAGTGTTATGAGGTTATCCATGGCGATGCAAAGTTTCAACTAAGGCTATATAAACAAACATTTATCTGTTGCAGCTGCGCCATCTCTGTTCCTAAGCCATGCACCGAAGGATCTGGAAGAGAATGGTATCCAAGGTATCGATTCCGGAACAGCTTATATTTATCATCATGGAACCACGTTACCAGCGAAAAACTGCAAAAAGTTTTCAAACTCAGGAGACTTTGTATGAAAAGAATTGCCTAGGTTCAAAGTATTTTCCTCATTTGCTATGCATTGCTAGCTCTAGGGTGCCTATCAAACGTGCTTCAGTAACTGGCAAACACAAAGGCAGTCTTTTTATATCCTCCCTCGTGGTGATGCCGCCTTGCAGGGTGCAGCTGATTAACTTGAAGCCACAGCCTCAATCTGATGTCCTCAATTGAGGGATAAAGTTAGACATTGGGGTAAACCAACTTATAATGTGACTTTTTTCTGGCATACGTAATGTGGACTTTTTTTCGCGCAACTGAAAATGATGCCGACAGCAATGATTCTTGGTTGTAAGATCTGATAAGACAACAAAATTGGGTTACATTTTTGGCGTGGCATCGATAGTGCAGATTATGGGTCCAGTTCTGCCACAAAATGAAAAAACGTACAGAAAATAACATCTCGTGACAAATTTTCCACTTCATTCCGTGCTGAACATAGTCTGTATATTGCGCAGGTGGTTATCAATCCCTGTAACTAAAACTTTTCCAGCAAGTTTTAAAAATGTCCATATTTTTGGAACCTCGGAACTTTTCAGAGTCGTTATCTTTATCCAGTCTACCATTCGTATAAGTCCACTGTTCTTCCGGGACTTATGACTATATGTCAGGACCTGTGGCTGTCTCTGGCTCTTTTGCATTCTGGAGTTGCACCGGGGTTGCTCGGTCCTGATTGGTCGTCCCGCGATTTCATGACTAGCTCAGTGATTCAAAGGGTGTTCAGGGAACCCTGCGGTTGTCAAAAGGTCTCGCGGGAGTTTCCATGGCCCTTTTGACGGTGTTCGGCGCTTTAACAATGTCAGGTCCAGTAACAGTCTGAATGTTCCTTCAGTGTCTCGAAATCTTGTTATTTCGGGCGCCCTGAGAACCCATTGCTCTGCAGGGCTGTAATATGGGCTCTTCTGGAAGAAGTCTAAAATTCCATTATGTCATACATGGCTCACTGAAACAGAATGTCTCTATGTTAATTTGCCCACCCCTCCTGATACGCCGCGATTAGCTCGCAACGGCGCACAACAAACACGCGAGTCCAGCGAAGGCTATGTGCTCCACATGCGAGATATTTATTAAGGAGCAGGGATTTCAGCCAGGCTGAGAACATCCCCCCGGCGCTGGCACGGCATTTCCAGGTGAAGGAATAAGCTCCCATATCTCACGGGGGCGGGCCGATGGGCTCTCGCTGGGCCGGTCAGCGGGGCCCGGAAGTCTTCAACCCACTTTCATCCCACCACAGGAAGGACGACCCTCCGCACGAGCATGCCGACTGGGGCAAGGCTCACCTGTGGCTGCGCACCGCAGCAGTCGATCACCCGCACGCCAGCACCTAACCCCCCCCCCCCCTCCCCCCTCCCTGCTGCACGTCTCACCCCGCCGCAGCAGAGCAGCAGGACGTCCCGCCGCCCGTGGCCAAGGTCATCGATCACTTGAGCAGGACGGGACGGGAGCGCCGCCGAGCGCGGCGTGCTGCGGCGCCACGCCACGGGGCCGGGCTATAATCGGATGTCGGTTCGGTCTGGCGCGCCGAGGCAGTCTGGAGCGAGCGGCGGCGGTGTGGGCTGCATCTGCGAGACCACAACCGGCGGCTGGGAGGTGCTCAGGACACAGCGAACGCCGACGGCCTGGGGTCATCCACATGGTAACTTGCAGTTCAGCACGGTTCGACTGCCACTGGGGAGGGCCAGCCATTTTCGCACGGTTTGCTGTACTTTTGTATGCTATTATTGCTTCTTTTTCAGCGATGTGTTTTTCGTGCAGTATTATATTCACTTGTGATATCCTTTGACGGGAATCAAATATCAAGCGACGCGTTGCAACGATTCATTAATAAGCTGGCTTTGCTCGTTTGGTTGTCTTGTACTTCTGCAACTAGTTTAGAAACTTTTGTCAACCGTGATGTCTCGACCTAAGAGCAGAGGGATTGATTGTGCTGAGCCGACTTAGTCCTGCACGTCCTTGAAGTATGCGATTCATTTAGCGAGTTGCTTAGCGACGAGATCTAATTGTAGTAAAAACGCGTCAGATGGCCTTTTACGGCACGAAGACAGCAAATGTGATACGTTTTTCAATATCGCGTGACCTTGATGGCCAGTCCAAGCATAAATGATGAAACGCTTCACGTCGCCAAAGAGTTATTGGTCGAATTAACTAGCGTCTTTCTTAAGTCCTGGCCTCTCAATGTCAAGGTGCAAGATCATTTTCAAGGTCAAACTTAAAGGTAGAACTCAAGGTCAAATGATGCAAAATTTCATATCAACCAAAAGTTATCGGCTGTGCAGCTGCCACACCCATTCTCTGGCTCGCAACACGGCGAAAAAGCACCTTCTGGGATGTACGTGCAGATATAGCGGCTCTGGTTCTACGTAAAGCTGTATCCATGCCAAGGATCCTCATGCATCATCGTGCCGGCTTCTGCAATAGTGCTTCAACCTATAAACACAGACGGATAACAGAATCGTTCCGCAACCAGATAATCCCAGGACGGTCAAGCGTGTCATGCATCACACATAGTTACGATACAATCAAGCATAACTCTATAAATATACAGACCAAGCAGTGTCCTCAATGGGCTCATATGGCCCAATGCCGGGCTTATTTCGTGGGGGAGCTCACAGAATGGAAAGCGGCAGGAGGCGAAATTGGCGCGCCACAGACGAGCCCAGGGGGGTGTCACCGTATCGGTTAACACTATCAAAAAGTGGCAACATCGAGCTTGCGTGAGAATACAGGTAGTTTGGCAGCAAAGCCTGCATGACGTCAAGTATACCATATTTGATGACGTCAGTGGCACGGAAGCCTCCCAATTAGCCAGCTGACTGCTACACAACGCACTAGTTTGAATGGTGAGTATGTTTT
>NW_023596576.1:56359614-56377114 GCF_011947565.3 Pollicipes pollicipes
GCAGCGCCCATAACCATCCTTTTATGCAGAGCCGCAAATCAGGCAAGTGTATCAATCAGGTCACCCTTTAAAGCCTTGATGATCAGGCCTGGTTTCATGATGAAAAGATTACTGGGGAATCTACAGCGCGAAGAAACTGGAACACTTAACCAAACTCGACAGCGTGTGGACAATCCCCTGAAAAGTGGCAAAGCGTGCGACTCTGGACGTTGTGTCCGAAAAACTGCACTCTCGTTGCAGCAAGGTGACGGCAAGCGACGAGTATGTGATGCACGGTCGGCGGGTCAGAGCATCCACTACAGCATGGTCTGTCGCCAGCCAATAACAGGTAAAGGTGCGTAGCATGTGTGGCCTATGAACAACCGGCAAAGAGCAACTTCCTCCCTCCTACTGTCGCGAAAACACGACTGCGATAGTCAAATACGGGGTTTCACTGACTTTGGCTGGTTGGCGCTCCAAGTTCCAGTGGAACTGCCATCGCTTCTGCATAAAAGAAGACACTGCGGGGTTCATGGCTTGAGCTGGCAGTGGTGCCCCTGGGAATGCGTGCCCCTGTCGTAGCGAGCTTTGCTGCCGCGTCATCGAGATCATTTCCGCAGATCCCCAAGTGACTTGGGATACAACGCAGTGCGACCGTTTTTCCTGCTTGATCTAGTGAGCTTAGACGCGAAGAATGTCCTGGACCAGTGGATTTAGCGAGAAGAAGCCACCAACAGCCAGGATGCTGCTCAAGGAGTCGGAAAGAATCAAATGCAAATTGCTATCGTCTACTTCAATAAAGCAGAGAGCTTTCCTGGTGGGTATAAGCTCGGAAGTAAAGACCGACGCGTGCGCAGGCAGTGTGAATGACCGTGTTGTGGATCCGCACACAAAAGCGCACCCTACATCTGCATCCGTCTTTGAACCATCCGTATAAGTCATCATGTATCCGTCAAAGGAGGCCATGTGCCCCCAGGCTGCACCTTTAACTTCCGTTATGAGAACGCATTGCTTTTGCATGTTTAATAGCGAAACATCCCCTCTTGGCGATGCTAGCTCCCAGAGAGCATTCTTCATGAGTTTAAGTCTGATGACACGTTGTGGTTGACGCCGCTCGCGTCTAGAAGTTCTCACATTCGTACACAAAAGGGGGAAGTCTATGGCGACCGTTGAAGTAGAAAGTCTCCATAAGCTACGCGACAAAAACTGCTTGTTGGTAGGATGATCTGGGAACTGCGCCAGCTTGCACGTGTAGCGCAGGCCCATCACCTGCCTTCGCAATGCTAGTGGGGGCTCGCGG
Source organism: Pollicipes pollicipes (assembly GCF_011947565.3). NCBI lineage: Eukaryota > Metazoa > Arthropoda > Thecostraca > Pollicipedomorpha > Pollicipedidae > Pollicipes > Pollicipes pollicipes. The sequence goes on from NW_023596576.1 coordinate 56,360,894, forward strand.
GACTCCATCAGAAAACTATCTTTGGGCGGTGTTCGAAAAGCCCGTGGCGGTACGTAGCGCAGCGTGGTGCACCGTTTTCAAAGCACGTTCAATCAGGTCTGATGTACCGTCATAGATAAAACAGCCGTCGTCAAGTTTTGAACGGATCAGCGAGCGGTACGGCGAACGTTCTCCAATGAGCAATGCATGATGTACGTCCCACGCACCTTAGGATGTTAAGGGATTTTAAACATTTGTCGCGGAGAAGGAGAGTGATGAGTGGGCCGGATGCGGGAAAGCGGGGTAATGGGAAGGGAGCGGGCGGACCAAGGGGGGGGGGGGGGAGCTCACGTACCGGCAGGGCCCCTATGCCCTGAGAGAAACAGCTCGCGCTGTCCACCTGTCACCGGATCTGGGACCCGAGGGGGCGCTAGTCCCCTACACCGGCCGAAGCCGGTGCCCCCGAAGGCAACCATGTGGTGTCGTCATTCAACCAAGAACAAGTCCCGATCCGTTCCGTTAGCTGACGGCCTGGCTGGCTGGGTGTGCGCCGCCCGGGGCTCGATCGCCCGACACTGACCTGTAACTGACCCTCGTCCGGCGGCGGCGGCGCGTACACGGGCGGCCGCCGCAGGCGCCGCTGGACGGCCTCTGCCACACTCAGCTTCAGGTGGTCCGCCGTGGTGGTCTCCGAGAACGGCGCGTGGGGCGGCGGCAGCGTCCGGTATGGCAGCAGTTGGTCCGGCGGCAGGTCGCCCACAGACAGGCAGCAGCGCACCGGAGGCTGCGCTGCTGCAGCACGCGGCGAGCTCGCCACCGACGTCTGCCGCGAGACCATCATCCCATCTGGCGGGCGTCACAACAAACATTGCAATGGGGGCAAGCAGGATGACTTTATGCCACTCTTTCAGACACTGAGATGCATAGTCAATGTTGGAATGTGATGATGTATGGGACTACATCATGGAAAGCACAGAATCACAGCCTATAATGCTTTGGGGCAGGTCCTAGATATTGTGTTGTAACACAACTCCATGCAAGAATAGAAAAATTGTATAATGGCTATCAAGCCTTTAGATTTATGCATTTAAATATAAAAATATCAACAACTCAAGAAATACACTTTGTCATTTTACCCAGAACATAGGCACCATTGATCCATTAAAAAGACTAGTGTGAGGACATCTTGAAATTGAGCCATTCCAACAAAACCCGCTCAGATGCAGTGCAAAGGGAGATATTATTTATGGGTGTGTGTATGTGAGTGTATGTGGATGACCATCAACATTTGTGTGTGTGCATGTGTGTGTCCACTGCCAAAGATACATCACTTATACATAGATCAATTGATTTAGACCATAAATACTAAATGTGAGCCATGAATGTATACAAACATTCTTAGTTTCTCTGGCCTGGGTATGAGCTTTACAGACAACTGGTCTGCTGTGCAGTACAACTAATGCTTGTGAATGTCCTGTTAGGAAATGCTGTACCATCACATCTGTAGAATGGCTACTCACAAGCCACCACTTGTGTAAAAGAATGGTTACTTTCTATAACAGCCAAGGCCATACATCACAAAGCATAAATTCTGATAGGTACCAGTCAGTATGCAGAAAGTGGCAGATCTCAAGACCTTGTTGGGGAAGGGCTGCTGCAATATTTTGGTTTTAAGGTAGTTTTTTATTTTTTGGACAGATTCACTGAAATGGGGCAACTTATGATATTATGGGGCAGCTCATGTGATCTTGAGGCAGGCTGTGAACTGTGGCACTGGCCACAGTGGACTGTGTCTGTGTAAACAACTACCTATTGCATATATGTTTCAGGTATTCATATTGTTAAAAAGATTTGAACTGTTTCCCTCTGACACTTTTCACTTGGTGCATGCACAATATTATTTTTACACCACTTTTCTCATTGAAGGTTCAGCCTCAATGACAAGCCTTCATTCACAATTTGGCTTTCCATTCCAGCAAACTATTGCTGCTTGAAGGTATTGCTTTTTGGTAAAACACCGGACTTTTGGTATAAGCAAGAAAACATTGACAGTAACACACTTGGAGACCACCCAGGGCAGTCCCACCACTGGAGGGTGCTCCACCCCCTCCCCCCCGTAATAAGGTCTGCCGTTGCCCCTGCCCCACGCTGAAGAGCTGGCTGCCCCATCTGAGGCAGAATTTGACCTACCTGAACATCCCCTAGACCAGTCTGTCACATTTCACACACTAAACCACCAGTTCACCCTTAAGGTACTGAGGTATTTTCAACTATGTGGACCATGCATTTTACCCAGCATTGACTAAGGGGGGGGGGGGAGAAGGAGGCAAAATTTGCCTCAAGCCAGTCAAAAATTCAGGATGATTCAGAAATGTGTCAGATGTCTGTGCAAAATTCAAAGTAGCCTTCTATTTATGAATTCCCTGTGCATACCTTAAGTGAAAATAACAAATAATTAACCCTGCTAAATCAAGCCAAGGGGTTTTATAGTAATATCTTATTTGCCAAATTAGACAAAGGAGTAAAACCACAGATTTACATTAGAAACCAAACAAAAGCATGTAAAACAAAACAGAACATAAACAAAATATTGATGGGAAATGTATGCAAATCAGTTCATCAACCATGTGCCACATGTTGTTTGAATTGTGTATCTAAATATCCATAAGTCAAACAATGAAGCATTGACAAAAAGCATGCCCAAAATTTATACTTCTGAAAACAAAATTGGACAGAACACATGCAACCAGGTAACCCAGATACAAATACGACAAATGTCTGTACCAAACCTCGGGCACTTGGTACATACTATTGTAAAAATAACTACCGCACAATTACCACACATTTGGTAATATTACGGCACGAACCCCAGCGAAGCTACCAATATCTTTCACTGTTACCCCCAAGGAACCCGTTGACATTCCAGTTGTCATTCAAATGTAAACTGTTTCTGTGGACATGGCTCACCTCTGGGAACACTAAAAAGATATTTGCGAGATCCGCTGCCGCGCACCCATTCTTCGTTCTCCCGCCAAAGGAGGCACCCCTCTGTTTCAGGGCTTTGGGGATCCCCATCGAAGCGATACGAGCCTGCACTTTTTGCCGCGATTTGCTGTGGTAGCCTAAAGGGAACAGGATAAAATACAAAGCGTGAATGACGTCACTGGTTGTCTAGCATCATCCAATGAGATCCGTCAGTTGCCGGCTATCTCATTTTGGATTACACGCATTGTGTTTGTAAATAGCAAAACGTTCATCAAATTTTTATCACTGAAAACAGAAAATAAAAGGGTGAGCATATTTGTTTGAGAATGTGATGACAATTTTACAGTCAGCCCTCAACTTGGCATGATTTTAATTCTCACAGATAGAAAAAAGCCAGCAAACGAGCAAAGTCTCAGAGCATGATATCTAAAGTCGTTAAGAATGACGTCGTTAGCGAAGAAGCGTAGTAGAATGAAGTTATGAAGAACATACTCCCTCGAAATGAAGTAGGGGACGACAGACGGATAAATATGAGTATCAGTGACGTCAGTTGTTAACTCTAAGGAAGTACGAAATTTACGTTATCAGTTTGGCTTCTTTATGGAAGGCCTTGCTTCAGTCTTTAATCGGAAAGTCCGCGGAGCGCCCAGCACTCGCGTCGTGACTCGGGTCGGTCGGGGAGCGTGGTGTGGCTGGTGCGGTGGGTGCTGTGTGCATTGCTTCAGAGGAAGCTACGCGGTGCCCTGGTTCAAGTTGCAGCTTTGGCAGCTTCTTAATGATGGGAACCGAGGACTCTGAACTTCGTCAAAGAAAAAAGAAGCAAACTAAAAAGACTACGGATGCCATCACTGGGCAAGTGGTCGATGGCGAGGAACTCGTAAAATCGGGAATTGAAAAATTGCAGGATCTGAAGAAGAACCTCGTGTCTGGAAGTGACACTGTGAGTAAAAAAGTATAGTATTCTCTGTAAAATGGCATACTAGCGGTCAAGCATAATGTGTGCAAGACTCGAGCTGTTGGGACAGTCGTGTCAAAATGTGTGTCACGTGCTGCTTGCGCCGAAGGGGAGTGTGAGCAATTTCTGCTGCCGGACTCTGGAAATCGGCGGATGGACAGGTTGATAGCGTTTCTGCTCGACATGGCTGGGCCGGATAGCATATCTGGTTTCCATAGCTTGATTGCGACTGCAGTATTTGTTGGTGCTGATGCCTGGCGTTTCTCCTTTTTATTTCCACCTCGCCGTGGTCCAAAGCCCCCCCCCCCCGCCCCCCGCCACCCCGACCACCTGCCAACGCCAATCCTGCCTTGCTCTGCCCCGGCGCGCACTCGTGGCAGCAGCTGAACCGTGCCCCCGGGCACCGGTTGGCATGACAACGCGTCCCTCGCGCGGTTGAGCACCACTGAGGCCCTTCACTTTCACATCGTTGGCCGCGGCCAGCTCATCTTCACGTGGAAACCCAACCAACCGGTTTGCCTCGCGGGCTAGGGACGGGAGGGCTTGCTGTGAACCGAACACTGCATTCGGTGGGTAGTACAATCTCGGGATTGATGAAATGTGTCACCAAGGCCTTTGTTAGCATGCTTAGCGTCGGAGGATACTCCCGCACTCCGCCCCGTCTCCCTCTCCCCCCCCCCCCCCTCAACCGGCCAGATATTTCCCCGCTCTCGGCTGTTCTATCTCCGTTATTTATCGTGGCGTGGGGCAACCAACGAATCTCGATCGTGAGCTGTGGGAACGACACCGAGATTAGGGGAAGCCTTTCCTTTCATCACTTCAATATGCTCAGTACACTAACTTAACAAAAATGATCTTAGACAAACAACGGACGCTTCTTCGTATGCTTCATGCTGTCGCGTGACATGTTTCGTAAAAATTGGCATTCAAAACTTTGTGGGGTCGAATATTGGCTGACAACCTTTGTGGGGTCAGTTATTGGCCGGGCAATATAGTGTTAATTAACAATCGCGAGATATCGTTGAGATCAAGTCACCGTTTGTCCACAAGACTGTCATAACCATTCTTAATTTGGAGACAGCAGGGGGTCGCATCGACCTCCCCCTCCCCCACCTGATCGCGTTATTACAAACGATGAATGAGGGCGGGTGGATTGAATCCATGCTTAATGATGTGAAGAAACCCTTTGCGGCGCATTTCAGCGTCAGAAGAAATCGACTATCCCGAACATTTTGTTTTGTGTCTGCAAGTTGTCGCGCGGAGCAAATGTTCTTGTGTGGGGAAACCTTCGGTATAATCGGCGCTTCGTATAGAGATTCTGCTGGTGGAAACGACCATTCAGGTCGCAGGTCTCATGTCCAAACGGATTGCCAGCGCGCATAATCCATGCACGCGGGGTGGAAGCCGCGCCTTATGAACATTGCCAGAGGGAAGGCACATATACGCGTTCTTTCTTCGCGCGGCTCCGCACAACTGTCGTCAGTGAGCGGAGAGTGAGACTGGGACATCAGGCTGTGGTCTTGCTACGAGCCGCTCGCGGCGCGGGACGAGTACAGGCTGCCGGTCGCGGCGCGTCGGCTGCGCCGGCCAGTTTGGCCAGCCGCCGGGCGGCCGGCACGGACCGTTACCGGTCACACGGGCGCGCCGGCCGCGACCGCACCGTTACCTCCCAGACCCGGCACGCCGCTGACGGCGGCGCCGACGCCGTGACGCTGATCTTCTGCCGGCCGGACGGTGACGCGCCGGCGCCCCGCAGAGTCAGCAGCAAATGCTCCCAAGTTTTGCAGGGGACGTCAGACGTCACTCAGGCGTCGCCCGTTGAACTGCGACTGCAGCGGAACAGTAACGCTTGCGGGGCGGGCGGCGCGCGCCAGTTGTCGGTCCGCGGTCTGCGCCGGCAGCCGACTGCGGCGGCGCGACTTGGGTGTTGACTGACTGGCCAGACGCGCGGTGATGATTCGAGAACTCATGTGCCATTTCGAGGTATGATGGGAACTTTCACTATAACTGTTCTGTGCATGGGAACAGGCGGCAGTGACGTTGACTTACCAGGTGGAGCGTGACAGCTTCTGACAAGGCAAGGCGTTTTCTGATACACTAAAAACTCACCTTTGAAATAATCGTGAACAGGGTCCTGACCGCTGTCTCGAAAAATTACGCCTTTCTGAAGTTCGAACGTCGAGAAAAGTTGCGTTCGGCTCGTATGTTTTGTCTTTGGGACTCGTGATCCTAAGCATGTCGACTCGCACCCGAGCAAAAACCCAGGTCACCTATTCATCCATGCGTGGCGCTTAAAACCGGTTCGTGGGCCGTCCATAACGTCGCCATCTGCACATGAATTAGTCCCCTTTCGCTCCTTCACCGAACCTGTGTGGGGGCCTTTGAGAAGTTATTTTGCTCTGCGAGGGCAGATCCGCGCTTACAATTCACGACAGGGCAGCAATGCGGGGATCGTTACACCGTACGACATGTCTTGATAGATTGTGCCCGCCTCGCCTCGGAACGTATGCGCCATTTGGATCAGGATCCGTGCTTCAAACGCTCTATGGTGTGTTGGGAGACGACACCAGCTCAGTAAAGGACGGCCACATTTTAGTTATTTTGAAGACATACATTTCTATGTCACCTGTCGAACGTAACCATATCTCCCCGCTTTGTCAGACATTCGTTAGATGAAAAGTGGGTTATGGGCGCCATATGACCAACGTAGTCGGTGCGTCCCAAAGCCCAAATCATCATCATTATCAGGGCAGCAATACATTTGCAAGTGCGAGAACGGGCAGGCAACTTTCAGTGTTGCATCTCAGCTCACCTCCCGGGAGCCTCTGGAGAATACGCCCGCCCTTCCCCTTTCACCTTTTCACGTACCCTTCCCCCGGTATCCTGCCCTCCGGCCGACTCGCCATCGCCTGGCGGGTGGCGGCGGCGGCTGCCGCCGCCGAGACAAGTGAGCAGACCCGTTGTCTGACGGCTGGCGAGTCGTGACTGGCGGCTGGCTGTGAGCGGGCGCCGCCGCGTCCTCGGCGGCCTGACCACGACAGGCCCAGCCGGGCGTGCCCGGCTACGTCGGCAGCCAGCCAACGGCCAACGGCACGCCCCTGGCGCCGTCTGCGTCGGCTCGTGCCCCGACCCGACCCGACCCGACCTGACCCGACCCGCGCTGCCGTTGTCCTGGCGGCCGGCCGTGGGGGCTGGATGCCTCTGCGGTGCCCCCTCCAGCTACTCAGCCCGGCGTGGAGACGGGGTGGTGACTGTTCCGGTGCGATGTGACGTACTGGTCGCGTGCTGCAAATGAAAGCTGCCGGGCGGCCGCCCGCTGGCTGTGGAGGTGCACAGAGCAGGCACGATATCCGTCGGCATCCGGCGCGATCCCAAAACCGGTCCGGCCGGATGATCCGTGGCGGTAGCGCGTCTGGAGGCAGGCCGGCTCGGGCGAGGCGGGGGCCCGGAGCGGCGCCGACGCCACATCTCGCCGCTGTGGCCCTCTGGATGGTGCGCGACCGAATTTCATCGTCCAGAAGGACGTTTGCGCTGCCAGACAGGCGGCAGCAAGCACGTCTCGAAGTGCCGCGAGGCTGCACACTGCCACGAAATCTCGCCTGGTAGGGTCCCAGATGATCAGCTGACCTGCGCTGCTGTGATAGGCTGCCTCCCACCTCTTTCGTGTTCTCGTCCCTGTCCCCCTCCCCGCCCTCGCCCTCGCCCTCGCCCTAACTCAGCCCCGTGTCTGACTCAGGATGAGGCTGAGAAGAAAGCCAAGCCGGTGGCGGCGGCGGCTCGTGCCCCTGCCGGCGGCGGCGTCCAGCCACACCACGGCGTCGACTGGGTGGCGCTGGTGCTGCTGGTGGCCGGCCTCGTCACCAGGCTTTACCAGCTCGGCCTGCCCCGTGCCATCGTGTAAGTGCACCAGCCGCACGAGCGGGGCTGCCGCCGCTGCCGGCATAGCCACCCAGCCTCATCACCTCCATTTGAAGTGTAGCAGTGGTGCAATGGTGGCCCGTCAGAAACAGATGTTGTTCGGTATATCTCGGCAATTCAGAGGTAGCTGTTCGGTTTTGTAAATAAGCTCAACACGAGCCCGAATGTTTTTATCACCACGTTATGGGAATGGCGTGTCTCTTGCGTAGCCCTGGTTTTGTTTTGGCGCTGTAGTAACTCAGTTAACCGTTTCCAGTTTTGACGAGCTCCATTTCGGCAAGTTCGCGGGCTACTATGTGAACAACATGTTCTTCTTCGACTCGCAGCCGCCACTGGGCAAGCAGCTGATAGCCCTGGCGGCGTACATCGCCGGCTACGACGGTGAGTGTAGCCCAGCACCCCGTCCCCAGCCCGCAGCCCAGCCGGCTGGGGACGACCCCAGTGTCGAGCTGCAGGCCATCGTCAAACGAAAGCTGTCACCCGCCAGTGGTTAAGAGTCACAACGCATAGTGCCTGTACCCGTCCGAGGCCTTGGCGACCGTTCTCGACTGCTTGCCATCGTGTCAGTGCGACGGGGCGGTGAGTGGCGGTGATGCCCGCCGCGTGCGGAGCTCTCGCCGCTGCCAGTGTGTGCACCCGGCTGAGCGCGACCCCTCTGACGTGACGCCTCGGCTCGGGCAGGTGACTTCAGCTTCGACCGGATCGGCTCGCCGTACCCGGCCTCGGTGCCGGTGTACATGCTGCGTCTGCTGCCGGCCGTGGCCGGCTCCCTGCTGCTGCCAGCCGTCTACTGCCTGCTGCGCCAGCTCGGCCTGGCCAAGTACCCGGCGGCGCTGGCCGGCGTGCTGCTGCTGCTCGGTACGCGAGCGGCGGGGACGCGCCGACCGGCGGGCGGGGGCCGGCGCGCTGCTGCTGACCGTGCTCCCGTGTGGCCCAGCCGAGGAGACGGTCTCTGGTCGGGGCCGTCGTCGGAAGCTGCGCTGGTGTTGGCGTAACGCGAAGCTGGCCGTGTCTGGCGGCCCGCGGTCTCCCGCGCAGAGTCGCCGAGGAGGGGGCCGACGCCGCACCAGACCCGTGCTTCCACCTCGAGATCCGGAGCCATCCTGTCGCCAGCGGTGTCCCTGCGCGCTTCCCGCCGCTCGGCACGGACTCCCGCCTCCCAGCCAGGTGACCGTCCTCCTAGCCCTCCGCCAGTCCGATATCCTCGTCACCTCCTACCTTCATCATCGCAGTCATCACGTAGACGCATGAATGGCGTGCCCTAGCCGCCGAACGCATCGCCAGTTATAATAGACTGGCTGTGAATCGCCTCCAGTGAAGCAGAGTAGCGCCAGAGGTGTCTCTGCCAAGTGTTCTTGAGCCATGAGTAGCTGGTCCGGATCGCGCGCGCTCTGTCTGAGGGTGTTGCGCGCGTGGCGCATGCTGTGCTCGCACACGTGTGATGCCGGGGTCCCGAGAACTTCGCCTCGGACCTGCCTTGGTCGAGCCTGACCGATGCAGGTCCGAGGCGAAGGCGAGTCTGCAGCGTGGGTGGGGTCGGGCACCGAGCTGGATATCATGAGATGATAAGGTATGAGTCGGGACCGGAGTTGCCGTGGCACGAGCCGGGATGTGAGAGACGCTCTCAGCCCGAGGGCGGTGCCTAAGTGAAGCTTGCCTGCCTATAGAATATGAGCCTGGACCAGAGCACAGGTGGCCGTTTGCGACAGTGCACGACCAAAGCAACCTAATGGTGTCCTCATCCGCCAGAGAATGCTGTGCTGGTTCAGTCTCGGTTCATGCTGATGGAGCCGTTCCTGCTGCTGTTCTCCGTGTCCGGCGTGTTCTGCCTGCTGCGCTTCCGCCAGTACCGCGACCGACCGTTCTCGCGGCCCTGGCTGACCTGGCTGTGTCTGGGCTTCGCGCTGCTCGGGGCCGCCGCCACGTGAGTCAGCTGATGGTCTCGGATTCGATTCAGATTCGAATGCAGAATTCGCCGTCGTTTGATTGGGGAGGACTCCTCCGTTGATCGGCGGGGAGGCTGTAGTTGTTTTACAGCATTTGACTGGCATTAAGTTGCATTTGTTCCAAACGCTGATTTTAAAGCTGGATTTAACGAGGTTCCGTCGATTCCGTATTATTTCCGTATCTGGCGTCTTGTCACTGCCTGTGATGCCAGTTCGCAATGACGACCGCCTCACGGCCACAGTGCGCGCCACTCCCTAACTCCTACACTCCGCTCCAGTATGCGCCAACCCCTCCCCCGCCCCCAACGTACTCCGACACATTGTGCACCATTCCCTCAGGACCTTCACTCTGTTGGCGTTCCCCACTCCCGCATCGTCCCCACTCGGTGGTCGCAGTGTAGGCCCTTGCTCACCCCCGCCGCCCCTGTGCCGCAGTGTGCGCTACTACTCGGTGGTCGCAGTGTAGGCCCTCGCTCACCCTCGCCGCCCCTGTGCCGCAGCGTGCGCTACTACTCGGTGGTCGCAGTGTAGGCCCTCGTTCACCCCCGCCGCCCCTGTGCCGCAGTGTGCGCTACTACTCGGTAGTCGCAGTGTAGGCCCTCGCTCACCCCCCGCCGCCCCTGTGCCGCAGCATGCGCTACTACTCGGTGGTCGCAGTGTAGGCCCTCGCTCACCCCCGCCGCCCCCTGTGCCGCAGTGTGCGCTACTACTCGGTGGTCGCAGTGTAGGCCCTCGCTCACCCCCGCCGCCCCTGTGCCGCAGTGTGCGCTACTACTCGGTGATCGCAGTGTAGGCCCTCGCTCACCCCCGCCGCCCCTGTGCCGCAGTGTGCGCTACTACTCGGTAGTCGCAGTGTAGGCCCTCGCTCACCCCCGCCGCCCCTGTGCCTCAGTGTGCGCTACTCGGGCCTGCTGACGCTGCTGCTGGGCTGCGTGATCGTCTGCCGCGACTTCTGGACGCTCATCCCCGTGCGCAGCATCACCAACCGGCAGCTGCTGAGCCAGCTGGCGGTGCGCGCGCTGCTCATGCTGGCCGTGCCGGTGGCCGTCTACCTGGCCAGCTTCTACGTCCACCTCAGCGTGCTGTACAAGGCCGGCGCGCACGACAACGTGATGACCAGCGCGTTCCAGGCCAGTCTGGATGTGAGTTGGGCGGGGCGCGGCCCTCGGGCGGGTGACCGTGCTACGACCGTGCCGGGCGGGTTCGTGCGGCGCCCCAGTGTGGCCGGTGTGGGACGCTGATAGGGGGCGTGGCCTGGTGAGCACGCGGCCGAGCGCCAGCTGCGATGGGCTCTGGCTGTCGAGCCGGACCACCAAGAGGCGGCACGGCCGTCCTTGACGCGTGTCGCCCGCTTGCTCGCCGCGTCGCTACCACGGGCGGTTGGTGGCGGACGTGGTTGTCGGTAGCACGCCGCGTGTCAGTCTGCCACGGGCAGCCCTCTGCCCCGCATATGCGCCCACCCGCCGTGGCGGCACGTGTCGCTTCCTCGCGCGCGCGCGCATCCGAAGCCGGCGGCCCGTGACGCCGGCCGTGGCGCGGCCGCTCGGCCTCGGCGCTGTGTGACGTGCCGTCCCCGGCCGCCAGGGCGGCTTGGCCAGCATCATCCGGAACCAGCCGCTGGAGGTGGGCCACGGCTCTCAGGTGACGCTCCGTCACACGCTCGGCCGCACCTGCTGGCTGCACTCGCACGAGGGCGTCTACCCGGTCAAATACGACGACGAGCGCGGCTCATCGCACCAGCAGCAGGTCTCCTGCTACGGCTTCAAGGACGTCAACAACTGGTGGATCGTCAAGCATCCTGACGTGTGAGATGCCCAGACGGCCGCGCCGACGCGGCTCCGGCGCACGCTGCGCTGGTGTCAGCTACTCATGCGTGCATTTGTGGTGCGATGTTGAATCTCCACGTTTCGGCCGGGGTATGCTCGCATCATTCATGCGCGCGATATGGCGTCTGCCACCTTTATGTATCTAAGGATGGAATGAAAGGTGTAGTCGCCTCTGTCGCGCTATGTTGTTAACGCTCGCAAGGGTTCCAACCTGCGCCTGTCCAGTGTCACCAACGGTACACCCCAGCGCCGTGTTTCGACGCCACTGCTCGCGCCGCGCGCCCGACCATCGTCCGTGCCGTTCCAGCGAAGACATGCGCGTGACGACGCCGTTCCGGCCGGTGAAGAACGGCGACGTCGTGCAGCTGGTGCACGGCATGACCAGCCGGGCGCTCAACTCACACGACGTGGCGGCGCCCATGTCGCCGGGGAACCAGGTGCAGCTCCGCGGCCGGCCGGCGCTGGCGCGTCGCTGGGGTGTGGTCCTCGGCCTCCTCGGGGTGTGGTCCGCGGCCCCCTCGGAGTGCGTTCCCCGGCCTCCTCGGAGTGTGGTCCTCGACCTCCTCGGGTGTGGTCCCCGGCCGCCTCGGGGTGTGGTCCTCGGCCTCCTCGGGGTGTGGTCCCCGGCCTCCTCGGAGTGCGTTCCCCGGCCTCGGAATGTGTTCCCTGGCCTCCTCGGAGTGTGTTCCCCGGTCTCCTCGGGTGTGGTCCTCGGCCTCCTTGGAGTGTGTTCCCCGGCCTCCTCGGGGTGTGGTCCTCGGCCTCCTCGGGGTGTGGTCCCCGGCCTCCTGGGAGTGCGTTCCCCGGCCTCCTCGGAGTGCGTTCCCCGGCCTCGGAGTGTGCTCCCCGGCCTCCTCGGAGTGTGTTCCCCGGCCTCTTCGGGTGTGGTCCCCGGCCTCCTCGGGGTGTGGTCCCCGGCTGCCTGGGGGTGTGGTCCCCGGCTCCCTCGGAGTGTGGTCCCCGGCCTCCTCGGAGTGCGTTCCCCGGCCTCGGAGTGTGCTCCCCGGCCTCCTCGGAGTGTGTTCCCCGGCCTCTTCGGGTGTGGTCCTCGGCCTCCTCGGGGTGTGGTCCCCGGCCTCCTCGGGGTGTGGTCCCCGGCTGCCTGGGGGTGTGGTCCCCGGCCTCCTCGGGGTGTGGTCCCCGGCTGCCTGGGGGTGTGGTTCCCGGCCTCCTCGGGTTAGGTCCTCGGCCTCCTCGGGGTGTGGTCCTCGGCCTCCTCGGAGTGTGTTCCCTGGCCTCCTCGGAGTGTGTTCCCCGGCCTCCTCGGGTGTGGTCCTCGACCTCCTCGGGGTGTGGTCCCCGGCCTCCTCGGAGTGTGTTCCCTGGCCTCCTTGGAGTGTGTTCCCCGGCCTCCTCGGAGTGTGTTCCCCGGCCTCCTTGGAGTGTGTTCCCCGGCCGCCTCGGGTCGTGGTCCCCGGCCTCCTCGGGGTTCAGTCGTGGTGCGAGCTCTGGTTGTGGTTTGGAGCAGGGTGAACACGTGGCCCCAGGCAGGCGGGCCAGCGCAGTCGTGCTTGTTTGGCGGCCTTCGCTTTTGTCGTTGTTTTGTTTCGTTTGGTTTTTGTCTTCTTCTTTTTTTGCTTTGCCGCTTCACTCTTGTTAAGCCCACTCAGCTTCTTGAGACTTCCGCAGTTTTTTTCGGCAGCTGTTCATCCAGACGGATGTGTGCCGATTGGATGCGCAGCTTGCCCAGCGCCCGCCCGACGTTACCGCCGTCCGTCGCGTTCACAGGAGGTCAGCTGCTACATCGACTACAACATCTCGATGCCGGCGAACAACCTCTGGAGGGTGGAGCTGCTGAACCCCAAGGACACCGGTGACGCGTGGCACGCCATCAGGTCCCAGGTGAGCGCACGGGACCTGTGCCTGGTGCCCGGGCCCTGGCGACTGCGCATGGCGGGGCGGCGCGGCGCCCAGCCAGCTGTGAGGAACGCCAGTGCATGTGCGCATGCTTTAGGCAATGGTCGCCAGTTGCGTGGACTAGACTTAATTGTTTAAGGGAGCAAACACGTATTGCGAAGACAGTCGTATGCTGATTTTGCGTCTAATGCGCAGGAGGAAAATAGCGAGCCATTTCCACTGTAGTGTCTTGCACTTGTTGCGTACATCTGTTGTCCAGGGTGAATGCCAAGACACTGCAGATCCGGTTATTATGCTTGACTAGTGGCAAGGATCCATGAAACCCTGTCACACACAAATAGGGACTGGGTGGCGGGGCGAGGGGAGGGGCAAGTGTGCGTCACAAATGTCGCGCCCACTGCGCATGACTGAATGGTATTTAGGCCAGCTAACAGTCGCATGCTGCGAGGATGGGATCTTGAATTGGACGGCACGCAGCAGCTGGGATGAGCGACTGGTGGCCACCGGCTCACCGTCGATTCTGAGCCGATCAGTGAGCCCGGCGCGCCGACCGGGGTCCGCTCTGACGTGGCGGCTGCCCCAGGTGCGGTTTGTGCACGCGAGCAGCGGCCAGGCGCTCAAGTACTCCGGCCAGCAGCTGCCCGAGTGGGGTCACAACCAGATGGAGATAGTGTGCGACAAGGTGGTGCAGCAGGACGATACCATCTGGAACGCCGAGGAGCACCGCTACACGCTCGGTGAGTCGGGGAGCCGGGTGTGCTGCGGGGATGGGAAGGGGGCGACACCGCGCCACGGGTGGCGCGAGTACTGCCTCCAACTCTGTTGGGTGTTGAAAACTGAATTTCGGTGTTGCTTAACCACCCGTAAGTGTGGAGGAGACACCACAAACAACCCTGTCGTGTTTGTGGTACCGCGGAGAAGTCTGGGCAACAGGGCAATTGAGAGGTCACCGTCCCGCAGACGAGTTACCTGGCAACGTGGCGATTGTGTGGAATGGAAAATGCGCTCGTGCTGTGTCGCGCTGCCCCGCCCGAAGTTGGCCTTTCTGGACGCAGAACACACGCGCACGCACACACGCACACTCCGACACTCACAAGCGGCGCGTGCGTGTAGAGCGTTGTCGGCCAAACTGGCGCGCTGACCTGGGTCCGTGTTCGCGTGCATGGCAGCTGAAGGCAGCGAAAAACAGCAGAAGGACATGGCCGGCGCCGAGATGCTACCCGTGGGCAACGTGGAGCTCTCCTTCTGGGCCAAGTTCTCCGAGCTGCAGATGAAGATGCTGTTCAACAACCAGGAGACGGTGCAGGGCCACATGTACGCCAGCGACCCGCTGGACTGGCTGTCGCTGAAGCGAGGCGTCGCCTACTGGATCAGCCCCGACAGCAACGCTCAGGTCCACTTCATCGGCAACGTGGCCGTCTGGCTGGCGGCCAGCAGCTCCCTGCTCGGCTACCTGGCCATTATCGGCTTCTACATGCTGCGCCGCCGCCGCGCCTGCTACGACATCCCCGAGGGTGAGTGGAGGCGCGGGTGCGGGTGCAGGTGCGGGTGCAGGTGCGGCGACTATGGAGGGCGCTGCGTCCGCACCGGGCGTTGGCTGCCGATGTGTGAAACCTCACTGGTGGCGTCGCACAGTCCCCACCCTCTGCTCCTTTTGGGCGAAATGTAGCGATCAGAGCGAAGCAGGCCGTATCTCTATCACTGACGCCGTAGTCATTTCGTGAATTTCTCTGCAAAGCTGCGCGTACGCTTTTCTCGACCTTCCATGTGAATCCGTTGCGCTTGAGGGGGGTGGGGGTTGCTGCCTGGCAGTGTTACAACGTGAAGCCGTCTCTGTTGCAGACGAGTGGGACAAGATGTGTGATATCGGCCTGATCATCCTGCTCGGCTTCGCCTTCAACTACTTGCCCTACTTCGTCATCGACCACACGTTCTTCCTGCACCATTATCTGCCAGCGTACATCTTCGCTGTGATGATGGTGTCCTGCGTGATCGACCACATCTTCGTCATGATAGAGTAAGTGTGTGTTCACCCAGCATGATCGTGGTGCCTCCCCAGGGGATACCACCCGGAACCAGTGCCCCCCCCCCCCCCCCCCCGTGAGTTTATGAATCGTCTGAAACAGAGAGCGTCGGCTCTGTTGCGTACTTCGTGCATTTCGTGTCCAGGATTTTGTGCATCGAGCGGCTTCATGCAGTGGTCTGTTATGGGTCAAATAGTCCTGCGACACTTGTGTTTTTTTCTTTCAAGTCGGTTGTAAAATGCTCGTCACTGGGTTGTATTCTGGAGACTTTTGTGCTGTTTACTTGAGTATTTGTACCATCTTACGTGGAAAAGTGTTATTAATTAAATATCTGTTCACAAGCGTTTGCCTGAAATGGATGACAAAGATGGCGTTTTGGCGTGAGCGGGTCAGAGGACATGCCACTTGATTCATTCCGGTCTCGGATGCTTATCGTTCTGAATTACATTTAGTTCAGTTGCAAATCAAATGGCTGGACGCCCTCCGGCAATGCACAGGCGAAGTTTGTCGGAGTTGGGAAACTCAATGTTTTTCTTCTAGCAAGATGTATTACCACAGTACGAAAGCAGCGCTTGCCTTGTGCATTTTCCAAATACATTTCTGGCGGCACACGTGTCACCAGACGCTGGGGTCGCGGGGCTGTATGTACCCGCGACTGCGCTCGTGCGTGGCGCCTGCTCGAGCGGTGCCTCCTTGCCAGCCGGCCGCCTGACGCCGGCGTGTGTGTCGTT
>NW_023596576.1:56382114-56489614 GCF_011947565.3 Pollicipes pollicipes
TAATCTGGAAGGTTTGTGGGCATGATTGATATTCATATTTGGGGGGTGAGTTGGATGACTTTGTCTGCCAGCGGGCCATGCAAAAGGCACTGATTTTTTGTTTTTGTTTTGGAGGGAGCAGGAAGAAGCCGGTAAGTCTACTGTGGACCAAGTAATTGCTTACCTTACCTGCTTTCAACACATGATTGGTAACCAGAGTTAGCCATTTTCTGTTTTGATCCATCGAGCTTCGCCATAAGACAAATTATGATGCCACAAGGCATGCAATGGGCATATTTTATTCCATATTCTTAGTTATTTTCCCCAAATTTCTTGAAGTCCCTCATGGCTGCTTTAACCAGATGTTTTCTATAGTTGTCATGGTTTGCTGACCGGCAAATGACTGTACTGTGTATATGCACTATATTTTTAAGGATATGTTTTTTATGACATATGATATAAAAATATGCACTATATTTTCAAGGACCGGGATACTCTAAGCTGCATAGCAATTATAATATGAGTTAAATATTGGTATGTAACAAATAGTCAGACCACCCCATTTAAAATGAGAAGCCAACATCTCAAACTTTGTCACTAAATATGAATAAACAAGTCCAAATGGATGTATTTTCTGCAGCTGAAAAGGCAAGCGGCAATACTGGCATGATCATCTAAAAGTTATGTTATTTTTGGAGAAGAGATTGTTTTGTGAAGCATACCCATTACTGCCCCTGATCAGGGCATGGGCTAATCATGACAATCAAAATAAGTTGTTCAAAGCGATTTAAAGTGTTTTGATTTGCTTGTTGTCAACTTTGTCTGATCTCAATAAGCATGCACAAATGAAATGAATACAAATGCAAGTTGGAACCAGCCAAAAACTCGCCTTAAATATCATGTTTTTATCACAAGTGCTGCTGTCAACAGATAGGTGAGTTGAGATGATGATTCAACTTATGGTCTACTCTAGGTTAGGTTAAGTTGGTCAAATGCATGGCAAGTGGCAATAGGAATTGTGCAAGAATCAGTGACACAACTGCTGCTGTGATACAAACAGGTTATACAGGATGAGATGATGCAGAGCCTCTTTAGGTTAGGCAGAGGCTACTTTCATAGAAATAAGCATTGGTATTTTGTAAGAAACAGTGACAAAATGTTTGTTTCCCCCGACCCCACCTTAACAGAAGCCAGAAGTATGTGTATTGTGTTTGACTTGGTGATGGGCTGATGTGTAGGAGTCCAATATTTTTTTTTTTTTTGAGCGTTTTATGCTTGTTGAATTTTCTGTTGTTATATTGTTATTGAATTCCTTCGCTTTGTTTCGTTTTAAAAGTGCTGTGGAAGGTAATTGAAAAGTGCAGCATTAAACTATTGGTGTTAGTAATTTGTTATGGTCATAATACTGTCATGAAATTACTATGTTCTAACACGCGGTTGGCCTGCTAGATACCCTTCGCTCGGGTGTGGGGTGTGTGTCAGTTTGAACCCCTCCTCTGAGATCTCGGGAACTAAGGAAGCTAGAGGCACCAAATTTACAGGGTGTCTTGACGTGTCTTGACGTGTCTATACGTGAACTAACTTAGGTTAAGGTTTCAGCTTCCTAGGTCATGACCTTCAGGTCGCATAAGGTCAAACAAGGTCCAATTCCAGGTTTGTCTCCAAAGCGCCCCCAGAACCTGGGCAACTGTCTCTAAGCAAAATGTCACAAGCCCATTTGAGGTCACTGACCTTATTTGACCTTTTGAAGGTCGTGGTGATGAAAATGATACAAGACTGCTCTGAATTTTGCATTTAAATAAGCGACAAATATTACGCTAGACAGTATGCTCCTAAAACAAAAAGTTCGACCCGGGTTATCTTAGGTCAATGGCCTGTTCTGACCTCTAAGAAGTCAAATAAAAATGTATCATGCGGCTCCTGCTGTCAATAACTTTGAAGTGAGCACCAGAAACCAGAAACAGAAACCAAAAAAAAAAGAAATTGCCTTCGCTGAAACCATGGGCTGACTTTGACCTGTCATAGGTCAGCGACCTTACAAGGTACATCTAAAATTTGCATGTCAAACGACCTGCTATGTAATTTTCTGCAGCTATGCAAAATGTGGCACAGTATGACCTCATACACGGGTTATGCGCGCCATGCCCTGAGGCTACCGGATGGCCGATCGAGGGTGCCGCCGGCGCAAGGTACCGCTCGCACTTCCTAGAAAGGATTGGTTCCATTCGGTCCCCGCGGTCCGTCCGGAGTCATCCAGCCCCTGTGGTCCGTCCGGAGTCATCCGGTCCCCTGTGGTCCGTCCGGAGTCATCCGGTCCCCCGTGGTCCGTCCGGAATCATCCGGTCCCCTGTGGTCCGCCCGGAGTCATCCAGTCCCCGTGGTCCATCCGGAGTCATCCAGCCCCGTGGTCCGTCCGGAGTCACCCAGCCCCCGTGGTCCTCCCGGAGTCATCCAGTTCCCTGTGGTCCGTCCGGAATCACCCAGGCCCGCCGGTCCGGGCGCATCTGCATCTGCACTGAATGCCACCCGCGTCCTTTTCTTTGGCCGTAATCTCTCCATGCCCGGTCAGGAGAGCACAAGGGCCCGCGCATGGCGACACGGGCGCGTCGCCAGCGAAGCCGCGCGCAGCTATTTGCTGACGCGCCGTCAGCGTGACCGGGCAGTGGCGCGTCGTTCCTAAGGTCACCACCTCCGTCTTTCTGTGAGCGGCGGCCGTGGAGGGCGTATTTATCCAGGAGCGCCAGCGCGGGACGTGGCAGCCGGCGAGAGGATCGTCCCAGAGGTAACTACCCCGATTCAGCAGGGGAAGTGTCAGTTGTTTTAAAAAGCTCGAGGATTTTTGACATACAGATGAAATTTGACCAGTTGTGTCAGCCTGACCGCCCCATGTGTAAACTTGTATATTGAGGTGATTAAGGGCGCCAAGAATCTTTTTTGGGTTGATTCTCGCTGAGCAATAGAAACTCAGACGCTTCCCTTGGGTATTTGAACATGGGTCTAGAGGCGGTGAGCACATGACGCTAAAATGATAAGCGGCTGAGGCTTCAGCATGCCACAAATGGCGTGCAAATGTGAACGCCTTATCCCTGCAAGGTAGCCCTTCTCGCCAAACAATGTTTGTGGCATACCGTTTTCAAGCCATCAGTCAGGTGTACGTTTGTGATAAAATATGTTTTTGAAGGCCTCTTTTACATTAATGTACCCGATCTTTTTACGGGCAAGTCCACAGGTCAAGTAAATCTCACTCGAACTATGGTAAAATGTTCAACCGATGGCGACCACCGACCATTACGCTTTCTACGAGCGAACGTTTTCGGCATCACTGGTCGCAAGTTCACGGTCGCTGAAATGCGGGTTTTAGCAACGCAAGAGCGACTTTTAACGTGGTCGCGTGGCAGGTCCACCTGACCTCCTCCCGAAGGTTTTTAACGTGTTTGGATGGGGGTCCACCTGATCTTTTCGCGAAGGTTTTTAACGCGTTTGGGTGACGGGTCCACCTGACCTCCTCCTGAAGGTTTTTAACGCGTTCGGGTGGCGGATCCACCTGACGTTCTCCCGAAGGTTTGTCCAGAATTATTCCGAACGGCGCGGTGAAGCCGCGGAAGATTTTGCATAGCTGTGGAGAACTGAAAAGCGGAACTTTTGGTTTAAAAATAGACACACCTTGCAAGATTGCTGACCTATGGCAGGTTAAAGTCAAGCCATGGCTGTCAGCGAAGAGAATTTCTTGGGAACCGTTCAATGTGAAGGAATAACGGAGTGTTAGACGAAGTCATACATATCTGAGATAGTTTCTTGGGCAATAAACGAATTGAATTTATGATCAGTGTCCTAGAATTGCCGACCTTGGGTGTAAAGCAACACCCTATGAAGAGGAATTTTTCACTCCTTTTCCCCATATTTTATGTGAATTTTCACCCCTGCCTGACATTGTCTAATCGCACATGCCAAACCCTTATTTCCCTTTCTGAGGTTTTCAGATGTCATCCAAAACCGAGCTCACTTGAAACCACCAAGCACAAACGAGGCTCCGCAGAACCTGGACATCTATGGCTATGTCGTGCCTCACCTACATCGGAATCATGCTTATGTATGCACAGAGCAAGGGCGTCAGGTACCTCCATGCCCAAGAACCCCAGCGACCCCAGCCGCTTGCATGCATTAAGTTTAGTTTGTTTACAAAATGCATCACAATCTGCAGCTTTGCGCCAAATGCAAGGTTTTCACGCATCCTCTATTTTTTGGTCTCACCACCACACCATGAAAGCAGAGCCTGGGGCAAACACCAGCAGGGCCTGGTAGAGAATTTTACTCTACGTCCCTCTTTTATCCCGAGGAAACTTGACCACTAAATTGCATCGCTCCCAAAATGCATGAGTGAAAAGTTGAAGAAATGTCTTTTAAACTAAAATTATGAGATGAATATCACCATTTGAGCACTTATATTAACAGATTTTAAGCAAAATCAGGTGATCACAAAATTTTGCGAGAAATTGGCAGTATTTTTGTTTATTTAGCTACTTATGTTTTTCTTGGTATCATACCAGTGTGATAACACTTCATTCTTTCCTCCTTTCGATTGTCTTTAGAGGTACCACCTCCTGCTTAAAATGTTGACCAATTTCTGTGCAAGATGCTCCAACTGCAAGCTTGTACGTATTTCATACATAAATGGGATAAATTCGCCAGCCGCCCAAAGCATGTTTGATATGCACCCAAGCGTAAACAATTCACAGGGGATGAAGGAGACAATTTGAAGCACGGAACTTATTTTTACCACCATTTTTGCCCTCTTAAACCTTGGGTTAACCGTTTTCTTGGTTCGTGGCGGTGCTCAATGAGGACAAATCCAAGCTTTTCGAGTTTCTGACTTACCACCCTACATGGCAAGGCTTAAAATGGCATTGTGTAATGCCGCCTCTAGATGGCAGCATTAGAATATGCTGACATAGAACCTTGGGACAGACCTGACGCAGCTTATACAGAAGTGTTTGATGGCGAAATTCTGTCCTCTGGAGATGTTTATCATGCGCACCTCTTACTTGTTTCGCATTTTAATCTCGGAGGTTGGTGGGCATGATTGGTATTTATATTCAGGGGGTGAGTCGGATGACTGTCTGTCAGCAGACCATGCAAAAGGCACTGAATTTTTTGTTTTTGGGGGAGAGGGAAGAAGCCGGTAAGTCTCCTGTGGACCAAGTGGTTGTTTACCTTACCTACTTTCAATACATGATCGGTTACCAGAGTTAGCCATTTTCTGTTTTAATGCATCGAGTTTTGCCATAAGACAAACTATGATGCCACAACGCATGCAATGGGCTTATTTTGTTCCATATTCTTGGTTATTTGCCCCAATTTCTTCAAGTGGTCCCTCATGGCTGCTTTAACCAGATGTTTGCTATAGTTGTCATGGTTTGCTGACTGGCAAATGACTGTACTGTACATATGCACTATATTTTTAACACAGGGATACTTAAAGCTGCTTAGCAAGTATAACATGAGGTAAATATTGGTATGTAACAAATAGTCAGACCACCCCATTTAAATTGTGAAGCCAACATATCAGACTTTGCCATTAAATATGAATAAAGAAGCCCAACATGATGCATTTGCTGCAGCTGAAAAGGCAAGCAGCAATACTGGCATGGCCATCTAAAAGTCATTATATTTTTAGAGAAGAGACTGTTTTGTGTGGCATACACATTATTGCCCTTGACGTAGGCTAACCATGACAATCAACATATGCTGTTCAAGGTGATTCAAAGTGTTTTGCTTTGCGTGTTGTCAACTTTGTCCAATGTCAAAAGCAGGCACAAATGAACTGAATACAAATGCACGCTGAAACCAGCCAAAAACTAGCCTTGAATGTCATGTTTTTATCACGAGTGCTGCTGTCAACAGATAGGTGAGTTGAGATGATGTTCATCATATAGGCTACTCTAGGTTGGGTTAAGTTGGTCAATTGCATGGCAAGTGACGATAGGAATTGTGCAAGAATCAGTAACTCACAACTGCTGCTGTGTTGCAAATTGGTTATGCAGGATGAGATGATGTAAGGCCTCTTTAGGTTAGGCATAGGCTACTTGCATGGAAATAAGCATTGGTACTTTGTGAGAAACAGTGACAAAATGTTTGTTTTCCCTGACCCCACCTAACAGAAGCCAGAAGCATGTCTATTGTGTTTGACTTGGTGATGGGCTAATGTGTAAGGAGTCCAATATTTTTTTTTTTTTGTTTGAGTGTTTAAGGCTTGGTGAATTTTCCGTTGTTATATTGTTATTGAATTCCTTCGCTTCGTTTTAAAGTGCTGTGGAACGGAATTGAAAAGTGCAGGATAAAATTGTTGGTGTTAATAATTTGTTATACTCATAATACTGTCATGAAATTACTATGTTTTAACACGCGCCCGGTTGGCCGCCTAGACACCCTTCAGCTCGCGTGAGGGTGGGGGTCTTTCTGAACCCCCCTTTGAGATCTCGTGAACTAAGAAAGCTAGAGACACCAAATTTACAGGTTGTCTTGACCTATATGCGAACTCACTTAGGTTAAGGTTTCAGCTTCCTAGGTCATGACCTTCAGGTCGAATAAGGTCAAACAAGGTCAAACCCCAGGTTGTCCTCCAAAGCGCCCCAGAACCTAGGCAGCTGTCTCTAAGCAAAAGGTCACAAGCCCACTTTGAGGTCATTGACCTTGTTTGACCTTTTGAGGGTCATGGTGACCAAAATGATACAAGACTGCTCTGCGTTTTCATTTGAATAAGCGACAAATATTACGCTAGGCAGTATGTTCCTAGAACAAAATGTCCGACCCGGGTCGTCTTAGGTCAATGGCCTGTTCTGATCTCTAAGATTCAATTGAAAATGTATAATGCAGTTCCTGCTGTCAATAAATTCGAAATGAGCACCAGAAACTATCCCATACAGCAAGCCCTAGAGTAATAAATCAGGTTGGTTTTGACCTTGGTCTGACCATCATACCTGACCTTAGGTCAACGTAATTTGCTCATTCAACATTTGTGGTGCCTGAGAAAGCATCTCAGATATGTATGTCTTCGTCAAACACTCCGTTGCTGTATCAGATTGAACGATTCCCTAGAAATTGCCTTCGCTGAAACCATGGGCTGACTTTGACCTGTCATAGGTCAGCGACCTTACAAGGTACATCTAAAATTTGTATGTCAAACGATCCGCTATGCAATTTTGTACCGCTATGCAAAATGTGGCGCGGCTATGCCGCGCCGTTCAAAAACCATTCTGGAAAAGACCTCGGGAGGTCAATTTGCCCCCCCCCCCCCCTCCAGCCCGAGCGTGTGTTAATGTATTCTGTTTCACTTTAGTGGCCTAAGATGTTAAAAAACGAAATAGTTTTGTCAAGTTTCTGATATTACGTCCATGCCAACTTGAAATAGATGTATTTGTTTGCTGAAGCATCCGTCACGAGCTCATAAGTTCCGTCTTTTGTGAATTGATTTTCTCACTCCCGCGCGGTCTTTTTGCGACGGAATTTTTCACTCCCACCCTAGTTCAAAAGCGATTCTAGCTCCCTGTTTATAACTGTATCCAATTGCATTGCCCTATGGTGGTCAGATATGAAGATCAGAACAGATTCAAAACTAACCTGCTGTTTAAATTGAGAGCTTGGTGTTATGGAAGTAGTTTCTTATCCTCATTTGGAATATATTAATAGTGACGACCGCAACAGACATGTTCAATGTTTTTTAAGGGTCAGAGAAGGTCACTGACCTAAAATGACCCAGGTCAATATTTATTTAGGAGCACACCGCCTAGCGCAATCTCTGACGCTTGTTCGAATGACAAAATAGTAGCAATCTCCTAGGTATCTGCTCACCTGAACATTATAAAGGTCAAACAAGGTCGCTGACCTCGTTGAACTTTTGCTTAGAACAGGTATCTAACTTCACGGCGGTCGTATGACGGAGTCTCGGGGCACTTTAGTCACCAATCTGGAGTTTGACCATGTTTGACGTATTTTGAGCCTAAGGTCATAACTAAGGAGCCTCGAATTTGGACTCAACTGAGTTCGCGTCCAGGCCAACCTGCCCTGTGAATTTAGTGTCGCGACAACAAAGCGCGAGACGAAGGGGGGTACTGGTTTCGATCGCTGGGCGTCGCAGAGAGATTCCAGTACCAGACGCCGACGAATGGGGAGACGGCTAACCGTTCTGGCACCAGTGTGCGTCGGTAGGGCGTGATGGTCACGTGACGGCGTGAACAGGCCGCAGATCCACTTGTTTCGGGGCGGTTTACTCTAGCATATCTAGATTTCGTACTGAAGTGAGAGGCTGTGGAGCTGTTCTTGTTCGAGGAGAGTGAAAGATCGCCAATCCGACGAGTGTTGAACGCGTGTACAGTTGCAGCAGGCTCCTCTGATTCTGCTGGTTTCTGTTTGTCAACAGTTCCACTTTTGCACTGAGATTCATGCGAAATCTTCAAGTTCTGGTTTTAGCGTGGAGCCAATGGTATGTCGGTGTACGGTTGTGAGTTTCCGTTGTTTCAGCGGCTCGTGCTTTGTTCGGGCTAATAAGATAGTGGTTGGAGTGCTATTTTTCTGCTCGTTTGGGAAAAATAACCTTGTAACTGTTTGGTAAGCTGCTTTTTACACGTTGCTCAAAGCAAATCTACACATAAACCTGTTGAATGAAAATATGATGCATGAGCGAAAACACCAAAACGTCACTTATCTAACTGCTTCGTATGTTTCGACACGTTCTGTGAATTCAACGACTGTGCTCGTCTCATTTGATCTTTCGGCAGCTGAAAAGTGTGCAGTTACGCAGCGAGCTGTGGAGAGAAGCTGAACTGCATTAACGTGTTCCAGATGACGTTGGTGATGCGGCTCCTAGCGCTGCTGGGCGTGCTGGGCGCTATATTCGACGGAGCAGTCGCTGACAACTCCATCGTGTCGACGAAATCTGGAGATGTCCGAGGTGTACAAGCAAAGTCTTTCCTCGGAAACGAGTACTTCTCCTTTAAAGGTAGGAGGCGAAAGTTGTATGTTTAAACCAGTTTACTTTATTGTAACGCATCCGCTATTTTGAAAATAAAATGGTTCAGGTTCGAAATACAACCAAGACTAACGCCGTTGGGCATGAATAATCGGGAAGTCCTTTATGTTGAGGTACTCGACTACCAAGCTATGAGAAAAAGCCTACTGATGGACCGAAGAACAAAGTCCCTCTTAACGTTTTCCTCGGGCTAGACGGTAACGCCCCTAAGAGAAAAACGCAAAAAATCGTGGCAAAACACGCACATATTCTGGGGCGTCAGGAACGTATACGCAGCTTGGTGCGCATTCTTGTTTAGGGGGCAGGCCATCAAAAACGTTCTTACGCTACTTGCTAATAAGCTACGTCATCCTATTCATCTTTGCTTTTGCCAGTGTTTGCAATTTTTGGGCTCATCATTGCCAAACAGAATAAGTAGGGTACCGGCATATTGTGCTCTATTGGCAAAGTGTTGAAACGGGCCTTTGGCAGATGGCGTGCGTGGGGTGGCGTGAGTGGTTGACAAAAGGAACTGAATCACAGGGATCAGGAGGGAATGCCACAGTTACATACGTCGTAAGCACGTTGAAGCACACTACAAAGGGGTGCACGAGCCTATGCCCCTGTTTTATGATCATACATCGAGGGGTCAGAGGTCACCAGTACCTATGCAGCTATCAGACCTCTGCAGAAGCTGAACAGGCTGGTGACACAGCCCACTTGAGAGAAATTGAGAGCCCCGAAGCCATCGAGAGGCCCAACTAAAGACACCAAAGCCCGTTAACATGACGTTGTGGTCTGTTCCCGGTCCAACCCCATGCAGGTGCTGGTTACACGAAGCCGACCAGCACGCATATTCTCAAATGTGTTATGAAAGACGGTTGAATGCAAGCAGCCCCACATAATATAGAACGAATCAGTTAATGCAATGACGCATAGAATGACCGCACGCCCTGACCAGCGAACCGATACATACATATATATATATATATATATATATATATATATATATATATATATATATATATATATATATATATACGCGGAAACCCTGTAGACATTTTTAAGGGACACCGCAGCCTCGGTAATTTTACCTCTAAGTTGTTGTTTTTTTTAGGGAGGGCCCAAACTGGTCTTGCTCAGAAAGGTCCCATGAGAACTCCTCACGGCAACAGCCGTGAGGCTTCTGTCCAGGCCACCTCGAGGTCGGACCCCTCCTCACGAAAATCTGTCCGTCTGCAGTTAAGACGCACGAGCATGTCTGAACTTTACAAAGTTCGATTCGCGCAGTAACGACATCATAAAGAACACATGAATATGCTACATGCGTACGGTGTGTTCTCGCTGCACGCGGGACAGCAGGCAAGATAATTGACAACAGCGCCGTAAATACCCGGCAAATAATGTTGAGCGTTGTTGCTCCAAGATAGTCGTGTGCATTGATCGCCGTGGCTCAGCCGGCTTCAGATATCATGCCATAACGTCCACATAGCACTTGCTATCCCATTCATATGTATCTCGTTGAGCGGCGAACCCGAGCCGATGGCGGACGTCTCCGGTACTGTTTCACTCGTAATATTCTTTCTCGTACGCCCGCTCTGTATCTTATCCCGCCGCGATGAGCCACGTTGTTATCGCCGCTGTGCTCGCGTCCTTGTGTCCACCTCCCCTCCCCGCTGATCACGTGGGTGGCACGTTTCATAACGTCATGACGCTCCGTCCGCAGGCATTCCGTACGCCGAGCCTCCGCTGGGACCGATGCGGTTCCGGGCGCCACAGCCTCACCCGGGCTGGACGGGGGTCCGCGACGCCAAGGACCACGGCGACGTGTGTCTGCAGTACGACATGTTCGCCGGTGGTGTGATGGCCGGCTCTGAGGACTGCTTGTTTGTGAACGTGTACACACCAAGCCTACCCACCTCGGACAAGCATCCAGACCTGCCGGTAATGGTGTGGATCCATGGCGGGGGTTTCATCAATGGCTACGGAGACGCTGAATTTTACGGCCCGGACTATTTCATGGACGAGCAGGTGGTGCTGGTGACCTTAAACTATCGTCTTGGGCCGTTCGGCTTCCTAACCACGGCCGACGCTCACGCCCCCGGTAACTACGGCCTGCATGACCAGGTGCTTGCCCTTGAGTGGGTGCAGGCCAACATCGAGGCGTTCGGCGGCAATCGCGACGACGTCACCATCTTCGGCGAGTCGGCCGGCGGCGCCAGCGTAGGCCTGCAGGTGCTGAGCCCGCGCTCGCGGGGCCTCTTCGCCAAGGCCATCAGTCAGTCAGGAGCGTCGTTCTGCAGTTTTGGCGCCAGCGGAGAACCTCAGGGACAGATGGCGCGAGAGCATGCTGAGGTGCTGAACTGCGACACCACCAGCAGCCTCGCTGTGGTAGACTGCCTCCGCCAGAAGCCCGCCGAGGAGGTCCTGTCGGCCATGTCAAAATTCACTCAGGATGCGCTGATGGGAATGGCTATTCTCTACAAGCCACGTGTGGATGCTGAGTCGCCGTCGCCGTTTTTACCCGAAAACCCGTACGTGGTTCTGAAAGAGGGACGCTTCAGCAGGGTGCCCTGGATGAATGGGCTGAACAGCGAGGAGGGGGCGCTTACCGTCGCCTTGCATGCCGGGGCCAAGAAGGCCCCGCCGTACCAAAGTCGCGACTGGAATGTCTGGGCTAAGGAACTGCTGGAGATCACCAAGGTGACGGCAGACCCGGCTGCAGTGGCGCAGCGCATCTACAAGTACTACTTCGGCGATGACGCCGTCACCGACGCTAACCGGAACCTGTTGGCAGACATGTTGTCAGACAGAATGTTTGCCAGTTGTGTACTGAGCGAGGTGGACCTGGCCTCGGCTCACACCGATGTGTACAGCTACGTGCTTGACCACAAGGGGGTGGGGAGGCAGAGCTTCACCGAAATCATGACTAAAGTCATGGGGATGGAGGACAGCAAGGATCTGGGCGTGGCACACGCGGATGACCTGCTCTACCTCTTCAAGCCAGAGTTCGTAGCACCCATAACACCGGACTCAGACGAGTACAAGATAATTCGACTCATGGTGTCGCTGTGGACCAACTTCGCGCGTCGAGGATACCCGAGCACTGACGTGGTGCCCATGCCCAGCTGGCCGGTCTATACGGCCAGCCGTCAGGAACACATGCGACTCAACCTAGCGCCGTCTGTAGGCCGCGCCGCCTTCAGTGTGCGGATGCAGTTCTGGCAGCAGCTCGACATCCAGGAGAATTGGCGCCAGCCCCAGATGGGACAGCGCAGGGATGAGCTTTGAGCGACGCTATCCAACAATGCTGAGCTTTCGGAAGCGATATTGACGTGCACGGAATGCTTGAAAAGCCTTAACAATATCGGCCAAAGCCTCGTTAGAGCGGTGGTGCCGTTCGTCGGGAATTTTGCATTTCCGATGATGGCTGAGCAGACACAACATAAATATGCATGACATGAATCAGACACTGTTAGTGGTTTAGTGGTTAGTTGTTTCAATGTTTCAAATGCACCATTTCTCCGCATTTTCTCTGGATTAGCTCGGCGCTTGTGGCATTGAGCAATATCTCCTCAGAATCGTATAATTATGATGTTATGCTTGCCACTTTACAAATAAAACTACGAGTTTAAAGTCTTCTTTCAAGCATGCGCCAACAGATTTCGTCCCGCTAGCTAGAAATCCTTTGTGGCATTGGGCGGAGAGTTGAAAGTTTGACCACAGAAAGACCACACAGAAGTGAAAGAATCCATTCATGAAAGCTGGACCGGAGGTTGTCAGCGGGAGATGTTCCGGTCAACAAAAACATACATTCTGATTTAGCATGCAATTAATCTCATAGACGACATGCTCTCATTTCCCAAATATTAGGTTGCTTTTTAGTGATCTTAGGAACATGAACAAGTCCGGTAATCAATCATTTTTTGCGGACAGATAAGGTTGAAAGTTAGGTGTCCCAAAGGAAAATGAATCCTGTATTCAAGGGTAGGCTTCTTTCCGCTTCCCTACAATAAAAATCAGCATACTTGGCATTGTTTACAGACAGACAGAGTCACCTAACCTGCCGAAGAGTATAATCCTCGATCATAATCACCTACCTACACAATGGAAAAGTCAACTAAGCAAGAATATCCTTGTACTTTACATATTCCAATGGTGGAGTATCGCACCCATGATGGCTTAACTCACCCAGTGTTTTAAAGCTTCACAATAGATATGGACGATGGTTTACAACTGTGATAGGTGTATCACGATCAACGCCTTTGGCCGAAAGCGATGCCATGGATTATCTCACATCTTTCACAATACCATGACTATATAGATATCACATCATGGGTTGTCTTAGTGTTATGAGGTTATCCATGGCGATGCAAAGTTTCAACTAAGGCTATATAAACAAACATTTATCTGTTGCAGCTGCGCCATCTCTGTTCCTAAGCCATGCACCGAAGGATCTGGAAGAGAATGGTATCCAAGGTATCGATTCCGGAACAGCTTATATTTATCATCATGGAACCACGTTACGAGCGAAAAACTGCCAAAAGTTTTCAAACTCAGGAGACTTTGTATGAAGAGAATTGCCTAGGCTCAAAGTATTTTCCTCATTTGCTATGCATTGCTAGCTCTAGGGTGCCTATCAAACGTGCTTCAGTAACTGGCAAACACAAAGGCAGTCTTTTTATATCCTCCCTCGTGGTGATGCCGCCTTGCAGGGTGCAGCTGATTAACTTGAAGCCACAGCCTCAATCTGATGTCCTCAATTGAGGGATAAAGTTAGACATTGGGGTAAACCAACTTATAATGTGACTTTTTCTGGCATACGTAATGTGGACTTTTTTCGCGCAACTGAAAATGATGCCGACAGCAATGATTCTTGGTTGTAAGATCTGATAAGACAACAAAATTGGGTTACATTTTTGGCGTGGCATCGATAGTGCAGATTATGGGTCCAGTTCTGCCACAAAATGAAAAAAACGTACAGAAAATAACATCTCGTGACAAATTTTCCACTTCATTCCGTGCTGAACATAGTCTGTATATTGCGCAGGTGGTTATCAATCCCTGTAAACTAAAACTTTTCCAGCAAGTTTTAAAAATGTCCATATTTTTGGAACCTCGGAACTTTTCAGAGTCGTTATCTTTATCCAGTCTACCATTCGTATAAGTCCACTGTTCTTCCGGGACTTATGACTATATGTCAGGACCTGTGGCTGTCTCTGGCTCTTTTGCATTCTGGAGTTGCACCGGGGTTGCTCGGTCCTGATTGGTCGTCCCGCGATTTCATGACTAGCTCAGTAATTCAAAGGGTGTTCAGGGAACCCTGCGGTTGTCAAAAGGTCTCGCGGGAGTTTCCATCGCCCTTTTGACGGTGTTCGGCGCTTTAACAATGTCAGGTCCAGTAACAGTCTGAATGTTCCTTCAGTGTCTCGAAATCTTGTTATTTCGGGCGCCCTGAGAACCCATTGCTCTGCAGGGCTGTAATATGGGCTCTTCTGGAAGAAGTCTAAAATTCCATTATGTCATACACGGCTCACTGAAACAGAATGTCTCTATGTTTATTTGCTCACCCCTTCTGGTACGCCGCGATTAGTTCGCAACGGCGCACAGCAAACACGCGAATCCAGCGAAGGCTATGTGCTCCACATGCCAGATATTTATTAAGGAGCAGGGATTTCAGCCAGGCTGAGAACATCCCCCCGGCGCTGGCACGGCATTTCCAGGTGAAGGAATAAGCTCCCATATCTCACGGGGGCGGGCCGATGGGCTCTCGCTGGGCCGGTCAGCGGGGCCCGGAAGTCTTCAACCCACTTTCATCCCACCACAGGAAGGACGACCCTCCGCATGAGCATGCCGACTGGGGCGAGGCTCACCTGTGGCTGCGCACCGCAGCAGTCGATCACCCGCACGCCAGCACCTAACCGCCCCCCCCCCCCCCCCCCTGCTGCACGTCTCACCCGCCGGCAGAGCAGCAGGACGTCCCGCCGCCCGTGGCCAAGGTCATCGATCACTTGAGCAGGACGGGACAGGAGCGCCGCCGAGCGCGGCGTGCTGCGGCGCCACGCCACGGGGCCGGGCTATAATCGGATGTCGGTTCGGTCTGGCGCGCCGAGGCAGTCTGGAGCGAGCGGCGGCGGTGTGGGCTGCATCTGCGAGACCACAACCGGCGGCTGGGAGGTGCTCAGGACACAGCGAACGCCGACGGCCTGGGGTCATCCACATGGTAACTTGCAGTTCAGCACGGTTCGACTGCCACTGGGGAGAGCCTGCCATTTTCGCACGGTTTGCTGTACTTTTGTATGGTATTATTGCTTCTTTTTCAGCGATGTGTTTTTCGTACAGTATTATATTCACTTGTGTCCTATATCCTTTGACGGGAATCAAATATCAAGCGACGCGTTGCAATGATTCATTAATAAGCTGGCTTTGCTCGTTTGGTTGTCTTGTACTTCTGCAACTAGTTTATAAACTTTTGTCAACCGTGATGTCTCGACCTAAGAGCAGAGGGATTGATTGTGCTGAGCCGACTTAGTCCTGCACGTCCTTTAAGTATGCGATTCATTTAGTGAGTTGCTTAGCGACGAGATCTAATTGTAATAAAAACGCGTCAGATGGCCTTTTACGGCACGAAGACAGCAAATGTGATACGTTTTTCAGTATCGCGTGACCTTGATGGCCAGTCCAAGCATAAATGACGAAACGCTTCACGTCGCCAGAGTTATTGGTCGAATTAACTAGCGTCTTTCTTAAGACCTGGCCTCTCAAGGTCAAGGTGCAAGATCATTTTCGAGGTCAAACTTAAAGGTAGAACTCAAGGTCAAATGACGCAAAATTTCATACCAACCAAAAGTTACCGGCTGTGCAGCTGCCACACCCATTCTCTGGCTCGCAACACGGCGAAAAAGCACCTTCTGGGATGTACGTGCAGATATAGCGGCTCTGGTTCTACATAAAGCTGTATCCATGCCAAGGATCCTCATGCATCATCGTGCCGGTTTCTGCAATAGTGCTTCAATCTATAAACACAGACGGATAACGGAATCGTTCCGCAACCAGATAATCCCAGGACGGTCAAGCGTGTCATGCATCACACATAGTTACGATAGAATCAAGCATAACTCTATTAATATACAGACCAAGCAGTGTCCTCAATGGGCTCATATGGCGCAATGCCGGGCTTATTTCGTGGGGGAGCTCACAGAAAGGAAAGCGGCAGGAGGCGAAATTGGCGCGCCACAGACGAGCATAGAAGGATGAGGAGATGAGTTTAGGGTACTAAATTTTGAAACTATGTCCGAAGCCTGTAGGCTGTTTAAGGATTGTTGTTTCAAAATCTTCTTCAGCGCGCAAAGTAGCGTCCGGCAAAAAGCCCTGACCTCTCAGGGTCAAGCATGCAGGTTACGTTCTAAATAAATTCATGAAAATGCATGGCAATTACGGCTTTGAAATCCGATGGAGCTTTGTTTGAGTGAAATGAAGGAAAACTTCATTTGGCCTCACTTTGACCCTCTCTAATTCTGGGCTTGGGGCAGCGTCTCAGCTTTTGTATGCGTGTGCAAACTACTCAAATATTAATTTGGCAGTATTTAGACCAAACATTATGAACCGATTATATCGAAGAGCAAACTTAAAGTGAAGGCAGTGTACCGGTTGCTGCAAAAGGGCGAAATAAGGCATATGAAAACCATCACCGGTAAAACGGTCGAACTCACCGGTCATGGCAACTACATCTGCAGCATAGTCAACCGGAATATAGGAGCAATAAGTAAAATTAGGTTTTCCATTGCCAAACATACAGCCTTCATCTTGTGCCGGTCATTTATTCTGCCCATGTCGACTCCTGTATGGTATGGTAAGCAGTTATACCAGTCGTCTTGGCATATGAGCTGCTTTACAGAAAAGAGTAGTACAACTTGTTAAATAATTATATCTCACAGCCCTCCTCTCCCCCCCCCCCTCCCCTCCTCATAGCTATAAACTTGAGACGGACCTTATTCTAACATATCATTCCGCAACCCGTTTCGCCTCGGCCAGTTAGAGATCCAGCCCGCAAAATCCCACTGTGCTTCCATGGTGACATGGCATTAAACCACATGTCTTAATTTAGGCACAATCTGGATCGTGTATCTACTACACTAAAGCCACAATGCATGTAGCATTGCTGCACGTCCGAATGCAACCATTAAAATTCCGTACCATTCAGCACAGGCTAAATGGTGGGGAATCTTCTATTGATATTTTAATGAAAGAAAGAGCTGTTGGCTTGGTGCGGTTGTGTCAGGTCAAATTTTACATTTCACAAAAGTAAGGGCGTGGTGCATGATAATACAAAATGTTCGTAAAAATCCCCCATGTTTAACACGGGCGACGAAACTTTCGCGACCACCGGACGACGACACAGCCCACGTCCACTTCCTGAGCCAATCTCGATAACCAAGGGTCGTAGTGACATTAATCTTGCGCAGTCAGATAGAGAGTCGCAAGGGCCCTGCGATAGTATCATATCGGTGGTGCCACGCCACACGAGGCACGTACACACGAAGTGAAAATATTAAGTCGTTCGCTTTTAGCTGATTTGTTTCGTTTTGGGTTATATCTCGGCACGCAGTGCAGGTAACGACGTGAATTTTAATTCCTAACATTCAAAATTGGAGCGGCTACATTTGCCGTGTGCATCGCGAGTTCGCGCAACGCATCGTTACGCTGCAAATTGCAATACAAGTTGCAAGCGGCAAGTTTTGTTGGAAGTTTTGAAAGTCGGCGGCAAATACAATCCGCTAACGTCAAAACTATCTGGATTTGAGTGTTGAAAAATATATAAGCGTATTGCCTGATTTATCGCCACTCCTCACCGCCCTTTCGTTAACCACATTTTGGAATGGTTCGCTCGCAAACCAGCCAACGCTCCTGGGATGCATGGTGGGTCTTAACGCCGCAACGGAACAGCGCTGTTCAGTCCCTCGGTTGCCGCTGGCGGTTGTTCAAGGTGAAACAGCTGTCTTGATGACGTGTCTGGTTCCCTATTTCACTGCCTCCGACCGATCATGCCATTTCGAACCAAAATTTCGACAACGGTGGGTCGGAGCGACACGCGAGTGGCACGAAGAATGTACCATGCGAAATGGTATGTTCGCATGCATCACGTGGCACGCGCTCAAAGATGAATTTTGCTCCCTTCCGCGGGTTTACGCGTTTTGTGTCAAATATCGGCATCTAGGGCACGGAGCCAATGGGGGGGGGGGGGGGGGGGGTATGCATTGATAGGGAATCGAACAGACAACTACGTGACATAAATTGCAATGCCGCACGTGCTGTGAGTCACGTGTGCGCGAGCCAGGAAAACGTATTTGGTGGTAACCGGCCGTTTTTCACATTTTGTGCTGCCTCTCGACAGTGAGCTTACCGAGAACCGTAATTTGAACTGCAAAACGTACACAATTCCACATTTAACGTTTTCATCTTAGCGCAACAAAGCAAGCGTGCAAACGCTTCTCTACTTCTACTATTACATTAAGGGAACAACGGGTGTACGTACATTTCCGCCATCAGTCTTTGAGATCATGCGCATTTTAAAATGTCGGTAAGGATTTTTTAAAAAGAAATTTTCACCCTCCCAGGGGCTGCTGGCAGAGCGCGACAGTGTCACGTCAAATTTTTGCATTTCGCAAAAACAATTGTGTGATGAGAACAACAAAAGATCACAAAAGCCCCCATAGGTTTAACACGGGCGACGCGACGTCCACAACCACCGGACGACGGCACGACCCGCGGCCACGCCCTGAGCCGCATCTCGATAACCAAGGGTCGTAGTGACATGAAACTTGCACAGCCAGATAGACAATCGCAAGGGCCATTGGATGGTATCAAATTAGTGGTGCCACGCCATGCGTGACATGTGAAGACATGGTGAGAACACAGTATTTTCCTTTTTGACGAGTTTTTACGGTTTTGGTCATATCTCAGCACGCAGTGCAGGTAGAGGCATGAATGTTGTCTCTTAGCATTCACATTTGAAGCGGCTACACTTCCAGTGCACATCGCGAGTTTGAACAACGCACCGTTGCGCTGCAAATTTCAAGACAAGTTGCAAGCGGCCAAGTTTTAAAAGTCGACACTTATTACAAGCCGCTACCGCCAAAACTGTCCGGCATCGAGTGTCGAAATCAACACTAGGATGCCGGCCGATTCATTTTGTGTCTTCACCAACCTTTTGCTGCTCATATTTTCACAATGGTTGGCTATCAAATAAGCTTAGACTAATTGGATGCATGGCGGCTTTAAACGCCGTGACGGAACGGCATTGTCCAGTGCCTCGGGCGCGGCCGACAGTTTTTTTTTGGGGGGGGGGGGGTTAACGGCCGCCTGACCACGTGACTGGCTGTCGTAATTAACTACCTCCGACCGATTATGCCATCTCGCACCAATATCTTGACAGCGGCGGGTCGGAGCGCCATGGGAGTCGCACGCAAAGATGTACTATGCGAAATGGCAAATTCGCACTCTTGAGTAGCACGCGCTCAAAGATGGATTTTGCTCTCTCCCACGGGTTTGCACGTTTTGTGCCAGATCTCGGCACCCATGACACGAGCCC
Organism: Pollicipes pollicipes; assembly: GCF_011947565.3. Classification (NCBI taxonomy): domain Eukaryota; kingdom Metazoa; phylum Arthropoda; class Thecostraca; order Pollicipedomorpha; family Pollicipedidae; genus Pollicipes; species Pollicipes pollicipes. Next base: position 56,401,689 of record NW_023596576.1, read on the forward strand.
ACTCGGGAGTGGCACGCTTCGATAATGAATGGGAGGTTTGACTTGACAATGTGTGGTGACACGCCTCACGTGTCATCGGGCCCACGTGTTGGACTATGGATTTACATGTTCTAGCTATTTTGACGGGTTTATACATTTTTGCGTTATCTTGACACTCAGGGAATAAAGGGCGTCGAGTGTGGCATGCTCCGATAGGTAATCTAACGGGCAATGTCTCACACGTTTACAATGTGATGCTGCAGGCGTCACGTGACGCGTGCACATTACCTATGAGGATGTATTTAGCCGATTTTGTCGATTTTTACATTTATGCGAGATTTCCACTCTCAGGGCACGAAGTGACACGAGACTGGCATGCTGTGATAGACCATTGAACGGTAAATCCCACGGTGTCACAAGTGCGGGGTGACCGTTACACGCCTCGGCGACACACAAGTCAGCAAGATGGGTTTGCTCTCTTCCACCGGTTTACAAGTGTTGTGCCACATCTCGGCACCCATGGCACTGACATATGCGGAAGTGGCATGCATCGACAGGGAATCGAACGGGCGATCAATTAGCATAGGTTGTCATGTTGCACGTGCTGTGTGTGACGCGTGCACGAGCCAACAAGTGGGTTCGGCCATTTCCAACCATATTTTTGGTTACGTTCTGCAGCATATATCGGCATTTATGGCAGCTAAAACCATCAATCAGACTGCAAAAAATAGATTATTCAAAATTCAACGTTTTCTCACCGAGTGTAGCGAAGCCAGCGTGCAAACACTTGCTGAGTGCTTATTTTGGACAAATATATGACACGTGTATGACAAATATAATATCAGTATAATCAAATGCACAACATTGTTTGCCCATAACCAGTGATGGTGCCTTGAGAACAGTGATAAAAGCGCTTGGATTACACAATACCTATAGTACAAAAAGGCTGCCTTAACACTGTGATGTTGGTCTCAACTACAGCTGCAAAGAAGAGGGTGGAATTTAAAACGGCTCCTCACTACAATGTATGTGGTGTGATTGTGCGGGATGTGTGCGCACGCCCTCGCTGTCTCCCGACCTCTACATCTGACTGGGTGCCGGGGGCGGCGCGTGACTGCGTGTCTCCCGACTCGCCGGGGGTCAAGGGTCGGCCGCTGAGGCGGCGGCAGGCACCCGACGCTTGCAAGTGGCAGTCGGTTTTTGGACGAGTCCGGGCGAATATACGCTACTACAATGTACCAGTCATTTCACCCCTGCCTGACGGAAGGATTAATATACTGGGTTCGTATGTTGCACTGAATGAAGATCATTCGGCAATATTCCTTACGCTGCCCAAGACCTGAAACCTCTTACTTTCTGAGCCACACGTCAGCGAAGATGTACAGGCTTTTTGTGCAGGCTATTTCAAGGTCATTCATGCATCCAAGACGCCGTAGCAACGCCATTGAAATCTTGCCACCCATACGCCCCATGTCGTTCATGACCAATAAAGATTTTATCGTCGAGCCGTTCAAATCTGGTGTTCGTGAGCGTGACTTACAAAGCAAGTGAACGTCAATTTCTCTCAATCAGCGTTGAGCGAGTTACGAAAGTTGCAAACAAAGATCACGTTTTGTGCTACATTATATAAAATGTTGGAATGATTGCTTGCTTGTTTACGGAAATAAGACTTTTGATTGAATATGGGAAGAAAAGCTCCATAACCGAGGACACAAATTCAAGTAAACATCTTAAACTCACGGATAAATATGCACGAGCGCAATGAGAGAGAACGAGGACACGAGCACATAACCATGTTTGGCTCGCGAAACACTGCCAGCACTATTACTGCCATCTCTCGACGAGTTTGAAGTGATGCAAGTGAGTGCTGGGGTAGCAATTTCGCACGGCTAGTGTGCCAGAACCTTGTATGATACAAACGTTCCATGACGCAACAAAAATAACGCATTGAGGAACATATTTACTAAATAGAGAAGCTGCGTTGTTTACACCAGTATTTTCCACTTCAAAGCACACTAAATAGCTAACAGTGAGCTTATTCCAGCGGATCTATCTGCTTCTTCATAGCTGATCCTTTTTCAATATATTCAAATTCGGAAGATCCCCGGTAAAGTTATATGTTGTATGGGTTTTCGTTCAAAAATTATTTTGTAGTACAGGAAAGGGCGACAATGCTAAAAAATGGATTTAGCGACTGTGTCAGATAAATGCAATTCACGAGCCCTAAGCCTCTTCAAGAAGAGTAAAAGAAATGACAATTTAAATGGCATGAAATGAGTTGCTCTACCAGATAATCAGTTTGCATTAACCAGTTTGCCAGTTTAAGGGCGTTGGTAGCACGCAAATACTGGCGCAGGTTTGCCGCCCATAGGCGACTAGGAGGCGTCTGGTGTGCTTGCTTATTCTTAGCATCGATAACGATGTATTGAGCTACTGAGTGGAAAACCGAACTTTCCTGAAAGCTGAACTTTGAAAGAGCCATCAGGGCCCATCGAGGTTAGCCCTCCTCAGGTTCCGCACACATCCTCGAAGCTAATCTTACCACCTGACTTGTACGATTTAAGCTATAAATAAAATATCTTAAGACTGATAAAATTTGTTCGATAAGTTTTTAAATGTTACTAGAGAGGGACCTCCTACAACTTCGTTTGTCAGTTCACCTCAATGGTTCACTGCTTTTTGGCTAAATGACATCTGCCTCTTCATAGCTCTTCTCCTGCCTTTTCCTAAATGAAACTGGTTTCCTCTATGTATCGACCTGATTTCCAGTGCTCTATTTGGATCTACCTTGTCTATCCCTTTCATCTTATCGAATACCTCTATCAGATCTTATCTAAGTCTACGATAGTTCAGTTTCATTACGAATCCAAGGCCCTCAGCCTATCCTTATGATTTAAGACGTCAATCCTATCTACGAATTCCAACCAACGAATATGCCAAGAAATGATATACCAAGGAATACGAATATGGCTGATTTTCTCCATGATGACCGACGCATGGCGGGCCGCACCGTTAGCCGGATGTTTTGCGATTGGACACGCCAGGAAGTAAGGAGGCATTGTGGTAGCTGCAATGCCTTAAGACGCACCCGTGCCTTAATTACATGGTTGGACAAGCACATACCACCACTGCCTTACTCGCCCGGTATTTTGACACGTTCCGTGACTCTGGGGACTAAGTCTGTGTCGTGCTTTCTTGCGCCCCATCACTTTCAGGTTGTGGACAACAGCTGAAGGTGACTGTCATGTTCCAGATGACGGTGACTATGCAGCTTCTAGTGTTGCTATGCGCACTAGGCCTTATGTTCGGCACAGCAACAGCCGCAGGGGATTCTATCGTGTCGACCAAGTCGGGAGATGTCCGAGGCGTTGGGATGAAGTCCTTCCTTGGGGAGGAGTATTTCTCCTTCAAAGGTAAGGGATGCAAGTGGTATGTTGCAAATTGGTTGTTCCTTGTCAGGAATAAACTTACAACTCGGTAGGCATACGATTGAAGGGGACATCAATTTGACGTGAATCGCACTTGATCTAAGTAGCCTTAGACAGCCTGATTCTTCGACTGCGTCAAATTAGGGCTGGAACTAGGAATAATATCAGTGCGGGAGGAACGAGGCCCAGAACTGAACTAGTAAGTAAACTTATAGGCGAGTTGCGAAGAGGCGAAAGGCGAAGGCGAGTTTACGAAAACGAATCGCACGGACCACCTCAGCTAGGTGCCCCTTTTGTGTTCTCTGTCGTATTATGCCTAGTATTGTGAGAAGCAGATGACTCGGCATTTGCAATAATAGCAGGAGTGACTGTGACGCGAGCGAGTAATCGTGCTTTCAGTGGCAATGGGAAACTAGACCTTTTTATTCGATGACTTTGTCCAATGATGGCTTCAAAAAGATATTTACCCTAAAAGGGAATGATCCATGTTTGCAGGCATTGAAGCAATCACTACATATGACGAAATGAGCTCATTCATGCCTAGTGATATACTTTAGATTGAAAAAGACTGCTCTAGACAACAAACTTTCTATATTTAGTGAGTATACCCCTCAATGCGTCATTCTTTGATGGCATCAATGAACGTTTGCATGACGCCAAGGTGCTGCAAAACTAGCCGTGCGAAATTGCAATCGTAGCACCCACTTGTAGTTCTTCAATATCCCGATAGGTGGCTGTGGCGGCGCTGGGTATTTACTGAACCAAATATCTTAATGTGCTTGTATATTAGCCCTTTCTTGTGGTGTTCTTGCATATTTAAATGAGAGCTTAAGTTTTATTGTAATCACACACTTATCTATGACACCATTCTTAATTCATTCTATTGCAAATTGCATGGGCGCAGCCAGAGCCTTGGCGAGGGAGGCACAGGGCTAACAAAGAACACCCTGATAGTAAAAGGGCTCCCCCAAAAAATGCGGATATGGCCTATCACCCCCGCCCCCACCCCTACCCCGCCTCGTACTGGAATCCCTCCTGCTTTCATAATAAATTCAATCATGTAAAGATGAGTGCGGTGTGCACTTTTGTATTGACTCCAAATCTGACATATGATTTACCAAAAGCACATGCTACGTTATGCAAATTACTTTCAGCAAAGCACACAACCAATAAGTGACGTCACTTGCTCTGCCTGTTTTGTGGATCCACAAAAAAATAGGTGACAATGATGCAAACACGTCTTTGGCTTCCGCGGCCATACAACATGCTGCAAGCATCAGGCTGCTTTACTCAAAAATATTGTTCACACAAGTAATAACACTTGCATAACATGAAAATGACACTGCAAACCTGCCGACCTCGCACAACGCTGGAGACATGACAAGGGCATGTAGTTATGGTTAGATGGGGGAAATCCAGGGAGGTGCTGAAGCTGCGTGTGCATACAAGGCTCATGATAAAATATAATTAAGTGCCACCCAAGAAACCAACAGCCATACTTCTCCACCTTTCTCAGCATCCAGCATCTCAGACAATTTTTCACAGTTGTATCATGCGAGTTTGTACCAAGCATGTGCATTAACGAGCTGTGCTGACCTTTTCCTACTGCCCAGATGAATTGCAAATATCATGGCGTGCAATCTATTAATTACAGGCTGTAATACCTCAACAGGCTCAGAATGTTGGCAGGATCACAATGAAGTAGCAAACTGCCTTTGAACACCCCCAGCAGCATGGGTGGTAGTGTTTCGTTCAGTTTACCAATATCAATACTTTGTCATGTTTAAACACAAAATCTAAGATATAGGGCAGTGTCAATATATCACATCTTATTGGAGGTCATTATATTTAAAGAATATCAAAATACTGTTCTCTCTCATAGGTGCAAACATCGCAAGCACACTCTCTGTCACATCAAGATCAATACAGGCCACTGGCACGCACCACAAGTGATCACACCCATATCAAGCCCCTGATTCACACTCTAATGTCAATAAGTGTGATCCGACACTTGCAACACCCGCGTGATTATCAAATTGCAGGTTTTCTCGCAATGTCCGCACAGGTTTTTGGTTATAATGCAACATTTCACAGTGACCTCCTTTCAAAACAAAGTCCCAGCGGGGGTTCATGGTGGTCGTACTTGTCTTACACAATTGTTTGCTCAAGATTTGAATTTGTCGTACAATATGGGTGAAATGTTTAGTATTATATATATATATATATATATATATATAAACTAATTACTGTAATATTTCCCTAATTGTATAACGCCTTGCTAACCCATAAATCCGTGCAAGGTGCTTTGCTCCGGTACACAAGGCGCCAGTCGAGCTGTCTGTAAGAAATACGTCAGTGGAAGAATAAAAGAAACGCCAGTAGGAGAAAAAAAACATATTTGTCGTCGCGTCTTCTTTTTATAACAATCGGGAAAGTGCCGTTCTTTTTCCGATGCCGTATTTTTGAGACATTGGCGTGCTCTTTTTTAAAACATTGATCTATGGCCTAGAAGTAAGGGAAAATGTCCCGCTGACGAGTGGCGCACAACCCGAAGGTGCTCACGTTTACGCTCGTGACAGGTATTTAGCAGCGAAGTCTTACTAACAGACAAGCACCTTCAGCGGATTGTATGATACGTGCCGTACCACCGCTTTTCTGAATGTATCAGCGGCCATGCTGTTTTGACAATAAGCAGAAAACAGCCTGTAATATAGCGGCGATCGTATGACGTTTCTATGGTGACATCAATGCCCAGATGACTGAAGTGGTCTCCCAATAAACCTTTTCCCACTTTTGCGGACGTGTAACTCAGGAACCAGAGGGGTTTGTGTCTTAAAAAAGGCATGGCCGTGAACTGCATCTAAAGGTCCTCAAGATGGCTATTTCAGTTAAAACCCCCCATGTAAGGCGGAACATTCCCTTTAAGGAATGTGAGAATTTGAGTGGCGGTATTAGGGCGTCATGAACACCTGGATGGTCTTGAAACTGTATCCCGAAACATTCTGCATGTCTTCGCGGGCGTGTAGCCCAGAAACTATAGTGGTTAGGGTCTTAAGAAGGGCATGCTGTTGAGCTGCACCGAATGACCTTCAAGATGGTCATTTCAGTTCGAAGCGCCTACAAATATGGCTTCATGTCCAACATATGTGGTAGTCTCCCGACATTATGGGTTATGAAAGAAAGGGTACCACATACGCATAAGGTTTTTAAATTGAAATAGCCATCTTGAACATAATTCGGTGCAGTTCACAGCCTTGCCCTTCTTTAGACCTAAGCCCCTTTAGTTTCTGAGCTACGCACGCGCGAAAATGTACCATATTTCGTGTAGACAACTTCAAGGTCACCCATCCACGACGCCATGATAAAATCCTTCATGTTCTGCCATTACATTGGCCATGTGGCGATTATGGCCAATAAAAACCTAGCTGTCGAATTGTTCCTACCTGGCGTTCGTGAGCACGATTCACAGATATAACGGTTGTGTGTTGGTTCTCAATGGTCTCTCAATCAATATTGTGCGAGGTACGATGACGGAAACAAATGTTGACGCATTGAGGAGCATGTTTACTAAATAGAGAGGCTGTGTTGCTTAGAGCAGTTTTTCTGCTTAAACGCATGCTAATGATTAAACATAGTCTTATTTATTTTTGTCAGATGTCTTCATATGTCTTCGCTGTGACTTGACTGTGATATGACTTCAATGTCTTCAAATGTGGAACATTCCCTTTATGACAAAACTTGGTTCGTGATCAAGACGTGCAATAAGCAGCGCAATCTGGCTGTAAGTCAGTGACTCTCTGACTTTGTGACACTCGGTGCTGCATCCACGCAACCCCAAATGTTTAAAGGGAGTGCTCAACAATTGTATGGTGTTTTCAACTGAAATAGCCATCTAGAAGGCCATTCGGTAAAGTTCAGATTTCTGCCCTTCTTAAGACCTAAACCCGCTTAGTTGCTGAGCTACACGTCCGCAAATATTTGCAGAATATTTTGGGGAGACATTTTCAAGGTCACCCGGGCATCCGTGACGCCATAATAACATTATTCTTAACTTCTCCTTCCATTTCCTATGCGGCGATCAAGGCCGAGAAAAATATGGTAGTTAAGTCTTTGAAATCTGGCGTTCGTGAGCCTGATTTCCAGACATAACGGTCATCAATTAGCTTGCAACCAATGCTGTGCAAGGAATGATGGCGTCATTTACCAATGACGTAGTGAGGAGCATACTTACCGAACAGGAGAAATTGTGTTGTTTAGGGCAATCTTCTTCACTTAAAAGTATACCAAAATTTGACATGGGCTTGTTTTACCATATCTGATGCTTGCTTCAACATCTTAAAGATATGGAACATTTCCTGTCAACAACCATAGTTTCTCACCTGTTTAAGACATCATACATGTCTCGGGGAACTTCTCATAGGTGGCACGTAGTATGGTGCACCAGCACGCATGGGTCAAGCTCAGAAGTGAAAGGGATTGAAGTCAGAAAAAGCGTGTGGCTTTCAGCTGCGGGGAATGGTTATGGCAATAGCTATATCCGCTTGAAACATGATGCAAATGTGGAAGAAGTCCTTAACTGTTGCAGGGATAGCCCCATTGAAAACCATATTTCAGAACTCCGTACGTAGCGGTGCAAAATTCAATCATCGTGGCAGCTTCGTTTTGCCACTCATTTCCGTCCCAGTTGGTGCCGAGGCATCGGCTTCATCACTGGTCGTGGGTAGACATTTATGCAATGAAGAAATCCGAGCGAGTTGTGGCTACCTTGATGACGTCATAACGCCCCGTCCGCAGGCATTCCGTACGCCGAGCCTCCGCTGGGGCCGATGCGGTTCCGGGCGCCACAGCCTCACCCGGGCTGGACGGGGGTCCGTGACGCCAAGGACCACGGCGACGTGTGTCTGCAGTACGACATGTTCGCCGGTGGTGTGATGGCCGGCTCTGAGGACTGCTTGTTTGTGAACGTGTACACACCAAGCCTACCCACCTCGGACAAGCATCCAGACCTGCCGGTAATGGTGTGGATCCATGGCGGGGGTTTCATCAATGGCTACGGAGACGCTGAATTTTACGGCCCGGACTATTTCATGGACGAGCAGGTGGTGCTGGTGACCTTAAACTATCGTCTTGGGCCGTTCGGCTTCCTAACCACGGCCGACGCTCACGCCCCCGGTAACTACGGCCTGCATGACCAGGTGCTTGCCCTTGAGTGGGTGCAGGCCAACATCGAGGCGTTCGGCGGCAATCGCGACGACGTCACCATCTTCGGCGAGTCGGCCGGCGGCGCCAGCGTAGGCCTGCAGGTGCTGAGCCCGCGCTCGCGGGGCCTCTTCGCCAAGGCCATCAGTCAGTCAGGAGCGTCGTTCTGCAGTTTTGGCGCCAGCGGAGAACCTCAGGGACAGATGGCGCGAGAGCATGCTGAGGTGCTGAACTGCGACACCACCAGCAGCCTCGCTGTGGTAGACTGCCTCCGCCAGAAGCCCGCCGAGGAGGTCCTGTCGGCCATGTCAAAATTCACTCAGGATGCGCTGATGGGAATGGCTATTCTCTACAAGCCACGTGTGGATGCTGAGTCGCCGTCGCCGTTTTTACCCGAAAACCCGTACGTGGTTCTGAAAGAGGGACGCTTCAGCAGGGTGCCCTGGATGAATGGGCTGAACAGCGAGGAGGGGGCGCTTACCGTCGCCTTGCATGCCGGGGCCAAGAAGGCCCCGCCGTACCAAAGTCGCGACTGGAATGTCTGGGCTAAGGAACTGCTGGAGATCACCAAGGTGACGGCAGACCCGGCTGCAGTGGCGCAGCGCATCTACAAGTACTACTTCGGCGATGACGCCGTCACCGACGCTAACCGGAACCTGTTGGCAGACATGTTGTCAGACAGAATGTTTGCCAGTTGTGTACTGAGCGAGGTGGACCTGGCCTCGGCTCACACCGATGTGTACAGCTACGTGCTTGACCACAAGGGGGTGGGGAGGCAGAGCTTCACCGAAATCATGACTAAAGTCATGGGGATGGAGGACAGCAAGGATCTGGGCGTGGCACACGCGGATGACCTGCTCTACCTCTTCAAGCCAGAGTTCGTAGCACCCATAACACCGGACTCAGACGAGTACAAGATAATTCGACTCATGGTGTCGCTGTGGACCAACTTCGCGCGTCGAGGATACCCGAGCACTGACGTGGTGCCCATGCCCAGCTGGCCGGTCTATACGGCCAGCCGTCAGGAACACATGCGACTCAACCTAGCGCCGTCTGTAGGCCGCGCCGCCTTCAGTGTGCGGATGCAGTTCTGGCAGCAGCTCGACATCCAGGAGAATTGGCGCCAGCCCCAGATGGGACAGCGCAGGGATGAGCTTTGAGCGACGCTATCTAACAATGCTGAGCTTTCGGAAGCGATATTGACGTGCACGGAATGCTTGAAAAGCCTTAACAATATCGGCCAAAGCCTCGTTGGAGCGGTGGTGTCGTTCGTCGGGAATTTTGCATTTCCGATGATGGCTGAGCAGACACAACATAAATATGCATGACATGAATCAGACACTGTTAGTGGTTTAGTGGTTAGTTGTTTCAATGTTTCAAATGCACCATTTCTCCGCATTTTCTCTGGATTAGCTCGGTGCTTGTGGCATTGAGCAATATCTCCTCAGAATCGTATAATTATGATGTTATGCTTGCCACTTTACAAATAAAACTGCGAGTTTAAATTCTTCTTTCGAGCATGCGCCAACAGATTTCGTCCCGCTAGCTAGAAATCCTTTGTGGCATTGGGCGGAGAGTTGAAAGTTTGACCACAGAAAGACCACACAGAAGTGAAAGAATCCATTCATGAAAGCTGGACCGGAGGTTGTCAGCGGAAGATGTTCCGGTCAACAAAAACATACATTCTGATTTGGCATGCAATTAATCTCATAGACGACATGCTCTCATTTCCCAAATCTTAGGTTGCTTTTTAGTGATCTTAGGAACATGAACAAGTCCGGTAATCAATCATTTTTTGCGGACAGATAAGGTTGAAAGTTAGGTGTCCCAAAGGAAAATGAATCCTGTATTCAAGGGTAGGCTTCTTTCCGCTTCCCTACAATAAAAATCAGCATACTTGGCATTGTTTACAGACAGACAGAGTCACCTAACCTGCCGAAGAGTATAATCCTCGATCATAATCACCTACCTACACAATGGAAAAGTCAACTAAGCAAGAATATCCTTGTACTTTACATATTCCAATGGTGGAGTTTCGCACCCATGATGGCTTGACTCACCCAGTGTTTTAAAGCTTCACAATAGATATGGACGATGGTTTACAACTGTGATAGGTGTATCACGATCAACGCCTTTGGCCGAAAGCGATGCCATGGATTATCTAACATCTTTCACAATACCATGACTATATAGATATCACATCATGGGTTGTCTCAGTGTTATGAGGTTATCCATGGCGATGCAAAGTTTCAACTAAGGCTATATAAACAAACATTTATCTGTTGCAGCTGCGCCATCTCTGTTCCTAAGCCATGCACCGAAGGATCTGGAAGAGAATGGTATCCAAGGTATCGATTCCGGAACAGCTTATATTTATCATCATGGAACCACGTTACGAGCGAAAAACTGCCAAAAGTTTTCAAACTCAGGAGACTTTGTATGAAGAGAATTGCCTAGGCTCAAAGTATTTTCCTCATTTGCTATGCATTGCTAGCTCTAGGGTGCCTATCAAACGTGCTTCAGTAACTGGCAAACACAAAGGCAGTCTTTTATATCCTCCCTCGTGGTGATGCCGCCTTGCAGGGTGCAGCTGATTAACTTGAAGCCACAGCCTCAATCTGATGTCCTCAATTGAGGGATAAAGTTAGACATTGGGGTAAACCAACTTATAATGTGACTTTTTCTGGCATACGTAATGTGGACTTTTTTCGCGCAACTGAAAATGATGCCGACAGCAATGATTCTTGGTTGTAAGATCTGATAAGACAACAAAATTGGGTTACATTTTTGGCGTGGCATCGATAATGCAGATTATGGGTCCAGTTCTGCCACAAAATGAAAAAAAACGTGCAGAAAATAACATCTCGTGACAAATTTTCCACTTCATTCCGTGCTGAACATAGTCTGTATATTACGCAGGTGGTTATCAATCCCTGTAAACTAAAACTTTTCCAGCAAGTTTTAAAAATGTCCATATTTTTGGAACCTCGGAACTTTTCAGAGTCGTTATCTTTATCCAGTCTACCATTCGTATAAGTCCACTGTTCTTCCGGGACTTATGACTATATGTCAGGACCTGTGGCTGTCTCTGGCTCTTTTGCATTCTGGAGTTGCACCGGGGTTGCTCGGTCCTGATTGGTCGTCCCGCGATTTCATGACTAGCTCAGTAATTCAAAGGGTGTTCAGGGAACCCTGCGGTTGTCAAAAGGTCTCGCGGGAGTTTCCATCGCCCTTTTGACGGTGTTCGGCGCTTTAACAATGTCAGGTCCAGTAACAGTCTGAATGTTCCTTCAGTGTCTCGAAATCTTGTTATTTCGGGCGCCCTGAGAACCCATTGCTCTGCAGGGCTGTAATATGGGCTCTTCTGGAAGAAGTCTAAAATTCCATTATGTCATACACGGCTCACTGAAACAGAATGTCTCTATGTTTATTTGCTCACCCCTTCTGATACGCCGCGATTAGTTCGCAACGGCGCACAGCAAACACGCGAATCCAGCGAAGGCTATGTGCTCCACATGCCAGATATTTATTAAGGAGCAGGGATTTCAGCCAGGCTGAGAACATCCCCCCGGCGCTGGCACGGCATTCCCAGGTGAAGGAATAAGCTCCCATATCTCACGGGGGCGGGCCGATGGGCTCTCGCTGGGCTGGTCAGCGGGGCCCGGAAGTCTTCAACCCACTTTCATCCCACCACAGGAAGGACGACCCTCCGCATGAGCATGCCGACTGGGGCGAGGCTCACCTGTGGCTGCGCTCCGCAGCAGTCGATCACCCGCACGCCAGCACCTAACCGCCCCCCCCCCCCCCTCCCCCCTCCCTGCTGCACGTCTCACCCGCCGGCAGAGCAGCAGGACGTCCCGCCGCCCGTGGCCAAGGTCATCGATCACTTGAGCAGGACGGGACAGGAGCGCCGCCGAGCGCGGCGTGCTGCGGCGCCACGCCACGGGGCCGGGCTATAATCGGATGTCGGTTCGGTCTGGCGCGCCGAGGCAGTCTGGAGCGAGCGGCGGCGGTGTGGGCTGCATCCGCGAGACCACAACCGGCGGCTGGGAGGTGCTCAGGACACAGCGAACGCCGACGGCCTGGGGTCATCCACATGGTAACTTGCAGTTCAGCACGGTTCGACTGCCACTGGGGAGAGCCTGCCATTTTCGCACGGTTTGCTGTACTTTTGTATGGTATTATTGCTTATTTTTCAGCGATGTGTTTTTCGTGCAGTATTATATTCACTTGTGTCCTATATCCTTTGACGGGAATCAAATATCAAGCGACGCGTTGCAATGATTCATTAATAAGCTGGCTTTGCTCGTTTGGTTGTCTTGTACCTCTGCAACTAGTTTATAAACTTTTGTCAACCGTGATGTCTCGACCTAAGAGCAGAGGGATTGATTGTGCTGAGCCGACTTAGTCCTGCACGTCCTTTAACTATGCGATTCATTTAGTGAGTTGCTTAGCGACGAGATCTAATTGTAATAAAAACGCGTCAGATGGCCTTTTACGGCACGAAGACAGCAAATGTGATACTTTTTCAGTATCGCGTGACCTTGATGGCCAGTCCAAGCATAAATGACGAAACGCTTCACGTCGCCAGAGTTATTGGTCGAATTAACTAGCGTCTTTCTTAAGGCCTGGCCTCTCAAGGTCAAGGTGCAAGATCATTTTCGAGGTCAAACTTAAAGGTAGAACTCAAGGTCAAATGACGCAAAATTTCATACCAACCAAAAGTTACCGGCTGTGCAGCTGCCACACCCATTCTCTGGCTCGCAACACGGCGAAAAAGCACCTTCTGGGATGTACGTGCAGATATAGCGGCTCTGGTTCTACATAAAGCTGTATCCATGCCAAGGATCCTCATGCATCATCGTGCCGGTTTCTGCAATAGTGCTTCAATCTATAAACACAGACGGATAACAGAATCGTTCCGCAACCAGATAATCCCAGGACGGTCAAGCGTGTCATGCATCACACATAGTTACGATACAATCAAGCATAACTCTATTAATATACAGACCAAGCAGTGTCCTCAATGGGCTCATATGGCGCAATGCCGGGCTTATTTCGTGGGGGAGCTCACAGAAAGGAAAGCGGCAGGAGGCGAAATTGGCGCGCCACAGACGAGCATAGAAGGATGAGGAGATGAGTTTAGGGTACTAAATTTTGAAACTATGTCCGAAGCCTGTAGGCTGTTTAAGGATTGTCGTTTCAAAATCTTCTTCAGCGCGCAAAGAAGCGTCCGGCAAAAAGCCCTGACCTCTCAGGGTCAAGCATGCAGGTTATGTTCTAGATAAATTCATGAAAATGCATGGCAATTACGGCTTTGAAATCCGATGGAGCTTTGTTTGAGTGAAATGAAGGAAAACTTCATTTGGCCTCACTTTGACCCTCTCTAATTCTGGGCTTGGGGCAGCGTCTCAGCTTTTGTATGCGTGTGCAAACTACTCAAATATTAATTTGGCAGTATTTAGACCAAACATTATGAACCGATTATATCGAAGAGCAAACTTAAAGTGAAGGCAGTGTACCGGTTGCTGCAAAAGGGCGAAATAAGGCATATGAAAACCATCACCGGTAAAACGGTCGAACTCACCGGTCATGGCAACTACATCTGCAGCATAGTCAACCGGAATATAGGAGCAATAAGTAAAATTAGGTTTTCCATTGCCAAACATACAGCCTCCATCTTGTGCCGGTCATTTATTCTGCCCATGTCGACTCCTGTATGGTATGGTAAGCAGTTATACCAGTCGTCTTGGCATATGAGCTGTTTTACAGAAAAGAGTAGTACAACTTGTTAAATAATTATATCTCACAGCCCTCCTCTTCCCCCCCCCCCCCTCCCCTCCTCATAGCTATGAGCTTGAGACGGACCTTATTCTAACATATCATTCCGCAACCCGTTTCGCCTCGGCCAGTTAGAGATCCAGCCCGCAAAATCCCACTGTGCTTCCATGGTGACATGGCATTAAACCACATGTCTTAATTTAGGCACAATCTGGATCGTGTATCTACTACACTAAAGCCACAATGCATGTAGCATTGCTGCATGTCCGAATGCAACCATTAAAATTCCGTACCATTCAGCACAGGCTAAATGGTGGGGAATCTTCTACTGATATTTAATGAAAGAAAGAGCTGTTGGCTTGGTGCGGTTGTGTCAGGTCAAATTTTACATTTCACAAAAGTAAGGGCGTGGTGCATGATAATACAAAATGTTCGTAAAAATCCCTCATGTTTAACACGGACGACGAAACTTTCGCGACCACCGGACGACGACACAGCCCACGTCCACTTCCTGAGCCAATCTCGATAACCAAGGGTCGTAGTGACATTAATCTTGCGCAGTCAGATAGACAGTCGCAAGGGCCCTGCGATAGTATCATATCGGTGGTGCCACGCCACACGAGGCACGTACACACGAAGTGAAAATATTAAGTCGTTCGTTTTTAGCTGATTTTTTTTCGTTTTGGGTTATATCTCGGCACGCAGTGCAGGTAGCGACGTGAATTTTAATTCCTAACATTCAAAATTGGAGCGGCCACATTTGCCGTGTGCATCGCGAGTTCGCGCAACGCATCGTTACGCTGCAAATTGCAATACAAGTTGCAAGCGGCAAGTTTTGTTGCAAGTTTTGAAAGTCGGCGGCAAATACAATCCGCTAACGTCAAAACTATCTGGATTTGAGTGTTGAAAAATATATCAGCGTATTGCCTGATTTATCGCCACTCCTCACCACCCTTTCGTTAACCACATTTTGGAATGGTTCGCTCGCAAACCAGCCAACGCTCCTGGGATGCATGGTGGGTCTTAACGCCGCAACGGAACAGCGCTGTTCAGTCCCTCGGTTGCCGCTGGCGGTTGTTCAAGGTGAAACAGCTGTCTTGATGACGTGTCTGGTTCCCTATTTCACTGCCTCCGACCGATCATGCCATTTCGAACCAAAATTTCGACAACGGTGGGTCGGAGCGACACGCGAGTGGCACGAAGAATGTACCATGCGAAATGGTATGTTCGCATGCATCACGTGGCACGCGCTCAAAGATGAATTTTGCTCCCTTCCGCGGGTTTACGCGTTTTGTGTCAAATATCGGCATCTAGGGCACGGAGCCAATGGGGGGGGGGGGGGGGGGGGTATGCATTGATAGGGGATCGAACAGACAACCACGTGACATAAATTGCAATGCCGCACGTGCTGTGAGTCACGTGTGCGCGAGCCAGGAAAACGTATTTGGTGGTAACCGGCCGTTTTTCACATTTTGTGCTGCCTCTCGACAGTGAGCTTACCGAGAACCGTAATTTGAACTGCAAAACGTACACAATTCCACATTCAGCGTTTTCATCTTAGCGCAGCAAAGCAAGCGTGCAAACGCTTCTCTACTTCTACTATTACATTAAAGGAACAACGGGTGTACGTACATTTCCGCCATCAGTCTTTGAGATCATGCGCATTTTAAAACGTCGGTAAGGATTTTTTAAAAAGAAATTTTCACCCTCCCAGGGGCTGCTGGCAGAGCGCGACAGTGTCACGTCAAATTTTTACATTTCGCAAAAGCAATTGTGTGATGAGAACAACAAAAGATCACAAAAGCCCCCATAGGTTTAACACGGGCGACGCGACGTCCACAACCACCGGACGACGGCACGACCCGCGGCCACGCCCTGAGCCGCATCTCGATAACCAAGGGTCGTAGTGACATGAAACTTGCACAGCCAGATAGACAATCGCAAGGGCCATTGGATGGTATCAAATTAGTGGTGCCACGCCGTACGTGACATGTGAAGACATGGTGAGAACACAGTATTTTCCTTTTTGACGAGTTTTTACGGTTTTGGTCATATCTCAGCACGCAGTGCAGGTAGAGGCATGAATGTTGTCTCTTAGCATTCACATTTGAAGCGGCTACACTTCCAGTGCACATCGCGAGTTTGAACAACGCACCGTTGCGCTGCAAATTTCAAGACAAGTTGCAAGCGGCCAAGTTTTAAAAGTCGACACTTATTACAAGCCGCTACCGCCAAAACTGTCCGGCATCGAGTGTCGAAATCAACACTAGGATGCCGGCCGATTCATTTTGTGTCTTCACCAACCTTTTGCTGCTCATATTTTCACAACTGGTTGGCTATCAAATAAGCTTAGACTAATTGGATGCATGGCGGCTTTAAACGCCGTGACGGAACGGCATTGTCCAGTGCCTCGGGCGCAGCCGACAGTTTTTTTTTTGGGGGGGGGGGTTAACGGCCGCCTGACCACGTGACTGGCTGTCGTAATTAACTACCTCCGACCGATTATGCCATCTCGCACCAATATCTTGACAACGGCGGGTCGGAGCGCCATGGGAGTGGCACGCAAAGATGTACTATGCTAAATGGCAAATTCGCACTCTTGAGTAGCACGCGCTCAAAGATGGATTTTGCTCTCTCCCACGGGTTTGCACGTTTTGTGCCAGATCTCGGCACCCATGACACGAGCCCACTCGGGAGTGGCACGCTTCGATAATGAATGGGAGGTTCGACTTGACAATGTGTAGTGACACGCCTCACGTGTCATCGGGCCCACGTGTTGAACTACGGATTTACATGTTCTAGCTATTTTGACGGGTTTATACATTTTTGCGTTATCTTGACACTCAGGGAATAAAGGGCGTCGAGTGTGGCATGCTCCGATAGGTAATCTAACGGGCAATGTCTCACACGTTTACAATGTGATGCTGCAGGCGTCACGTGACGCGTGCACATTACCTATGAGGATGTATTTAGCCGATTTCGTCGATGTTTACATTTATGCGAGATTTCCACTCTCAGGGCACGAAGTGACACGAGACTGGCATGCTGTGATAGACCATTGAACGGTAAATCCCACGGTGTCACAAGTGCGGGGTGACCGTTACACGCCTCGGCGACACACAAGTCAGCAAGATGGGTTTGCTCTCTTCCACCGGTTTACAAGTGTTGTGCCACATCTCGGCACCCATGGCACTGACATACGCGGAAGTGGCATGCATCGACAGGGAATCGAACGGGCGATCAATTAGCATAGGTTGTCATGTTGCACGTGCTGTGTGTGACGCGTGCACGAGCCAACAAGTGGGTTCGGCCATTTCCAACCATATTTTTAGTTACGTTCTGCAGCATATATCGGCATTTATGGCAGCTAAAACCATCAATCAGACTACAAAAAATAGATTATTCAAAATTCAACGTTTTCTCACCGAGTGTAGCGAAGCCAGCGTGCAAACACTTGCTGAGTGCTTATTTTAGACAAATATATGACACGTGTATGACAAATATAATATCAGTGTAATCAAATGCACAACATTGTTTGCCCATAACCAGTGATGGTGCCTTGAGAACAGTGATAAAAGCGCTTGGATTACACAATACCTATAGTACAAAAAGGCTGCCTTAACACTGTGATGTTGGTCTCAACTACAGCTGCAAAGAAGAGGGTGGAATTTAAAACGGCTCCTCACTACAATGTATGTGGTGTGATTGTGCGGGATGTGTGCGCACGCCCTCGCTGTCTCCCGACCTCTACATCTGACTGGGTGCCGGGGGCGGCGCGTGACTGCGTGTCTCCCGACTCGCCGGGGGTCAAGGGTCGGCCGCTGAGGCGGCGGCAGGCACCCGACGCTTGCAAGTGGCAGTCGGTTTTTGGACGCGTCCGGGCGAATATACGCTACTACAATGTACCAGTCATTTCACCCCTGCCTGACGGAAGGATTAATATACTGGGTTCGTATGTTGCACTGAATGAAGATCATTCGGCAATATTCCTTACGCTGCCCAAGACCTGAAACCTCTTACTTTCTGAGCCACACGTCAGCGAAGATGTACAGGCTTTTTGTGCAGGCTATTTCAAGGTCATTCATGCATCCAAGACGCCGTAGCAACGCCATTGAAATCTTGCCACCCATACGCCCCATGTCGTTCATGACCAATAAAGATTTTATCGTCGAGCCGTTCAAATCTGGTGTTCGTGAGCGTGACTTACAAAGCAAGTGAACGTCAATTTCTCTCAATCAGCGTTGAACGAGTTACGAAAGTTGCAAACAAAGATCACGTTTTGTGCTACATTATATAAAATGTTGGAATGATTGCTTGCTTGTTTACGGAAATAAGACTTTTGATTGAATATGGGAAGAAAAGCTCCATAACCGAGGACACAAATTCAAGTAAACATCTTAAACTCACGGATAAATATGCACGAGCGCAATGAGAGAGAGCGAGGACACGAGCACATAACCATGTTTGGCTCGCGAAACACTGCCAGCACTATTACTGCCATCTCTCGACGAGTTTGAAGTGATGCAAGTGAGTGCTGGGGTAGCAATTTCGCACGGCTAGTGTGCCAGAACCTTGTATGATACAAACGTTCCATGACGCAACAAAAATAACGCATTGAGGAACATATTTACTAAATAGAGAAGCTGCGTTGTTTACACCAGTATTTTCCACTTCAAAGCACACTAAATAGCTAACAGTGAGCTTATTCCAGCGGATCTATCTGCTTCTTCATAGCTGATCCTTTTTCAATATATTCAAATTCGGAACATCCCCGGTAAAGTCATATGTTGTATGGGTTTTCGTTCAAAAATTATTTTGTAGTACAGGAAAGGGAGACAATGCTAAAAAATGGATTTAGCGACTGTGTCAGATAAATGCAATTCACGAGCCCTAAGCCTCTTCAAGAAGAGTAAAAGAAATGACAATTTAAATGGCATGAAATGAGTTGCTCTACCAGATAATCAGTTTGCATTAACCAGTTTGCCAGTTTAAGGGCGTTGGTAGCACGCAAATATTGGCGCAGGTTTGCCGCCCATAGGCGACTAGGAGGCGTCTGGTGTGCTTGCTTATTCTTAGCATCGATAACGATGTATTGAGCTACTGAGTGGAAAACTGAACTTTCCTGAAAGCTGAACTTTGAAAGAGCCATCAGGGCCCATCGAGGTTAGCCCTCCTCAGGTTCCGCACACATCCTCGAAGCTAATCTTACCACCTGACTTGTACGATTTAAGCTATAAATAAAATATCTTAAGACTGATAAAATTTGTTCGATAAGTTTTTAAATGTTACTAGAGAGGGACCTCCTACAACTTCGTTTGTCAGTTCACCTCAATGGTTCACTGCTTTTTGGCTAAATGACATCTGCCTCTTCATAGCTCTTCTCCTGCCTTTTCCTAAATGAAACTGGTTTCCTCTATGTATCGACCTGATTTCCAGTGCTCTATTTGGATCTACCTTGTCTATCCCTTTCATCTTATCGAATACCTCTATCAGATCTTATCTAAGTCTACGATAGTTCAGTTTCATTACGAATCCAAGGCCCTCAGCCTATCCTTATGATTTAAGACGTCAATCCTATCTACGAATTCCAACCAACGAATATGCCAAGAAATGATATACCAAAGAATACGAATATGGCTGATTTTCTCCATGATGACCGACGCATGGCGGGCCGCACCGTTAGCCGGATGTTTTGCGATTGGACACGCCAGGAAGTAAGGAGGCATTGTGGTAGCTGCAATGCCTTAAGACGCACCCGTGCCTTAATTACATGGTTGGACAAGCACATACCACCACTGCCTTACTCGCCCGGTATTTTGACACGTTCCGTGACTCTGGGGACTAAGTCTGTGTCGTGCTTTCTTGCGCTCCATCACTTTCAGGTTGTGGACAACAGCTGAAGGTGACTGTCATGTTCCAGATGACGGTGACTATGCAGCTTCTAGTGTTGCTATGCGCACTAGGCCTTATGTTCGGCACAGCAACAGCCGCAGGGGATTCTATCGTGTCGACCAAGTCGGGAGATGTCCGAGGCGTTGGGATGAAGTCCTTCCTTGGGGAGGAGTATTTCTCCTTCAAAGGTAAGGGATGCAAGTGGTATGTTGCAAATTGGTTGTTCCTTGTCAGGAATAAACTTACAACTCGGTAGGCATACGATTGAAGGGGACATCAATTTGACGTGAATCGCACTTGATCTAAGTAGCCTTAGACAGCCTGATTCTTCGACTGCGTCAAATTAGGGCTGGAACTAGGAATAATATCAGTGCGGGAGGAACGAGGCCCAGAACTGAACTAGTAAGTAAACTTATAGGCGATTTGCGAAGAGGCGAAAGGCGAAGGCGAGTTTACGAAAACGAATCGCACGGACCACCTCAGCTAGGTGCCCCTTTTGTGTTCTCTGTCGTATTATGCCTAGTATTGTGAGAAGCAGATGACTCGGCATTTGCAATAATAGCAGGAGTGACTGTGACGCGAGCGAGTAATCGTGCTTTCAGTGGCAATGGGAAACTAGACCTTTTTATTCGATGACTTTGTCCAATGATGGCTTCAAAAAGATATTTATCCCTAAAAGGGAATGATCCATGTTTGCAGGCATTGAAGCAATCACTACATATGACGAAATGAGCTCATTCATGCCTAGTGATATACTTTAGATTGAAAAAGACTGCTCTAGACAACAAACTTTCTATATTTAGTGAGTATACCCCTCAATGCGTCATTCTTTGATGGCATCAATGAACGTTTGCATGACGCCAAGGTGCTGCAAAACTAGCCGTGCGAAATTGCAATCGTAGCACCCACTTGTAGTTCTTCAATATCCCGATAGGTGGCTGTGGCGGCGCTGGGTATTTACTGAACCAAATATCTTAATGTGCTTGTATATTAGCCCTTTCTTGTGGTGTTCTTGCATATTTAAATGAGAGCTTAAGTTTTATTGTAATCACACACTTATCTATGACACCATTCTTAATTCATTCTATTGCAAATTGCATGGGCGCAGCCAGAGCCTTGGCGAGGGAGGCACAGGGCTAACAAAGAACACCCTGATAGTAAAAGGGCTCCCCCAAAAAATGCGGATATGGCCTATCACCCCCGCCCCCACCCCTACCCCGCCTCGTACTGGAATCCCTCCTGCTTTCATAATAAATTCAATCATGTAAAGATGAGTGCGGTGTGCACTTTTGTATTGACTCCAAATCTGACATATGATTTACCAAAAGCACATGCTACGTTATGCAAATTACTTTCAGCAAAGCACACAACCAATAAGTGACGTCACTTGCTCTGCCTGTTTTGTGGATCCACAAAAAATAGGTGACAATGATGCAAACACGTCTTTGGCTTCCGCGGCCATACAACATGCTGCAAGCATCAGGCTGCTTTACTCAAAAATATTGTTCACACAAGTAATAACACTTGCATAACATGAAAATGACACTGCAAACCTGCCGACCTCGCACAACGCTGGAGACATGACAAGGGCATGTAGTTATGGTTAGATGGGGGAAATCCAGGGAGGTGCTGAAGCTGCGTGTGCATACAAGGCTCATGATAAAATATAATTAAGTGCCACCCAAGAAACCAACAGCCATGCTTCTCCACCTTTCTCAGCATCCAGCATCTCAGACAATTTTTCACAGTTGTATCATGCGAGTTTGTACCAAGCATGTGCATTAACGAGCTGTGCTGACCTTTTCCTACTGCCCAGATGAATTGCAAATATCATGGCGTGCAATCTATTAATTACGGGCTGTAATACCTCAACAGGCTCAGAATGTTGGCAGGATCACAATGAAGTAGCAAACTGCCTTTGAACACCCCCAGCAGCATGGGTGGTAGTGTTTCGTTCAGTTTACCAATATCAATACTTTGTCATGTTTAAACACAAAATCTAAGATATAGGGCAGTGTCAATATATCACATCTTATTGGAGGTCATTATATTTAAAGAATATCAAAATACTGTTCTCTCTCATAGGTGCAAACATCGCAAGCACACTCTCTGTCACATCAAGATCAATACAGGCCACTGGCACGCACCACAAGTGATCACACCCATATCAAGCCCCTGATTCACACTCTAATGTCAATAAGTGTGATCCGACACTTGCAACACCCGCGTGATTATCAAATTGCAGGTTTTCTCGCAATGTCCGCACAGGTTTTTGGTTATAATGCAACATTTCACAGTGACCTCCTTTCAAAACAAAGTCCCAGCGGGGGTTCATGGTGGTCGTACTTGTCTTACACAATTGTTTGCTCAAGATTTGAATTTGTCGTACAATATGGGTGAAATGTTTAGTATTATATATATATATATATATATATATATATATAAACTAATTACTGTAATATTTCCCTAATTGTATAACGCCTTGCTAACCCATAAATCCGTGCAAGGTGCTTTGCTCCGGTACACAAGGCGCCAGTCGAGCTGTCTGTAAGAAATACGTCAGTGGAAGAATAAAAGAAACGCCAGTAGGAGAAAAAAAGCATATTTGTCGTCGCGTCTTCTTTTTATAACAATCGGGAAAGTGCCGTTCTTTTTCCGATGCCGTATTTTTGAGACATTGGCGTGCTCTTTTTTAAAACATTGATCTATGGCCTAGAAGTAAGGGAAAATGTCCCGCTGACGAGTGGCGCACAACCCGAAGGTGCTCACGTTTACGCTCGTGACAGGTATTTAGCAGCGAAGTCTTACTAACAGACAAGCACCTTCAGCGGATTGTATGATACGTGCCGTACCACCGCTTTTCTGAATGTATCAGCGGCCATGCTGTTTTGACAATAAGCAGAAAACAGCCTGTAATATAGCGGCGATCGTATGACGTTTCTATGGTGACATCAATGCCCAGATGACTGAAGTGGTCTCCCAATAAACCTTTTCCCACTTTTGCGGACGTGTAACTCAGGAACCAGAGGGGTTTGTGTCTTAAAAAAGGCATGGCCGTGAACTGCATCTAAAGGTCCTCAAGATGGCTATTTCAGTTAAAACCTCCCATGTAAGGCGGAACATTCCCTTTAAGGAATGTGAGAATTTGAGTGGCGGTATTAGGGCGTCATGAACACCTGGATGGTCTTGAAACTGTATCCCGAAACATTCTGCATGTCTTCGCGGGCGTGTAGCCCAGAAACTATAGTGGTTAGGGTCTTAAGAAGGGCATGCTGTTGAGCTGCACCGAATGACCTTCAAGATGGTCATTTCAGTTCGAAGCGCCTACAAATATGGCTTCATGTCCAACATATGTGGTAGTCTCCCGACATTATGGGTTATGAAAGAAAGGGTACCACATACGCATAAGGTTTTTAAATTGAAATAGCCATCTTGAACATAATTCGGTGCAGTTCACAGCCTTGCCCTTCTTTAGACCTAAGCCCCTTTAGTTTCTGAGCTACGCACGCGCGAAAATGTACCATATTTCGTGTAGACAACTTCAAGGTCACCCATCCACGACGCCATGATAAAATCCTTCATGTTCTGCCATTACATTGGCCATGTGGCGATTATGGCCAATAAAAACCTAGCTGTCGAATTGTTCCTACCTGGCGTTCGTGAGCACGATTCACAGATATAACGGTTGTGTGTTGGTTCTCAATGGTCTCTCAATCAATATTGTGCGAGGTACGATGACGGAAACAAATGTTGACGCATTGAGGAGCATGTTTACTAAATAGAGAGGCTGTGTTGCTTAGAGCAGTTTTTCTGCTTAAACGCATGCTAATGATTAAACATAGTCTTATTTATTTTTGTCAGATGTCTTCATATGTCTTCGCTGTGACTTGACTGTGATATGACTTCAATGTCTTCAAATGTGGAACATTCCCTTTTATGACAAAACTTGGTTCGTGATCAAGACGTGCAATAAGCAGCGCAATCTGGCTGTAAGTCAGTGACTCTCTGACTTTGTGACACTCGGTGCTGCATCCACGCAACCCCAAATGTTTAAAGGGAGTGCTCAACAATTGTATGGTGTTTTCAACTGAAATAGCCATCTAGAAGGCCATTCGGTAAAGTTCAGATTTCTGCCCTTCTTAAGACCTAAACCCGCTTAGTTGCTGAGCTACACGTCCGCAAATATTTGCAGAATATTTTGGGGAGACATTTTCAAGGTCACCCGGGCATCCGTGACGCCATAATAACATTATTCTTAACTTCTCCTTCCATTTCCTATGCGGCGATCAAGGCCGAGAAAAATATGGTAGTTAAGTCTTTGAAATCTGGCGTTCGTGAGCCTGATTTCCAGACATAACGGTCATCAATTAGCTTGCAACCAATGCTGTGCAAGGAATGATGGCGTCATTTACCAATGACGTAGTGAGGAGCATACTTACCGAACAGGAGAAATTGTGTTGTTTAGGGCAATCTTCTTCACTTAAAAGTATACCAAAATTTGACATGGGCTTGTTTTACCATATCTGATGCTTGCTTCAACATCTTAAAGATATGGAACATTTCCTGTCAACAACCATAGTTTCTCACCTGTTTAAGACATCATACATGTCTCGGGGAACTTCCCATAGGTGGCACGTAGTATGGTGCACCAGCACGCATGGGTCAAGCTCAGAAGTGAAAGGGATTGAAGTCAGAAAAAGCGTGTGGCTTTCAGCTGCGGGGAATGGTTATGGCAATAGCTATATCCGCTTGAAACATGATGCAAATGTGGAAGAAGTCCTTAACTGTTGCAGGGATAGCCCCATTGAAAACCATATTTCAGAATTCCGTACGTAGCGGTGCAAAATTCAATCATCGTGGCAGCTTCGTTTTGCCACTCATTTCCGTCCCAGTTGGTGCCGAGGCATCTGCTTCATCACTGGTCGTGGGTAGACATTTATGCAATGAAGAAATCCGAGCGAGTTGTGGCTACCTTGATGACGTCATAACGCCCCGTCCGCAGGCATTCCGTACGCCGAGCCTCCGCTGGGGCCGATGCGGTTCCGGGCGCCACAGCCTCACCCGGGCTGGACGGGGGTCCGTGACGCCA
This sequence comes from Pollicipes pollicipes, assembly GCF_011947565.3. Classification (NCBI taxonomy): domain Eukaryota; kingdom Metazoa; phylum Arthropoda; class Thecostraca; order Pollicipedomorpha; family Pollicipedidae; genus Pollicipes; species Pollicipes pollicipes. Next base: position 56,427,057 of record NW_023596576.1, read on the forward strand.
AGGACCACGGCGACGTGTGTCTGCAGTACGACGTGTTCGCCGGTGGTGTGATGGCCGGCTCTGAGGACTGCTTGTTCGTGAACGTGTACACACCAAGCCTACCCACCTCGGACAAGCATCCAGACCTGCCGGTAATGGTGTGGATCCATGGCGGGGGTTTCATCAATGGCTACGGAGACGCTGAATTTTACGGCCCGGACTATTTCATGGACGAGCAGGTGGTGCTGGTGACCTTCAACTATCGTCTTGGGCCGTTCGGCTTCCTAACCACGGCCGACGCTCACGCCCCCGGTAACTACGGCCTGCATGACCAGGTGCTTGCCCTTGAGTGGGTGCAGGCCAACATCGAGGCGTTCGGCGGCAATCGCGACGACGTCACCATCTTCGGCGAGTCGGCCGGCGGCGCCAGCGTAGGCCTGCAGGTGCTGAGCCCGCGCTCGCGGGGCCTCTTCGCCAAGGCCATCAGTCAGTCAGGAGCGTCGTTCTGCACTTTTGGTGCCAGCGGAAAGCCTCAGGGTCAGGTGGTTCGACAGCATGCTGAGGTGCTGGACTGTGATACTACCAGCAGTCAGACTATTGTAGAATGCCTCCGTCAGAAGCCCGCCGAGGATGTCCTGTCGGTCATGCCGAAACTAGCCCCGGACGCCCCATTGGGAATGGATATCCTCTACAAGCCACGCGTGGATGCTGAGTCGTCGTCGCCGTTTTTACCTGAGAACCCGTACGTGGCTCTGAAAGAGGGTCACTTCAACAGGGTGCCCTGGATGAATGGGCTGAACAGCGACGAGGGCGCATTTTCCGTCGTCTTTAAAGGCATTGGGAGAAAGGTACCACCCTATGAAAGTCGCGATTGGGATATCTGGGCTAAGGAACTGCTCGAGATCTCCCAGGTGACGGCAGACCCGGCCGCGATGGCCCAGCGCATCTACAGGTACTACTTTGGCGATGACCCGGTGACAGGCGCCAACCTGAACCTGCTGGTGGACATGTTGACAGACAGAGGGTTTGCCTGTTGCATATCTAGTGAGATAGAGCTGGCCTCTGCTCATACCAACGTGTACAAGTACATGCTGGATCACTTGGGGCCAGGCAAGCAGAACTTTGTCGAGGTCCTGACCAAACTCATGGGGCTGGAGGACGCCAAGGATATGGGTGTGTCACATGGGGAGGACGTGATGTATCTCTTCAAGGTATCAATCGCTGCACCCATAACACCGGACTCGGACGAGTACAAGATGATTCGATTCATGGTGTCGCTGTGGGCCAACTTCGCCCGCCGCGGGTACCCGAGCACTGACGTGGTGCCCATGCCCAGCTGGCCGATCTACACGGTCAGCCGTCAGGAGCACATGCGACTCAACCTAGCGCCGTCTGTGGGCCGCGCCGCTTTCAGTGAGCGGATGCAGTTCTGGCAGCAGCTCGACATCCAGGAGAATTGGCGCCAGCCACAGATGGGACAGCGCAGGGATGAGCTTTGAGCGACGCTATCCAACAATGCTGAGCTTTCGAAGGCGATACCAAACCCTGAAAACGGGCTGCGTAATCGGCTGCAGATTCTAGAGCTGGCGTTGCGGACTTTTGAGCCTGCAGGCCAGCAGAGCCCTGGGAAGGAGCTCAAAAGTGTTATCTCTAGTCCACAACAGTTGACAGCTGCAGAATCTGCGGTGGGTGCTGCAGCCAGCTGCAAGGTGTGAACCAGCCTTGGTGCGCACCGAATGTATGTAAACATGTTATCGATAGCTGCCACATAAAGACGCTATACGTCTTTGTTAACGTCTTCCGCCCAGAAACCAATGCATTGTAAGCAAGTGTCTGCCGCTTCTCATATGTCGCAAACCCTCTTTTATTGCTAAACCATGTTGTAAATGTTGTGCTCCGTAATGTCAACATATGAACGGCTACATGTCGCAAGTTCTTGATGGAACTCCGTTCCGCTGACATCTCCCCCTTAACAGCTTGGATTTTAGAAAGTGGGTTCGTTCTTCTTCTGTACAAGCTAATACAACTTGTAATAAAAATAACGTGTGGTTTTCCCTGTTGTGGTGCGATGCATTCACTTTATTACCATAGATGCATACGATTGACACTTTCTTCGGAACAAATTACAGGCGTTAAACTCGATGAAGAAGTGCAGATCAGTGTTTAGTGTCGCAAGTTGCCTGGATATGGGCAATGGGGTGTGTTTTGAGTAAAAAATTCAAGTGAGACAAAATAATTCCTTGGCGCTGGAGCCCAAAAGTACGCGGCATATCAAAAGTTCTTCCCAAAAACTTTAATTCGTGACGCGCGGGTCGATCGAAATATTGCTGTAAATCAACGTCCTGCGTTGCGGTCACTGTATGTTGGGCGGCGCGGGTAGCCGCATGTAACACCAAGCCGCGGGCGGCAAGCGATATAAAGTAGGTCCGCGTATGGGAACAATGCTACCGAGCTTCTTAAACCGTTGTGGAGAATGTCCCGGTCTGAGGCCTAAGATTGGGATTAGTAATTGCCCGATTGGTTGTCATGTGGCAGAAACTTCAGGAGTTCTTGAGTATGAGGTCGTACGTATGTTTGTTCGTAATGCTTTAGGCTTTCACTTCTCGAAGACAACTCACGTGCTGCGAACAAAGTCATGCAAAACACATGCCTCGGAACACAGTACTTGGTGCGCAACTTAATATAGACAGCAAGGACTGCAGTCTGCACCAGGGGCGTGGAGCCTGGTTAGGGTGATCCCATTTACAACTTGCCCAGCCGAGCAAGTATTCAATATACCGGCCCAAACAGCAGTTACTCGCGCCGAGGCTGGTGTGCATTTGGCGAGTTCGGCGGCGAAGGGGGAACTCAAGGATTAGGGGAAGTGGGCGAAAAGGTGGGAAGAAGGAGAGGAGAAAGGAGAACAGGTGGCCTCGGTGACAGGGCAACGCCCAAGCGCAAAAGTGATATATGTTCCACTCCACAAAGTCATCTGCATCACCTTAGTTTTGCTGCTTGAAATCGCGTGTATGACTGGGAGGTATTGGACCCTGTCGCGGCCGGTGGTTTCAACTGAGCTCCCCGGCTCAGGCTACTTACTGAATTCGAGTTTGTTTCTTGGTCGCGGGTAGGTACGGGGCGGGCTTTGCAGCTGCCGACGGCGGCAGGCAGTGATACTGTGCCGGCAACAGAGACACTCGGCCGCATGGCGAGTCTGCGGACACATAATCCTGTACAAGCGAGACGATGCTGGCGGTCCCGCCCTTTGACAATGGCTATGGACGCTCTTCCCGGTGCAGGAGTAGCAGACACGACCACACATCAACCTTGCACACGATTCATTGACAGAAAAGGCATTTAGCAATAGCTCCAAACGCATCTGTAACTGAAGTCTACTTGGCGTTATGGCATGACTTTGGTCTAAACTGATCTTAGTGACCGGACAAAAGCTTTACATTACGTTTGAACTGGTATGTAGAAGGCGTGCTGCCGTCATTATCGGCAAGATGGCAGCGCTTCGCAAATTGTCAAGTGTATTCGCGTGGAGCATTGTGCACGTAGATAAAATAGTAATAATAGCTTTAGTCGTCAAAGAACAAATGGGAAAATAGAGAGATAAATGTGATGTTTCGGCTATGTGCGTTTATCGAAAAGAATATCGAGTACTGCTGAGAGTACCACTATCGAGACGCAGTACTGCTGTCTGTAGGAGCACCGCACCAAGTGCTGGTCAAGCGTCTCGCTCTCCGGTCTACTCTCTTTCGAAGGACCGTCCAGCATGCGGACAGCGGTCGGACGGAGTGATGCGGAGGCGGCGACGCCGGCGGCTGCCTACCCATGGTCTGCTGTTCGATCACCTGCGGCAGATGTATTTAGAGGGGCTGGGATAGAAGCACAAAAATCATGGCATGGTTGAAAAGAAGACGCAGTGCATCCTGTAATCTTACATGCATTTCAGTTTGCATATTGACCAGTTGACACCAACATAGATAGCTGAAGATTCGAGCGATTATGTAGAAGATTGAATTCGAAACGGGAGTCTGACAATTTCGAGGGTGTGATTAGTTAGTAAGTACAAACTTACCTTCAGAGCATATCTGTCTTAGAGCTGACGCTGGGGAGAATCTGGCGTTGCCTGAGCTTGGCCGAGATGAGGCTTTTCTGCGCCTCTTCTCCCACCTCTGCCGAACACGCCTCGGTGACGGTGTGTACGGCCCTCTCCACCGCCTGGATGTGAACCGGACAGGGCGAGATGGCCAGCGGAGCCTGTAGTTTGTCCCGCAGCTCGCCGTCGCTGACGTCTCGCAGCGGGGTCTGTGTGACTGGTCCGCGCCAGGGGATCAGTTCGGTGTGCCTCATGGCCCCGAGGTCTATGGCTGGAATGGTGAAGACCGTAGGCTGAAGAAGACCCTCGGCTTGCTGCTCACGCGCGGCGCGGTGATCCGAACCGTCCGCTCGCGGACCACACGGTCCTCGTTCGCCACCATGAGCAGCAGCAGCTGCTCCGGACGGCGCCAGTGCTCGTTGCGCTGGAGGACTGGCTGCAACGTAGCCTGTGTGTGCTGCGGCGGCTTGCGGAGCAGCGCGATGAACCGGACTAAGTTCCGTGGGCCAAAGTCGCAGCTGCTCTTCTGCTGGATGGCAAACCACACCGTAGTGTCCAACCACGCACTGGACGAAGTCCTTGAGGGCGCTGCTGGAGGTCTTGATAGAGATGCATGCAGCAGTCAGCAGGCGAGCAGCGAATGTCATTCATCTGAAAACAAAAGCGAATAGATTAGAACAATTTTTGCGAAATGGGCATTAGATCATGCAAAAATTGCTGCGTCCCTTTAGTGTATCCAATTATGCCTTATAGATATCCATTCAGGGCCCTTAAATGTAACGGAATGGATGTCGGCAAATACACTAGGAAGCATGAACCACAGGGCAAATGATACAACATGCTGTCGCACAACGTATGATAGTGAATAAATGCTCAACAGTGAGCACATGAAACACCAAATGATATGCATCAAATTTAAATCATGCATTGTCATCGATTCGAAGATAATGCGCGTCATACTACCTGACATGGTTCGATGGGCCGATTCACCGCCGGGCTGTCGCGGCCCGAACGGAGCCGTTTTGAACTCCGGCGGTCAGCAGGTACTGCAGCTGCTAGTCGGTGCTCAGCTGCTGGATCAGATCGACCGGTGGGTTTGGCACGTACCCCGGCATAGGTTCTCTCCCAGACCTCTCCGGCGCAGGTCTCGCCGATGGGTCCAGAAAAGGCTTTCCGTCCCGTGCTCGTGCTCTTCAGGCTCAGCAGCAGGTGGCGGAGGTTCAGCTCGTCGCCGTGCAGCTGGCAGACGAACCGGTGCACAGGTGACTGAGTGGCCAGTCCAAACAGCCGGAACACGCGGCCTGTCGTCCCAGTGTGGACGACTGTGCCATTGCAGCCGAGCACATTGACGTGACCATCGCACTGCAGGCCCACGGAGTGTGAAGCTCGCTGAGCAAGACGGGGCGCGGCCAGACTCGGACGTGAAGTGAGTCACGAGGCGGCCGTCTGTCTCAGCATGACACCCATGTTTTCGACGGCATTCGCGTGGCTGTGTGTGTAGCTCACGTCTTTACGGCCGTCGAAGTAGCCGATGGTCAAACCTGATTTGTAGATTGATTTTGCACTTTGGTCAACCGTCTCCTTTCTTGCTCTGTCTCTTGTGCGCCAGATCTTCTCAGGATCTACGATATTTCATTTCGGGCAGCCAGTCCGTCTCTGCCGTCTTGTTGGAAGGTGTCTGTGATAGCAGCTGCGGCCCGGTTTGAGCCACGCGTAGCTGTCCATCACAAGAGCGGTGTTAGTCAGATCGCTAACGGTACTATCTTCAGTGACTGCGGTCTGACCCGGATGAACAATGGAGTCGTCACAACCTTCTACCATGCACGGAGCCGTGTCAGAATCCGTGCTCTCGGTCGGCTTGCCAGCACTGAGACCACTTGGTCCCGGCGCATGCTCGAGTTCAGCACTAGCAGCCGGCGCTGGCTCAGCAGGCGACTCGGGCTCAGCAGCCGGTGAGGAAGGCGACTCAGGGTCAGCAGCACACACCGCTCACTGACGGCCGAGCCAAGACGCCGCTGGAGGTGTTTGACCATCCTCTGCACCTCGCAATCGTCCCTAGTCACAGACATAGCCGAGTCATATGGCTCCAGGGTAAACTTCTGGTGCCTGCGCTGGTCCTTTAAGAAGGCAACGTCCCCTTGCTGCACTCTGTGGGCAATAGGGCATTGGGAGCTGCGCTGGGGCTTGCGCTTGCATCTCGCGACGTCGAGAAGCTTGTTCTATTTCGCGGCGGCGCCGTTGTAGTTTTCCTCTCTTTTGTTCTTCGATTCCTTGCTGATAGTTCTACATGGATCATATCGATTCCTCTTGATAACTTTCGTCAAGTATTTTAGACCATCAACGGGGATCATTTCGTTGGTCTTCTGTTCCCTGATTTTTTCCGTCACGGTTCTAAATCGTTTTCGAGTGAGAAATTTCTGCCATGAGGATGACAAGTATTTGATTCGCTCAGCCGCCTGATGTAAACCAAGGCTTTCCCGTAGTTGGCAGTTGGTGGTGGGATGGATGGAGAAGCCGGGTGGCCTATTACAAAATGTTTTGTGCGTAACCGTATAGCCTTCGGCATGCTTATCCAAGAAATTGCTCGAGTTAAATGTTTCAGTACCGACAAACCTAAATTAATAAACACTTATCACCTACACAACTAGCATATAAACTGCAAAATCAACATCACAATGATGTATAAACAATCGCAACCTTCGGCTAACCCCCGTCTGCTGGCGCACTCTCAAAACTGCACAGTTCTGCCTTTCGCCAAAAGCTGATGTTTTCAAATAAAAGACAAACTTAATAGCGGTTGGCAATGTTTTGCTGGTGTTCTGAGGGCATCCATTCCATACTTAATCCACCAGGTACCAGTAGTGCGGAAAGTTAAAAGGTTGAGGCTTGCCGGAAGATGACGCTACTGCGTAAAATAGGTGGCGCTAGTATTCCATACGATTTTCTTGGCCCATTGAAAAAAATTGCTCCTGCCTTGCGAATATTGACACTGAAATGGTGCAACAGACCTGAAAGTTTATTATTTATCCAAACGCTAAACAAATACTCTGTGCCACTTGATTCCAAGAGATTCATTCTCTCGATGACACACTGTATGGGCAAATAATTCTCACACTACTGGAACGCCTCTTGTTCATATTTTGAAGCAGTTCCTGTGCCTTTTGATCCCCTGTTTAACAGCAGGTAAGATTAACGCGAACTCAAAATGTCGACCATTCGCTGATCTTAAAGTGAACGCAAAAAAAACAAGCAACTCAATAGTATCAGTCCTTTATGTGCAGATGTTTCACTATCTTGGCCATGATCGCCTAATCGCACACCCAGGGGTGAAAAAAGTTTCTGATTTACAGGATATGGTGGTTGAAAAAACTGAGGCTTTTGCGAGCCAATTGGTGCAAAAATTGCAAAATTGAAAACAAAATTCAACAGCACAGAACATATGACAACAGACCATCCCAGCTAGCTGAAACTCGAAGACTAGTATCGGTCTGTACTCGCTAACGCTTGCAGCCCGAGTAGGTACAGAGCACATGAGCGTTAACGTTTCGCTATATGAGCATCTTTGGCTATAAGATGCTGCCAAACATAGAAGCTTTGATCAGAATAGCTTTTAGCAGGTAACAGAAGCATACTACAAAATATATTAATATGTCAGTGCTGGCGTCACAGATCAGTGGTGATACAGTGCTTTTTCAATGCTGCTTAGATCAATGCTTTTTCGCTGATTCTTTCCGCCAAGATTCACTTCACATGCTTAAAAGTATAAAATACCAGGCACCTAGGCTTATTTCTAGTCGTAAGAATTGCTGCTGGCTGCAGCATCTTACGGCGAATGTCATCAGCTTGTTAGGTAGTGTTACGAACGTACGGACGCAGAAACGCGAAGCGTAAAAGCGGCAACGTGTCACGTGTTTATGGTCTATCGCGTTGAAAAACTTTTTTGATATGATTCCTCTGTCCTTTGACAAGTAAAAGTTTAAATATCTTGTGACAGGTCTGATTGCTTTAATGTGATAAAACATCCGCATTTTCAAACGGCGCGTGCTTACATGCTACTTCTTGTTATTCCTTATTCTCAGTACATATATATCAAGACGGAGAAAGGGTTTCCTTACTTCTCACACTGCCCGACGCACCTCAGATTTAGCGTACTGATCTGACAACGGGCGTGAGATAATGCGTTTTTTGCTATCATTCGATTTTATTTGGAGCGAAAGGAAACTGCCAGAGCTGTTCAAAAATATATTGCGTCTGCTGATGTCAATATCGTATGGATTTCGCAAGAAATTTCATAAATTAAGCCCACGTTAGGAAGTGTGACACCTGCACCGGTAATACCAGTTATTGTACGAAGATAGTGAAGGTCGCCAACGCCTCCAGCTGATTGTGCGATGACGTCACTCGTTTTTAGGTACTTGTAGAAACATGCTATCGGTAGGTGTAGTGCTACAGGTATGCAGTTTTGCCAAATGCATGGGTGCGTGGGAGGGAGGTGGGCGCAGGAAGCGAACAACGGCTGTCCTTGCCTCTGAAATGCGATTAAAGCAATTTTCTCCCCAGATTTGACCCACTTTCTGTTCAGAGTTGGAGTCTGAGTCTGTCTCAGACAGACTCAGGAGTGAGAGTCAGAGTCTGTTCAATAATAACGAAAAAATATTATCTACGTCCCTGGTTAGGCGGCACAATCCCTACACCCCTGTAGAGCTAGTTATGTTAAGTATGCCTCTATCTGACAATTAGATTAGATCAGCTTCAACAATCACGCAGGGTTTGATAGTTCGCTTAAGTTCATCCAGTTCAACAGCTGCTCTGAAACAAAACTCAATCAGACAGTGATGATCCTGAGAGAGGCCTACGCCGTGGGCGCCCAACTGTGATGATTTTAAAAGAAGCCTAAACCAAGGACACTTGAAAGTGTTTGCTCGATGAGAGCCTGTGTGCATAGATACAAAGATATAGGACACCCGGCCTCTCATGTGCATAATTTGAATGGCGTTATTGTGACGTCAGGAGTGCCTTCGTGACCTGGAAATAATCCTCTCGAAAAAGTCTACACATCTTCGCGGGCGTATAGCTCAGAAACTAGAACGGTCTAAGTCTTAAGAAAGCTGAGCTGTGAACTGAGCCGAATGATCTTCAAGACGGCTATTTCCGTCCAAAGCCCCACACAAATGTGGAACACTCCCTTCAATAACGGCGCCATAACCGAGCATGTAAATACAGGTAAACGCGTTAAACCCATGGATAGATATGCAAGAACACTGCAAGAAAGGGCCAAAACACTAGCTCCAACACCGGCACGGCCCCATAGCTACCTCTCGGGAGATTGAAGTACTTCAAGCGAGTGCCAGGGTGGCAATTCCGCACGACCGGTTTGACAGCAACTCAGCTTCATACAAACGGACCATGACACCATCAAACAATGACATACTGAGGAGCATATTTACTATATAGAGAAATTGCATTGTCTAAAACAGTGTCTTCCACTTTAAGTATACCAACAGTTATCAGATAGCTTAGTTCATCATATCTAACGTTTGCTTCAATTTATTAAAATGGGGAACATTCACTTTGAGCAATTGGTTACTTGTTCCGCACATTTTGCTCATTGCTTCAAATAATTCGAGAAACATATCATTTATTTTAAGGTTTGTGCCACCTGCCATCCCAGATTTATTTTTGGCTAGACACCCCAGGTTTTCGTGATCTTTCTGTTCATGATGTAAAGGAGTTCCGCATATCAGATCACAGCAAGGATTCTAAAACATTAGAATTCCTTGGTTAATTGGCTACTATGTACTTCCTTGCTCCAAGCTAGGTAACTAACGAAACGTGGAGACCATAAGCAAGCTTTGGTGCAGTTAATTGTGGCGCCAAATGTGGTCTTCTCCTACCAAAATGAGCATATTGCCTTATAGCTCTGCATGACTTCGAGCAACGGAAGCAAGACTGCGTACCAGACAAAATTGTGCGTTGTCGGAAATTGTAAATTGTCTGTTTTGAGCATCGTGGTTTGTAGTTGTAGCATGTGCATATTTGCTTAGAGAAGTTGGATTATAGGAATACATGCCAAAAATATGTGATACACGACACAACTACAAAATGTGTTTTCAGAAACTGGTTACACCAATCGGTTTTACAAAATCGGTTTTGTCTGCGTTCCTGGCTCCTGGTAATTGCAACGCCTGTCACGGGATCGTTTGGCTGAAAGCAAGTTTACCTCATGTTCAAAACATTCTTGAAAGATGTATTTTCTGTCGCCGAGGAAATTTGAAGAAACCGCTGCAATATAACTAAATGGGATAAATCACAAAAACAAAGCTTAATAAGATGCAATGCAGCATAACCATCAAAAACATTCTCTTTCGGGAGTTTCATTTGCACTAAGGTATCATTTGCTGGCCATCAAACACTGAATAATAATCGAGACTAGTCAAATAAAATTATCTTACAGCTGCATGCTTGACATAACCGGATCTACAGGCCTGTCGTTTCCCATTAAGTTCGGTGAGGGGTAGTTTCCCTCTTTTATTTACCATTTTGTATTCATCATTTTTCGTCATATGCCATTTTTAGGTTCAGCGCACCCCCCCCCCCCCCCCGACATATTGTGAGAAGTTACACCACTGCTCCCAACTCTGAAAAGAGAGTGGACCAAATCTGGGAAGAAAATTTTTAAGTGCACTTTGAAAGCAGGCTGTCGTTTTTCTTCCCGCGCACCCGCCTCCCTTACTCCTACGTATTTTGCCAATCCTGTAGCCTTACATTTACCGATAACATGGTTCTACAAGCACCTGAAAACAACATCACTTTTGGTTTTGTGACGTCATCTTGCACCCAGGTGGAAGCGTTGGCAACCTTCACTATCTTCGCGTAATCACTAGTATCACCGGTGCAGGCCACATCGTGACATGATCCAATCAGTTGGTGCGAAACCCATGCAATGTGATATCAGCAGGTGAAAATGATATCTATGAGCGCCTCCAACACCTTTATTCAGCTCTACATCCAATATAATGGCGCTTAAAAACATTTTTGTCTCATGTCTGCTCACCGGTCGGAACGCTAGGTCTGAGGTGCGGCGAGCAGTGCGAGAGGCCCACACCAGCGATGCTCGGCCTCTTCCCTCAAAGCCGCTGTCTCTGCCATCAGCAACAGGAAGCCCCGGATGAATCCTTGACATGTGTAGCTCCAACGTCCCCCGTGTGACCTCTGAAGCGACAGTTTGGGTACCCACAAGCAACAGGCTTCCTAGATCGGCAGGGCCTTCAACGTCATTGCATGTGACGCCCTCCATGGTAGATCCTTAAGAAACCATACGGTGCCTAAAAAACTGGTCTTCAAGCCAGTCTGCTTCTTACGACACGAACACAACCAACGATAGCCTTCAGTCCTGCACCGAACCCAATTCATTACCGCATGGCAAGCATTCGAGCCCATCTGTCTCAAATGGGACGACGATTTAAAACGCCGCGGAGCGAGCTGATCACGTCCGTCGTAAGATGCTGAGGCCAGCCACCATTCTTACGACAAGGAAAACGCCTAGTTATTTGGTATCTTACTCTGTTGAGTATGTTAAGTGAATCTTGGCTGGAAAATCTGTAAAAAGCAGTAACCTGAGCGGCATTGGAAAAACACTGAGTCACCACTGATCTGCGACGTCAGCACTGACAGCATAATTTGTAAAATATTTCTGTCAACCGCGCAAAGCTATTCTGGTTAAAGCTACTAAGTTCGACAATACTTTGTAGCTCAGCTTGCCCATACAGTGGCCTGTCAACGTTTCGACAATTGCTCTGCGCAAGCCCGCCACTGCAAGCGTTAGTAAGCGTCGACCAATGCTTGAGTTTCGTGTAACTGAGTTGGCCTGTTGCAACGTGGTCTGGTCGGTTGTAATTTGCTTTCATTTTCGCGACCATGTCAGTTGGCTCACAAAAGTGTCCGTTTTTGTCACCGATCATATCTGGCAAATCCGATCATATCACCGATCATGTCACCGATCATGTCACCGATCATATCCGTCAAATCGGAAGCCTTTTCTCCCCGCTCATGGCCATCGCGGGATATTCATGCTCTGGGACTACGCACACCAATGTGATTGTTCTCTGTGATGTTTGTAATATATATTTTTTTAGTCTAACGATTCCGCTCGCCGCGCGGGGTCGCTGCCGCTCAGATGGTGGGATACACACAGTCAGAGGCGATGCCGCACATGTTGCCGTCGTCCTTGGCCATGCGAAAGAACCCGTCTTCGCCCCAGCCGGAGCCCCACGAGTTCTTGACGATCCAGTAGTTTTTGCCGTTCTCGCTGCCATAGCCCACGGCCAGCACGCCGTGGTCCAGGTCGTTGATGTCCGTCCCACAGTGATTGTTGCTGTAAATGCCGTGCGAGTACAGCTGGAAGTCAATGTGTGACGCGTCCATACCGACCGCTATCGGGCCCACGTTACCGACGGCGTCCATCAGCTCAGTCTCGTCCTGCGACTGGATGATGGTCGAAGCGGAGCAGTGCGCCACAGCCTTGTCGGCCTCGTACTTGCACGAGTGGTGCGTGCGCGCTGTATACCTGTAGTCAGCTTCGGCCATGATGCCGCCGTTATCGATCAGGTACTTGAAGGCGTAACGCATCTCACCACCGTCGCATGCGTCATTGCCGTAGTCGAATGAGCAGTCCATGATCTGTTGCTCGGAGAGAGACACCAGGTCGTTGCCGGCCAGCTTCCATGCGCCCTCCAGCGCGCCGGTCGTGGAGAAGGCCCAGCACGAGCCGCACTGGCCCTGGTCCTTCGGCTTCGTGACGGCGCCCTGGTCGCGCCAGTCGGCAGTGTCTGGCGCGGTCCGACCGGTCCCCTGGAACGGCCGGCCCTGCAGCCGCTCCTCGCTCGGTCGGTACCTGCCGCCAGAGACTGGCTGTCACCGCACACAGAGCTTCAGACGTGCGCACACACGGGGATGGGGTGCGGCGGATAGCTCGACTCGGTCGGTACCTGCCGCCAGAGACGGACTGTCACCGCACACCCTAGGGATGATGTGAGACAGGTAACTGTCATCGCAAAGCGTCTATACGTATTTGCACGAATCGGCGAAATGACGTCACCGGAGCTACGTTCACCTGCATGGTCTTCTGAATATTTTCTTTTGATGAAAGTGAAGTTTTCTTGATCGTCATGCGCATTTTGAGTCTATTATTCTGAACTTCTGTGCGTTGTGTATCATGAGATTGATACTCTGTCCATTATTCTGGCAGCGAATTAGCGAACCGCTATGATGGATGACAGCATTGCACAACATTTTTTCAACAATTTCATTGGTTGCCATGGGCGACGGGGTAACGCTTAGGCACACGCAAGGACGTTTGAGCGCTGAATCGTGATTATTTATTGTATTTATAGTTGAGAGCATCTAAAGTAATGCTTTTTCCAATCGTCACCATTCCTTCGTGGGCGATGGGGTAACGTCATGGACAGTCATGTTTTATGCAGTGTGTTGTAGGTAAAGTGCGATCTTTGTGTCAGTTACAAGCAGGGCAGTAGAACATCTGTGAAGAGGGGGACGTCATTTGTACCCGTTCCTTTCTACGCTTGTCATAGAGTTAATGTTCGATGTTTGGGGTGAGGCCTGTTCCCATGATCCGTTACAATGGGAAGAGCCAGTGATGACCCGACTCCTAGATGGCTGTTTGCTTTTGGAAAAGCACAGACCATTAGCGTTTGAAAACTCCGCATTTACCATCAATTTGCTGTGTAAAATACCACGGCCCTGATAAATTGTACCAAATGTAGCCCTGAATGGAAACGTTAACTGGGAACCAAGGACTTCTTTCCTATAAAGCATATCATGATCACTAGTCTGACTACTATCATGATATAGGAATATGAAGGGGGAGGGGGGCAAGGTGGACATGATTTCCACTTTTTGAGAATGCACAACATTAGTCCAACTGGCGATCATAGGAAGAGTCGACTTTCAAAGGACTCGTGCTCGGTCGTTTGTGATCCAACTTTGGTTTCAGCGTACTTGTTAGGTAAACCTCGCAGACCAGCTTAAGCACAATATTTCTTCAGCTTCCGCGTAGAGTCAGTGAGATCAGTTCGGTAGGTTTAGACATTCTGAAATTTTGACCCAGGGTCACATGTCAGCGCTTTGCATGCAAGACTGTACATATCATTGTTAAAGCACATAGCTTCAATCTGTGCCAGCTCAGGTTCAAAAGAAACAATGTGGACCTGGTGAGTCCGCATTGGAAGTCAAGGTGTTTGGCCGCGCCTCTGTGATGCATGTGCTGGTTATTGAACAAACATGACTTGCGGAAAACCAACACTTCTATTCCTTAACACGCGTTCGGGTGGGGGTCAAATTGAATCCTTCGAAGGTTTTTCCAGAATGGTTTCCGAACAACGCGGCGCAGCCACGCCAAAATTTGCATAGCTGTAGAAAATTAAATAGCGGATTGTTCGGCATCAGCAATTTAGATGTACTTTGTAAGGTCGCTGACCTATGGCAGCTCAAATTCAGGCCATGATTTCAGCGGAGTCGATTTCTAGGGAATCCTTCAATCTGATCCAACAACGGAGTGTTAGACGAAGCCATACATCTCTGGGATGCTTTCTTTGGTAACACAACAGTTGAATGAACAAGTTACATTGATCTAAGGGCAGGTATGAAGGTCACACCAAGATCAAAACCAACCTGTTTTTTTACTCTAGGGCTTGCTGTATGGGATAGTTTCTGGTGCTCATTTCGAATTTATTGCTTGCAGGAAACGCATTATATATCATCCATAGACTTCTTAGAGGTCAGAATAGGTCATTGACCTAAAATAACCAAGGTCAACATTTTGTTTTAGGGAACACACTGCCTAGCGTAATCTTTGTCGCTTAATCAAATGTAAAACTCAAAGCAATCTTGTGTGATTTTGGTCACCTTAATCTTCAAAATGTCAAACAAGGCCACTGACCTTAGATGAGCATGTGACCTTTTGCTTAAAACGGTTATCTAGGTTCTGGGGGCGCTCTGGAGACCAACCTGGAACTTAACCTTGTTTGACCTTTTTTGCCCCGAAGGTCATGACCTAGGGACCTGAAACTTTGAAATAAGTGAGTTCACGTACAGGTCAGCACATCCTGTAAATTTGGTGTCTCTAGCTTTTTCGAGATCTCAGGGGGTCAAATTGTCCCCCCCCCCACCCGAGCGAAGGGTATCTAGCCGGCAACCTGGGCGCGTGTTAAGAACCAAGCAGCCCGTGCTGTACGTTTTTCACTATTATATATATTTTGTCCTCGGCCCCTAATTTGTCGCAAGGACGTGAGCAGGCCCGCCTGACGTTCGCCGGCTAAAGAGGTGCAGGTGATGGTCCAGATACATGTCCAGTGATGCAGGACGCGTGGACGGAAGTGGTGCAGACGCATGTCCAGTGGTGCAGGAGGCATGCACGGAAATGGTGCAGACGCATGTCCAGTGGTGCAGGACGCATGGACGAAAATGGTGCAGGCGCATGTACAGTGTGCACCACTGGACATGCGCCTGCACGATGGACATACGGACGGAAATGGTGCGGACGCATGTCCAGTGGTGCAGGAAGCATGGACGGAAATGGTGCACACGCATGTCCAGCACCGAACTAGCCGCCTGAACTGGCGGTGATCGCTCGCCTACTACCCCAGGTGTGTCAGATCCTGATGAAAACTCGGGATCTGCAGCACGTCCAGCCCGTGGACATCTTCAGCCATCAGCAGCTCAGTTACTCAACTTGGCAGCTCAGCGGGCATCGGCTGGCCAAGGGTTGATGGACGGACTGTAAGGTGTTGCATAACCTGTCGCACCACGCTCGATCAGTCGGAGGACCTGTGCATTGGTCAAGCCTGTCATGGTCGTACCCTGCATGTAAGGAGTCGTTAGCAAGGTGGATGCTTGGCTTCCAGCTCGGCACCGGTGTCATCCATGAGGCACTTCGGGTGCTGAAGCCGGCGGTGGGAACGATGGACCCGCTGAAGCGCATCTTCTGCTTCTGCGTTAACGCGATGGCATTGCACGGTCAACAGTCGTATGACTAAAGCCTTTTGTCAAACAAGGAATGTTGTTATTAATTGATCCACTGCATTGAACATGAATGGCCGGAAGCTTAATGAACGTGGATTATTTTGATTGTGATGAATATGAATAGCCAGAAGCTGATGGACATGTATTGTGGTGCGCCCTTACTACCGCATTTGGGTTCGGGCTCGAGCAAGCCTTACCCGGTATTTGCTGGGCGGAGTGGAGCAAACCGGCGGGGCCCTTCTGCATCATGAAACTAGCAGCCGTCAGAGCCCAGCTCTAGTAAATGACTAGCCCCAGTGACTTGGCTGTTCCATTAGACTGGTCGCGCTAATGTACCTGACCAGGTCCGGGCCGGGATCCTGGCTTAGCTCAGGAGCTTAGGGCACATAAGCTTATTGCGCTGTTACACACGACAGATCCTCAAATACATATCAGTCAAGATGGTGAGAGATATGCCCACACTCGCTTCCGTAAGCCGTCCTAGGCCACACCGATATCTGACCATTTGTCCCGTCGGGTGATCTGCCGGACCGGGGTACTAACTAAATGCCAGTCTAGGCCTAGAGGTTCGATAGATTCGCTTGAGGTAAATTAACTGAAGGGCGGCAGTTGTGATGCACAGTATAAACCGGTCAGCTGGGGATGTGACTTTTAGACCATCTGGTGCATCCGAAGTCATCCGAAGCATGTCCCTCTTCACGTGTGCGGCTGTCCCGGCGTCAGCTGCTACAAGTACACCTGCTACAGACTGCAGCCTAGGGGTAGCGCTCTTTTGACCTGTTTTAGTTCGCATATTGCGAGCCCGCTGGCCGAACAGTGGAACCTCGTCTGGCATGAATATGTCAGTACGATTGAACGTTTCTGATTGGCACAGCGGGCGGCGAAGGCAATTTACCGAGAAGCGCATTCGTTTGAACTTGAACCAGTGCGTCACTGTGAGCACGGATATTTTGTTCCAAAAAACCAAAGTCCGCTTCGAAATGAATCACTGTGGTGTACGTCATAGGAGGGAGATCAAAATCATGGTATAACGCTGCGCCGGACTCGCTTGATAGTAGCCCCATGTTTCCCTACATCTTTCCCTAAATATAGCGTTCCCCTTAAATCATTACACCAGGATTTTGACGAATTATTGTATTATAAGCATTGCAGAACACACCTAAACAGAAAGGCAAATGAAAAGTGCCACGTTCGCAATGGTAAGCTGGAAATTCAATGAGACTACTTCTGCAGGAGCTGCTACTTCAAATGAAAATTCTGAGTTCCTGAGAAGTATGTCAGAGAAACCTTTATCACCGATCACACCGGACACGTCTGATCCGATAATAAGTGACAAATACAAAAGTTGGCATGCTCCCTTCAACACGCGCTCGGGTGGAGGGGGTCAAATTGATCCCCCAATGTTTTTTCAGAATGGTTTCTGAACGGCGCGGCGAAGCCGCGCCAAATTTTGCATAGCTGCTGTCGATTGAATAACGGATCGCTTGGTGCAAGAAATATGCTTATTGCATTGGATCAAAGTCAATTTCTAGGGAATCGTTCAATCTGACGCAACAACGGAGTGTTTGACGAAGCTACACATCTTTGAGATGCTTCACTAGGTAATAGAAACATTGAATGAGCAAATAACGTTGACCTAACGTTAGGTATGAAGGTCACACCAAGGTAAAAACCAACCTGTTTTATTGCTCTAGGGCTTGCTGTATGGGGTAGTTTCCCGTGCTCATTTTGAATTCATTGATAGCAGAAACCACGTCATACATCTTCCATTGACTTCATAGAAGTCAGAATAGCTCATTGACTTAAGATGACTCAGGTTGAAACTTTTTAAAACCATACTGCCTAGCATAATCTTTGTTGCTTATTTAAATGTAAAACTCAAAGCGGTCTTGTATAATTTTAGTCACCATGACCTTCAAAGATCAAACAAATTCAATGACATTAAATGAGCTTGTGACCTTTGCTTAGAAACAGTTGTCTAGGTTCTGGGGACACTTGGAGACCAACCTGAAATCTGACCTTGTTTAATCTTATTTGACCCGAAGGTCGTGACCTCATGACCTCAAACTTTTACCTAAGTGAGTTTACGTACAGGTCAACACATCCTGCAAATGTGGTGTCTCCAGCTTTCTTAGTTCCCGAGAACTTAGGGGGGGGAGTCTAATTGACCCCCAACCGAGCGAAGGGTATCTAGCCGGCTACCCGGGCGCGTGTTAAGGTGCTCTATGAATTAGTTAGGCCCTGCTCTGGATCAGGAGGTCCCGCTTGTGCTATGGAGGGGGTTGGTGGCTCGTGAAGCCCTTTAGGAATCACGAGGCTATCGTTCCAGATCAGGGAGCACCCTAGATAGGTCAGGAGGACCCTGGTGATGGTTTTGGGTTTCAGGGCGCGTCAGCCACCAGGTCATTCTGCGCCCAATTCAGGAGCACACTGTTCTGGATGAGGAGATCCCTAACCTCATGTTCCAGGAGACCTGCTTCGGATCAGAAGCCCCTAAGCTGGGATAAAGGAGTGCTGTACTGGATTGGAGCCCCTAATCGTAAAAAGGCCAGCGATCGCTGCACCGTGGGTAACACACGTGGCGGTGACAGATCTGGTTTGGCCTGCACTCCCACACACAGGTTTTTATCCGCTCCCTGAACTCCCTCATCCGACAAAATGACGACACCACATGTACTCAAACCGAAGCCAGTTCGGCTTAGATTCCAGAATGATGAGTGCCGGACTGACATATGCTGTTTGTTTACTGAAAAGCCATCATTCAAGTACGCAATTTGAATTTGTGGTGTGGGCAGGGAGTAGTCATTCCGTATTTTTCGTTAACGTCTTTTACTTGCGAAATGTAAGGCAGACAGATTTGAACTGGCACATCAATGGGCTCATCTCTCTTCAAGAGACGGGCTGATGTGAAACATGCTGGGCTATGGATCCAGGTCTTCGCTTGCAAAAACCGTGTCATCAAATGGTGTATTTAAAGGGAATGTTCCATATTTGAAGCCGTTAAGGCAGGCATGGAATACGATGATATTAGCTCACTTGTAGCTTTATATACTTGAGAGTGCAAAATGCCTATCTAAACAGTACAATTTTACAACTTAGTAAGCATGCGTGCCATTACGTCATCGCTAAATAGCGTCAGAGAACGTTTACATGGCGTCAGAGGCTGCCATACTGACCATTCAAAATTCCCATCATAGCGGACACGCTGACTCACTTGAAGTAAACTTCTCCAGAGACGTCTTGCTAATGGGCGCGGTGTTTCCATAATCCGAATATCGTCGCGTCCGTGTTTTTGGCCCTTTCTCGCGATATTCTAGCATTTAAATGTGTGACTTTATATTGTGTACTTGCATCCAGATGCTCGGTTATAACGTTACTCTTAGGTATTCGATTATGAGTCTTATTTCCGTAATAACTCCACTGTCACCGCCTGCCACTGTCGCTTCCTGTACAATGCAGCGTGATGCGTGTTCAAAACTCGCACTTCATGCATAACATTGGCTCAGAGTCAACTGAAGTCCGTTGGTGCTCGATATCGTGTTCATGTACTCAAGATGGGAATAAGCCGACAGGTGTTTCTAATTTGGCCTTATGAAGCACGCCAGGTAAGCACGCCAAACACGCAATTTCGAGGCGTAAAAATGCGTCTATGTGAGGTCCACTAGTCTTCTTCTCATACATACTCGGGGTGCCGTTCTTTAAGTCCCGTCCAGCGCTTTCTCTCCCCCCCCCCCCCCCCTCCTCCAAGGCTTCCGCGAGAAGGCCTGATTGTCTTGGAGTCCCCGTGTGACGCCGCACGCAAGCAGAGTAGTTTTGGTGACCACGACGCTCTGGGGCCAGCGGGGCCAAAAGCAGATGAGTTAAAAGGCATCACATGACGAGGAACCACCGATCGTCAAGATACCTGATGTCACGCCAAGGACCACTCGGATCCAAAGGCGTGACTCCCCGGCATCTTCTGCACAATCCTGAGGCTGCTAATTTGCTGGACCCCACTGACTAAGCCAAGTGGGGGTAGCCATAGCACACGTGCTCACGAGCGAGCAGTTGGCCAGGGGGCATGAAAACCAAGGCCTCTGGCCAGCATATATGTTTGCTTAGATTGATTCCGCCTTTGGCTCTTACTTATGCTTTTGGCTTTTTGTCTGCTTGAATTTTAGTCATTTGATTCATATCACTTTCGGCTTTTGCATTTCAATTTTACAGTTTGGCTTTTTCCCACTTGACATTTTTCTTTTCGATTTTTTGTCTTAACTTTGTCTTAAAAACCCCTCGCCTCTCCACGCACTCATGCTGAGGTCGTCACTGCGCCAGGCCACTCACCCGTTCATCTGCGCACGGAACTCCTCGCTGGTCATGTCGGCATACTTGTTGACGCCCAGCCAGTGCGTGTGCAGGCCGGCGTCGGCCTCGGCGTTGTGCTTGGCCACATAGGCCTTGTTGGTGGCGTAGGTCTTCATGTGCTTCAGCTCGTCGAACTGGTCGGCGTACAGCTTACTGTGGGTTAGCTTGAACTGGGCCCACTCGTCCACGTCCACCCAGCCGCCGAGGGCTGCGTGCGCCAGCACCGTCACCAGCAACAGCTTCATGATCACGGGATCTGGATGTTGTCACTGTCGGGAGATCAACGCGCAACATTGTTGTCAGTTGACGACTGTGGTACGTTTCGGAAAATGGATGCGTCGGAGGTGATCTTTTACGCATTTTGTTAGTCACCGTCCGTGATAAATGAATCCTATTGCTGCTGACACATAATCCTCGTAGTGAACAAGGTTCATGACATAACACATCACACATACATCTCGTCCAGCACATCCAACAGATTAACATCGGTGTACAATCGAACATGTCTTTCGTTTACGGGAACCGTTCATTGAAATAATCCACATGCATCAGGATGCGTATAACCAGCTCATAAAGATGCCATTCTGTTCTTAAGATTTCCTAATGGGCGGAGCTAGCTGACATATGCTTGATTCACTTTCCATGTGTTTACGCCTATTTTGGTATAGCTTACTGTCAGGGTTTAAATTCCATCATCAGTGAAACCGAGGGTCTCTGAGAACATGTAGTTACTTCATATGAATCAGAAGCAAGCATCTAAACAGGAAAATGGTGAAACGATTTCACAGATACCCATGCTGATAGGCAGCTTCGCTGATCAAAGATCAGTTTTTTGACGTCTGAATGTGGAAAACAACGTCTCGTGCTTAATTGATCCGTTTATCCCGGCCATACCCAGGGAGTCGTCGGATTACCAGGCCTTCTGCTGACGTCTGGTGTGTACCTGTCCCGCCACTCGGCCAGAAGGGTTGTGGGGCGCGGGGCGGGGTGGACCAGCGTCCCCCAGGCTGACGCGGACGGACAGGTGACTCGGTGCCGCGATCGGACGGATAAGCCACTGGCTGGCCGGCTGGCGGCGCCTCTCCGGCTATCCGGCTGACATCGGCCACCAGCCGTGCTGTCGCGACACTCACCTCCTGGTAAACAGAGACGCTGGCCGGTCAGCGCCGCCTTTATTCGCCGGGCCTATCGCGGCCGGCGGCTCAGCGCGAGGCAAGACGCGGGCCGGGCCAGCGTCAAATGGTGAGCTCTCACGCCTCTGTGAAGCAACCGTATCGGGCCGGCCGGGGAACCGGTGGCGCTTGCACAGCTGTCGAGATTACACGCCTCAACGATGGCCTTGTTTTCAACCAGAGGCACTTCAAAGGGGACTGGAGAAGTAATAATTATATATACATGCCCTCAGTGGAGCTATCGTAGTTTCCAACCGCTAACCAGCCTGGACCTAAGGCATCAATGTGTACACACGTCGACATGAAGTGCGTGAATCAAGAGTACGTGCGCTTCTGAAACAATCTATGTCGTGTCCTGGTTTGTGCGTTCATGTCCATAGTCGTATCAAGCGATCAATTTGCGTTCAGGCGTTAACAAATGTCATCGCTTCGTGATATACTAACACCATTATTCTCATTTGAATATGCTAGATAGCAGGCACAATGCTGCCCTGCTCGGTTTAGTGTGCTGTTTTGCCGGACTCTAAGGGTGCGAGAGCTTCCATATGTCGCCAATGGTGGCAAACAAAAAGATAGCAACCGTCTTAACCTGGTTGATCCACGTGACTGATCTTCACGCGAGCTAGCGGGACATCTATTTACTGTGTCCCGCGGTTAAGACTGTCTGCGGTAGGTGACAGCACGTGGGACAAAGACCAGATGATGTTATAGGCGAAGAGACGTTTCAAAAGCCGGGTAGCAAGGCTTAGGGCATGTTTAAGAAATTTATACTGGGGAGGCAAGCTGGCGACTGGGATGTGAAGATGGGATGAACGGTTCTGTTTGCGCTTAATCCATTCAACATTTCGGACATCAGCAATTACTGCGTTTGCCGTTTTCTCCTGTTGCACAAGTTTACCCACTCGGCCGGGCAATGCCATTTGGCAAGCAGAGTCACCCAGTTTCGCCAGAATTATGCATGCATTTTAATATCCTTTTCACTAGGGAGGCAAAATTCTAGCGGGGATTTCGGGTGACTGGAGAGGCGTCTGCCTCCACAGTTACCGTGCTAGAATATGGCTAGGATCATGCCCAGGAGCGCCGGTAAGGGACATAGGGGTAGGTGTCCCTCCCCATACCCCAACTAGATGCCGATAGGAGGGCCCAAACGGCTCGAAGAGCGCTGGGTGGAGGTTGTTTTCAGCGTCTCGGATCATTGGGCGGGGCCCTCCAATATCAGTCCGAGGGCCTCTTACGCCGGCCAGGTCCCCTAGGACACTGCGGGCCTCCATGTCGCTCAGGGAAGCACCAGCACCGAGCAGTTGGCTCCAGTGTTGGTCTGGGCCCTGGTTGCCCAATTCCTATGCAGGGATAAAGCTGGTGTTCACGAGTTTTGTCGGTTGGTGCCCCTGAAACAACAATGATCCCTGAGCAACGACTCCTGTGTCGGTCCAGAGGTCTACAGGCCTTTATGTATGGATATCTATATCCCAAGCCGGGAACATGGCTGAGGCCCGCCGTTTACATTGGCTGGAGCTCATTAAACGAGAGGCCCACAGTGCCTAACAGTGCGTCCTGTGCTGGCAAGAGGACTCGAGTCGGCAAGAGGCCCGTTTGCTGAACAGGGACAGGGACGAGACCCGAATTTCAGCCGGGGCTGTGCGTGCTAAACGGGGTCTTTGAATTTAAGAAGAAGGCTGAAGGGGGAGAAGGCTGGGGCCTGGGCGAAGAGGAGAAGGCCTGGGGGAGAAGGCTGAGACCTAACTTACTGACACGAGCCCCCCCCCCCCTCCATGCTTTTCGGAGTCCTCTCTATGCATGTTTACAAAGTAATGTGGACCCAAATTCAATGCAGAAAACCCCTGACGTGCTAGGTCGCTAAATATAAGAGTATATTACGACTAGTTGTAGGCTTTATTTTGTGTCACGTAATGCTCTGCATGTGCCTGACACGTGTTTGTCATTCAACTCACTTATTTGTAATCCAGTCTGCCAAGATTGGCTGGGATTTCATGAGATAACATCTGAATCGGGGTGAACAGGATGATGCCAACATTGAGAAACAGCGATGAGCGGCAGAGATGCACCAACACAGGACTGTGGTTGCGTGTAAAACTCTTTTACAAGAGTTTTAACAAGCAATCTTTGGATGCATGGGGAATCTAGGCGGTAGGGATTACCAGAGACATCTATTGACAGACTACCAGAGACATCTGGGTAGGTTTCTCAATGCTCAGTGCGGTATCGCAGGAGTTGGGGACAGGATGACAGTTCATAGGATGAAGAGCGCATAACTAATGTTCGTCAAGATAAAGCGCAAAGGATGCAAAGCTTTTTACTGCAAAAATTTGAATTGGTAAAAGCACGGATGGGTAAAGATCGCTTGAATGGTGTTCGTCAGGAAAACTGCGTCGCTGCGACGATGCGCGCATGGAGTGCATACATGCGTCAAAATTCGCTTCCCAACCTGCGGGATGAGAGAGAGAGAGTGAGAGAGAGAGAGAGAGAGAGAGAGAGAGAGAGAGAGAGAGAGAGAGAGAGAGAGAGAGAGAGAGAGGGAGAGAGAGAGAAGAGAGAGAGAGAGAGAGAGAGAGAGAGAGAGAGAGAGAGAGAGAGAGAGAGAGAGAGAGAGAGAGAGAGAGAGAGAGAGAGAGAGAGAGAGAGAGAGAGAGAGAGAGAGAGAGAGAGAGAGAGAGAGAGAGAGAGAGAGAGAGAGAGAGAGAGAGAGAGAGAGAGAGAGAGAGAGAGAGAGAGAGAGAGAGAGACTCGAGCGCAAAGAGTTGGCCACAAAGTTGGCACGACGTTAACCCTTTGCAAGAAGTGAAAACACACAGCTCAAGCCACACACAGCCACATGTGCCCAGGGAAATCAACCCAGATGCATCTAGAGCGTGTTTGTGTTCAACATGAGCGTTTAGCAAAGACGCGGGGTAAAAAAGTGACTTTTTGTCACTCACAAAATTTGGAACGACGAATTGGAACCGTCTTAATTGTTAGCTGGATTCAAACTTACCAGAGGCCGTTGCAATATAACTGTAAATGCGCTAACCCACAAACAACCAAGGTAAAAGAAGTGCGATGCTGCATAACCACCAAACATTTTCGTTTCGGGAGTTTTATTTGCACTGAATTATCATTTGCTGATCATGTCAAAAGTCCCGGTGATTAGGACGCATGTTTCAGTGCATTGGTCGGAGCAGCGGGCTTAATGCCGATGAGTTTGTCGTTTTTGGAGGGTTAGGCTGTTCACATAAAAAGTCACTGTCCACCACTTTACTAACACATTGTACACTCTTTTTGATGCCGCAAACTACGTCACCGTACTTTGAAAAATCGTTTGCTTTTGTAGACACAGCTATGGCCTGCGTCTATAGACACGGCGTGTGCAAAAGAGCTTCATAGTTTTGCAAAGTTCCTAAAATACAGCTTGCTAAGT
Organism: Pollicipes pollicipes; assembly: GCF_011947565.3. NCBI lineage: Eukaryota > Metazoa > Arthropoda > Thecostraca > Pollicipedomorpha > Pollicipedidae > Pollicipes > Pollicipes pollicipes. Next base: position 56,452,090 of record NW_023596576.1, read on the forward strand.
CCTTCACCACGCTCGGAAAATATCAACCATCATCTTAGAACCAGCAGCCAGGAATTCAGCAATGGATGACCTGTTCCATGGCCTGGGTTACATCAAAGGCGGGCCAATGTTCACGTCACAAGCCTTTCTCGTGACGTGACCAGTGACTCTCTACCAAGTTGGCGTATCCACAAACAAGCCTCCTGGATCGGAAGGGCTTTTTAACGCCACTTTTGCCAGAGAAGTCCTCCTCGGTATATCCTAAGAAAAGCCAAACACAGTGCCTTAAAAAACTAAAGATTAACTATGTTCTTGAAGACAGTCATCTTTTCGCGACACAAGCACAACCAACGGCAGCCCATAGCCTTGCACTGGACCCAATTAAATACCGCGTGGCGAGCATTCGAGCCATCTGTCTCAAACGGCACGACGCTTTAAAACGCCACCTAGCAGATTGAACACGTTCGCGGCAAGATCCTGGTGCCAACAATGATTATTGCAGTGATAAGCCAACTTATTTGGCGTTTAGTGCTGTTTGGTACGTGAAGTGAATCTTGGCTGAAAAAATCCATGAAAAGCACTGATCTGAGGGGCATTGGAAAAACACTGTCACCACTGATATGTGACGTCAGTACTGGTAAGGTATAGTTTGCAGCATATTTTTGTCACCTGTTAAAAGCTATCCTGATTAAGGATGCTGTGTTTCACAACGTATTGTGGGTAGACGTGCTCATACAGCGAAACTTCGACGTTTCGACATGTGCTCTACACAAGCTCACGGTGCAAGCGTTGGCGAGTACAGACAGATGGGCATGGTGACTGAGCCTTGAGTTTCGTCTTACGAGATGGTCTGCTATAATATGGTCTGGTCTGTTGCATTTTGTTTTTTATCTTCGCAATTCTGTAAGCAATTATCTAGCAAAAGTGCCCGTTTCGTCACCGACCGTATCTGGCAAGTCGGAAGCTTTTTTCTCCACTGCAAAGGCATGCTTGAAATATTTGCCCCGGACACTTTTTACTACTTATTCTTCATGTAGCAGAATTGTAATGTTTGAACTCACCGAACATACACAATTGCATGTTGATTTGAGCTTTGGCACCGCGTGCACAATGAAAACATGGCTAAAAAATAGACTTCCAGTTCTCGACTCTACAGAAAACTTCAGATGTCATGATGAGTATGTTGACGTAGGTACAAACACTCGAGTCAGAGCTGGGATCCACCATCGTTGGGGTGTTGAGTCCACGTGCGCTGCGTCTAGCATGTGCTCAAATGCTGTGGTAATACAACGCTGCAAAGTGAGCTAAAGTAGGTGTGCTGAACTCAAGCAACACATCTCTTCTTCCGCAACGCGCCCCCTGTCCGATCGGTCGCGGACGGAGCCTGGGGCGTTGTTGCTGCCCCACACATGCTCAGCAGCACGTCCTGTTTTGTGTGTGCTCGGTGGGGGGGGGGGGGGGCGAAATCGTAGCTGAGTACCGTTTCATAGAGCACCGACGATTGATGTGGCCATATTCGTCACATGTACGGCGAACATCCATGCTTTCAGCCAGCAAACGAGCTTCCTGCTGTTCTCCTTCTCCCAGCAAAGCTATCACGCACCTACAGCAGGCAACAGGGGCGAGGGAACGACTTCAGTGTGAGGGAAGCAAGAACATGTAATTTCCCGTTTATCCCAGATTATGGCTTAGATTTAAAGTTGGTGAATAATAGTATTTTTGCCGAAACATTTATGATCCACGTCAGCAGGTGGCCGTATGTGTTGCAGATATGAAAAATACCACTTAATTTATTTCCCTGTTTTTGTAATTCAGTATTTTCACATCATTTGCATTACTTACGACTCTGATAGTTGTAATATTATTGCATCAGTAATGCTATTTTATGATTGCGCTGCTTGTAGTATTCTCCCATTCATCGTATAATGCTATCTTTATACATTTATACACATCTATACTTTGTAACATTTCGCTATTTACGATAATGGAGGGAATCTTACGCTATCAACATGCTGCAACGTCCATGTCGCCGCACCAACGCGGTCCTCTTAGACGACCACAACACCGGATAAAGAAAATCATGATGCCGGAAATTTTGAGAGGTCGTAACTGCCCACATGTGACTTATATTGAAGTTGGTCTTGAGCAGAGTCATGAAATGTCTGGCCCAATTTATGCCGCATTTTGAGATACATCAGGAAGACATAATGCAGCATTACTGCAGTGGTCGGCGTTGTTTTTGCTTCTGATACTGGTGTTCACCACCAGCACTCTGCTGACCGCTGCAGTGGCCGGTTTCCTCCAAAAATTGCCATTGAAATATTGGCATGACACTGCACTGTGATCCAGTCACCATTCCAGCTACTTGCAGCCTCCAGTTGTGATGCTTCGTCCGTTCCAGACCACCGGCTCACTCACTGACTGCTCGCAAACGGCCGGCGGATCAGAAGCAAAGACTTTTGATTGTTTCGATTTTCTTTGCATAGTCACCCATAAAATCCCCATGGACTCGCGCCTGTCATGACATCGAGTTGATAGTAGGGGCGATCGCTTGACCACCAAAGAATAATAGCATGGTTCCATGGGCGTATTCGGGGATGGAGACACCAGGGGCCATTCCAACATTACATCCAAGGACTAGAGAAAATTAAAGATTTCATCAGATCTCCTTTTCATTTCATGGCTGGCAAAACAGTAGCAGTTTAACACGCGCCCGGGCGGTTGGCTGGATACCCTTCACTCGGGTAGTGGTTCCACTTGACCCCTCTGAGATCTCGGGAACTAAGAGAGCTAGAAGCGTCAAATTTACAGTGTGTTGACCTGTACGTGAAATCACTTAGGTCAAAGTTTGAGATTCCTAGGTCATGACCTTCGGGCCAAATAAAGTTTAACGACGTCAAATTCCAGGTTGGTATCCAAAGTGCCCCAAAACCTAGGATAACTGTTTCTAACTAAAAGGTCACACACTCATTTAAGGTCAGTGACCTTGTTTGACATTTTGGATGTCATGGTGTTCAAAGTCATGCAAAACTCCTCTGAGTTTTGCATTTGAATAAGCGATAAAGATTACGCTAGGCAGTATGTTTCTAAACACAGAATGTTGAACTGGGCCATTTCAGGTCAATGACCTTATCTGACCTTTAATAAGTCTATACAAAATGCATAACTGCGGCTCCTGCTATCAATAAATTCGAAATGAGCACCAAAAACTATCCCACACAGTAAGCCTGAGAGTAATAAAACAAATAGGTTTTGACCTTGTTTCACCTTTATCCTTGACCTTAGGCCGACGTAATTTGCTCATGCAATATTTATGTTGCCTAAGAATGCATCTCAGAGATGTGTGGCTTCGTCTAACACTCCGTTGCTGCATTAGATTGAACTGATTCCTTAGAAACTGGCCTCGCTGAAACCATGGCCTGACTGGCCTGCCATAGGTCAGCGACCTTGCAAGGCACATTTAAACTTTTGAATCATACGATCCGCTATTCAATTTTCTATAGCTATGCAAACTTGGCGTGCTGCGCCGCGGCTTTCGGAAACCATTCCGGAAAAATCTTCGGGGGTGAATTTGACCCCCAGCCGAGCGCGTGTTAATGCGTAAGTAATCGAACCAATAAAGCATAAGGCATGAAATCAAGTGTCAGTTCAAGTGACTTTGTTGCTGACACCCACGTAAGTGGATAGCCGAGTAGGTATCTTAAAAAAACGGCATGCAAATCATTTAATCTCATCACCATCCACTTGGGCGATAGGGGAAGATTAAGTATTTCTGCATTACACTGTTTGGTATGCTTTGCAGCCAAGTGGACAATGGATGCAAATCTAAACAACTAATGTACGTACTTACCTTATTGGTAACAGTTCACTTGGGCGACCCTTTCTGGACATATGACCGACACATTGTGCATGAGTACCGGGTGTCCCAAACACAAATATGGTAACAACTCTCATATTTGCATTTGCAGTTATTGCTAAAGGATTTTTAAATTCCGTAATGGATGTCTTGTCTATCAAGCTAAGGACATCCCTGGATACAGAATCTGCAATGATCTGCATGTAAAGCCGAACAAACTACATGACAAGACACCCAGTTCTCATTTCAGTGCAGCTTTCTCACATACTCAAAATCAAAACTAGGCGATGGCATCGATCGAATACTATTGCGTTGTTGGTCATCAAACAAGCATAAGTGACCCCCTTGCAATATCAAGAGTTTTGAAACCTAGCTCTTTTGCACAAGTTTTTGGGCGTGGCAAATCTTAAGCTTTGCGCGCGACCATCCGCTGTGCCTGAAAATATATACAACAAATTGGCTCTAACTTTTTCCAAATTCTCAATATTGTAAGGAGGCCACTAGCACCTGATTCGTTATCAACTGATTATTACGGCCTACATTCGCACTGTGCCGAACAATCCTGTTTTCTCCTGCCGCTTTGGCCTCAGCGGGTGTCCGCACCCTCCCCGCATAGACATAGTCCTTCAGGTAGTCACAACAACGGGCGTCTCCGCCCTCCCCTCATAGATGTGATCCCTCGGGCAATGCCCACAGCGGGTGTCTGTGCCCTCCCTTTATAGATATGGCCCTTCAGGTAGTCACAACAGCGGGTGCTTCCGCCCTCCCTTCCAAGGCATGGACCTTCAAGTAGTCACCATAGCGGGTGTCTGTGCCCTCCCTTTATAGATATGGCCCTTCAGGTAGTCACAACAGCGGGTGTCTCCGCCCTCCTCTCATAGACATGGTCCTCCAGGTAATCCCCAGTTAAAGAAGCCGGGCGGTTGCAGATCAGGACAATAAATCGCCCCCTCCACGTCGAGTCGGCTACTGGTCACTTCATAACCGAGGTGGTTCTGAACCCTTCCAGTGATTGGTCGGAACAATGAGTTGCGGTCCCGCTCCGTTGAAAGCACAGACTGACACGTCTGCACGTGCTGTGCTCTTCCCAGAACGTCCTCTAGACTTACATGTATGGTAGCGTGTTCACTCCATCGTCGTGGGCACATCTTCCTTGAGTCAGAATGGTCCGATAAGACCATGCTGAGACATTGGCATCCATGCGATACATGTCACTGAACGCAGGAGTCGCTGCAGTACGACGCCGGGCTTGGTTTCCTCACAAGACGTTGTTTTGTGAGATTATGTTGTCGCTAGGAAAAACATGTGTTTCACCAGTAAGCCAGAGCTTGACCGGACCGTGAGGCTCCAATTTGAGCCGGCCAGTGATGCGCCGACGTGTCGTCGTCTGTTCCTTCACGTTCTGGAGTTCGCGCTTAGGGACCGCAGCTGTTTGTTATAGGTGAAACTGTGCGTTTTTCGGAATGCTTGCGATCTCTTGGACAATCCATGAAAATCTTGGCAGCGACGGCGAAGGGATTTTATAGGGCTGCGTATGGCTGACGCTTTGATGGTGCCGATCTTGGCTGGAAGCTCTATAAGATCCTGATTTCCTCAGGTTAGTAGTCCTGGCCGGGGCGGGGCGATCAGACCATGCAGACCTCAATGAATTTTTAATTTATACACCCAGTAACCAAGCTATCGTCAGGTGGGCCATTGACACAATGGCAAAGTGAAACCACGTGCAGCTCTGAAAGAAAGATTTTGTTGGAAATATTTAATTCTTGCGTATTCTTTCCACACAGTGTCTTTATGCTGATTGTTATCCTCATCTGAATCGGCTATAGCTTCATCAGTAAGGAATGTTTTGGAACATCTACTGCGGCACATGCAATGTATGCTAGTTATGGATAGAAAAAGCCAGGTTGTCTTCAAAATGTCACATTTAGGGAGAACGCTCGACATCCCTCAGGACAGTAAGAGCGAAAATGTCTACATCGCAACAAAACTGCGCGTGCCGCCTAACCTTTTTAAGGTGAGAAAATTATTAAATGAGTGCAAGCGCAGAAGTCCGAGATTAATCATGTAGGAGGACGATTTCCTTGAAGCTTTTGCTACTCATAGCAGCAGCTCCGCATTCCAAGGAAGTCTACAATCGATTGCGTATGATCGGTTTACGCACCGGCGGCGCGGTACATTAAATTTCCCATGCTAGGGGTGCTCGGCCCACGAACCGTTCCCTAGCAGCTTGCTTCCTTTATGTGCTGGTTATGCCACTATTTTATTACCTGGCTGTTGATAAACCAAAATATAAGTTGCAAGTGCCACGGTGATAGATTGTAGGCGGTTCACGGCGGTTTTAGCGCGGCGTCCCTGCCCTGGACGCGTCTGCACGTGGCGCTCAGGAGTTACTTTCACAGTCGGGTAGCTAGCACACAGAGGACGTCGGTAATGACGCAGCCTCGTTAGGTGTGGGCTGCGTGACCTGCCGTTGACCTTCGGCGACCCGAGCTTATCGTTTGTCACCCGGCTGACTCCAGGCGCCCCTTCATTAGAGAAGGCACGTCCGCACACGCACACCATCGCTGGGAGCCTCCAGCCGGTGGACGTCATGACAATGAGGCCCGCTCGCGGCGGAGGCGGGATCTTTCACGCGCTTTTAGCACATGACGTGCGTCTAAATGCGGTCTATCACTGTTTGGAAACACGTGCGGCATCGTGCAGAGTGCTTTGATTGATGTGTCCGAATTCAGGTGGCGCATCACAGCTGGCTGTCCACGAGGGCTTACTCGTTTCCGGTTCACCGCCTGTGGAACTTGAGCTTGAGAGCCTTGTTGATATCCCCGAGCCAAGAAGAGTTGCGACGCTCAGGCAATGGAGACTGTGGTTTGGAAAATGCCCGAGGAGAAAGCGCCAAGCCATCAGCCGACCACTGTTGTCACAAAAGGCTTCTCCGCAGGCTGACAGCTGTTTACGAATCGGTGACGGGCTAGGTGTGATCGTAAAACAGCTCGGGGCTGCAGAAATGCCGCGCGAAGGAGGACGGGAATTTGATCTGTTGAACGCTATATGAGCCTTTATGCCGAAAAACATTATGCCTTCAGCCCATCAGGAGGTACCGGTCGAACGAAATGATCAAGTGATCATAAGAATGTGTGGGAATATTCGACTTTTTAGCAGTGCTAACGGTCTAACGTCGTCCGTGAGCGTTGCTAAAAAACGTTCAGCGTTCTCGTAATATGCACAGGATCACCCTCAACAACATACCACATCGATGTCTCGAATTAAAGGGGTTCATCTGTAACGATTTTTTAGGTGCATCTCAAGAATGATTTCTGCGATTTCTGTTTCACATGCAATGCATCATTCTGAACTATGAATCGGCTGAGCTCGAATGAAGAAACCAAGGCCGCTCGATTTACCAGGAAACCAGGACAATCACTTTGACAAGGTGCAATTAATAAAGAAAGAACTTTGCAACCCTAGCTCTTTCAACAGGAAACACAATCTTCAGGACTGTCAAAAAGTTTTTTGTTTTGAGAATAGTACACAACCAGCACAGCATTTTGCGGGCCGAAAAGCGCAGTTTTAGCTCTCTAAGCTGTTAAGTCGTGGAAGCTCTGATCTCTCGATGCCCAAAGCTCGGCGTGACGTCTTGCTCTGAGACGTCTTGACGTCTTACTAGAGCCACACTGCACGGGCTGGTAGTGCTCAAGAGTACTCTGCGTCTGACTTCCCACAGGATCTTGTCCGTCAAAATCCAACAGACGCCGGCCGCCGAGAGAGGACTGCCTTTTGCGGCTGGTTCAGGCAGAAGTGTGCTTTGTCCATCGACAACATGTGGTTTCGGACGGGGTTCATTTCCACTTGCACGGCCAAGTTAACCACCAGCTCCGTCGGTGCTGGGGTCGAGCCCCACCCGGAGAGGTTCACAAGACTAGCGTTCATTCGCCTGAGGTCACCGCTTAGTGAGCACTCAGCAGATAGGGCACTGTAGGCCCCTTCTTCCCCGAGGACCTGCGCAGCGAGACCACACCTGTCGACACGGAGCGCTACATTCCCGTGCTGAACTGGTTCTGGGTGGGCCTGAGGGCGATGTGCACAGTGCTCCCACTGCTGCTGCACCGTGCACCAGCAGCAGGTGCAGCGAGGACAGGGCTAACCCTCTCACGGCTCGTAAATCATTGCAGTGGTTAGAGGACCATCTGGACAGCCGCTTCATCTCCAGTAGAACCGCCATCAGCTGGTCAGTGCGCTCCCCGGACCTGACTCCCCACCTTCCTTCTTATCGGGTCTCTCAATGCACGCATGGTCAGATTAACACCGAATAGTCTAAAGAAACCCAAGGGCATGATAAAAACCATTTGCGAGATCACGGGGAGTCTAATTTCCTACTTTAAAAGTTACTGAGACTTGCAGTGTGGTACATAATTGTGTGATAACCAGTGCATTCCAACAAGTGTCTAACGGTTTCGTTTAACCGCTACCTCCCAGTACATTGAAGGCCAAGGAAGGTCATGACGTGAAATCATTATGCTGGTTATGCTAGAAAGCAGGAGGAAGCGACAAGCTATGAAGCAACCGATGCTGTCACGAAAGGACGTTCCGCAGGCTGATAGAAGGCGTTTCTGTCTTACGTCAATAAAGCGTAGCGCATGGCACTCTGACGCGTTTAACTCTTATATATATACACACACACACACACACACACACACACACACACACACACACACACACACACACACACACACACACACACACACACACACACACACACACACACACACACGCACACACACACACACACATGTATATATATATATATATATATATATATATATATATATATATATATATATATAGATGAGGGTGATGAGACGATCGCAACTGGATTTAAACAACATTGCGATTTTAACCACTACTGCCATTGATAGCAGTTTTTAGAATGTTTTCGAGTGCAGAAGGGACATCAATCACCTCTACGATTTTGGCAAGTTTTTGACGCAAATAGCCCGTAGAGTTTTTACACGTTAATGTTTGACAAAATAAAACACTGTTCAACGCACCTTTGTTGCCTCAAATGCATTAAACGCTCCACTACTGCCAGGCGCCACGTTCGTCCGGGGGCCTTGATGTTCGTCGGCATGAGACCACAGCTTCGTGCTGCCGTTCGCGAAAGATCCGTGTGTCTTACACCTGACCGGTCGCTTCGAGGGACATCTTGGCGTCGACACCTTTCAGCACGTGCGTTCGTGTGGGCCGGACATAGCCGACCCGAGCGCCGCGCTTCAGGAATCATTGACCCGCGCCCCCCATAATCATCCGTACTTCCGTCCCATGGCCAGCGACGCTGCAGCAGCCTTGATTTTTTTCCAGAGCCCGTAATTATTTGTTATCCGAGCGAAAGCCGTGGCGAGACCCGGCGTCCGGTGACAGAGGCTTCGGCTTTGTCGACTGCGGACTATGGTGCCAAAGCCGCGCCTCCACGACGCCCGGTGAACGGCCGCGCGAAAGTGTAACAAATCGGTCGTGTGTGGCCCGGTGCGCGCGCCGCGGGGACCGGTGACGCACGCGGCGGCCGCAAAAAGGCGCCGTGCCGCGACAGCTTTATAATGACAGAGGCGGCCATCTGGGCGACGTCCGGCCACGCTCGGTGCGGCCGCGGCCGGCGCAAAAACGGCCACATGCTCCCCGCGGGATAGCGCGCCCAGCCGCCGCCGCCGCCGCCGCAGGGACCGCGCCGGGTCGACCGCCACCCGATCATCGTCGTCATTGAGGCTCAACGACGCGCTCAGCTGCCGAGGCTGTATGGCGTCGCCTACCTTTCACCCTGACAGGAAGGGCGGGCGCCGCGGGGAATCGAGCCCCGGACCTCTGGTTCCGCAGACAGCGGAGTGGTAAATGCAGTCACATCGACCACACTACGCTACCGGCACCTTCGCCACCCTGACCTGGGCCGACGAACGGAGAGGCAGCTGGCTGGCCGTCGCACCGCGCGCTGCTCCGGTGGATCCACGGCTACAGGGTCCCACGCGGGGCCATTCGGAGCGTGGTCCGCGGCGAACACGGGATCATTTTTCATCGGGCGTTCTCCTGGCGATTTAGAATTTCAAATAGACGTCTGCTTAGCGTTGGTCCGAGCGCTGTTGCATGGGTCCCTGGGGCGCCGAGCTGGGGACGGGCGCGATAATGCATCACGCTGGAGCCGACGGATAACCATTTGACAAGTCCCTCCCTGAAACGGTTCACACCGCCGCCTTATCTCGATAATAAATGACCGCGTTTAAGATGGATGAAGTGGGCCAGAAAGCTCTGGTGACTACTGACTGCCTTCATGCCTCGAGATATCGGCGCACAGTTTCAAACAATTTCGCCAGAGCGTTGAGCGGAATTTCAGGTGGCTTTAACCTACGGCATGGAGGGTTCCAAATGCCAATTATGCATAGGCATAAGCATAACAAAAGCGAACCATTCTAGTGCCATCCCATCGATGGAAATGTGCGCACGAAATATGAGTGACGTTCTAGTTTGGAATTAGATTCATTAGATACGTTTCAAATACCTCGAACTTAGTTAAACATCTAATACCCGGAGCACACTCACTTCATTTTCCATGCGAATGCCAGTTTTAACTAATGGTAGCTAGGACATACAGCATTGGATGGTGCTATCACGGTTGTAGCCGCGTCTCTTATCATAAGAATAAAAATCAGGACAGAGGTATCAAGCTGAAATCCGTTGAGAAACAGGCCTAAAAGTTATATTTCGATTGAAAACTTTTTGAAAAGTTGCATCATTCTAGCAAATCGGGAAGAAACAAAGTTCCGTTTTGGGAAAATTGGGGGGACATGTCGCTTCCTTTCGTGATTACACTCACATGGGATAGAAAGCATTGCACATGTTTCACGTGCTCTTATTTTCCATTTGCTTTATCGCTGTACCGTCCAGGCGTGCACTAAAATCACGGCAGATCGTTTGACCATTGACCATGACTGATAAACGCAGCCCTTGTCCAGGCCTACGCACTGCTGTCTGTCCTGCAGCAGTGCGTTGCCAGCAGGGACACATCTCAAGCTGGCCTTCTGGCGCCGTGCTCCTGTCCGCCCCTCTCTCCCATACCCGGCCTCCTCGCCGTCGCCCACTCCGAATCCCCTCTGAGCCCACTGTCGCGCGCACAAAAACAAAACACTAACACTCGGCCACGTGAGGATTCCGAACAGATTACAAGTTGACGGAGATAAAGCTAAACCGCACGGTCCACTGCAACCGGAGAGGGCAGAATTCCGACTCGATAAGGTCGCCATCGCTGGCCGTTTGTCACGCGAGGAGGTGGCGGGGTCCCACGTGCCACCTGGCGGTAGGCCGCGGCGGACGGCTGTGTTTTGCGCCGCGCGGACCGCAGCCACGCGGCCAAGGAAGCCACACCGCGGCGGCCGGCCGCGGCGAACAACAGCCTGAACGGCAGCCGGCCGGCGGCCGCGACAGCTCGCTGACGACCGCGATCGTCTAGCCGGAAGCAGGCGATCATCCGGCGAGCGGCGCCGGAGCCGGGCGTCCGGGCTGCACCGGAGCCGTGGGCCGATGCCGGCGTCCGGGCCTGCACCGGAGCCGTGGGGCGGTGCCGGCGTCCGGGCCTGCACCGGAGCCGTTGGGCGGTGCCGGCGTCCGGGCCTGCACCGGAGCCGTGGGGCGGTGCCGGCGTTCGGGCTGCACCGGAGCCGTGGGCCGGTGCCGCAATTCGGCTGCACCGGAGCCGCATGACGCCGGGGCGGGAACGTCCGGGTGCACCGGAGCCGTGGCCGGTGCCGGCGTCCGAGTTGGCACCGGAGCCGTGGCCTGGGCCGGTGCCGGCGTCCGGGCTGCACACGGAGCCGTGGGCCGGTGCCGGCGTCGGGCTGCACCGGAGCCGTGGGCCGGTGCCGGCGCTCCGAGGCTGCACCGGAGCCGTGGGCCGGTGCGGCGTCCGGGCCTGCACCGGAGCCGTGGGCCGGTGCCGGCGTCCGTGGCTGCACCGGAGCCGTGGGCCGGTGCCGGCGTCCGAGCTGCACCGGAGCCGTGGGCCGGTGCCGACATCCGGGCTGCACCGGAGCCGTGACGCCGGGGCGGGACGTCCGGGCTGCACCGGAGCTGTGGGCCGGTGCCGGCGTCCGAGCCTCCACCAGAACCGTGACGCGGAGTGGGACGTCCGTGCTTCCACCGAACGGTGACGCCGGACCAGACGCTCGTCGCTCACATCGGAGCGGGGGACGAGCGATGGATGGGCTGGTGCCGTATCGGCAGCGCATACCTCGCGCCGGATTTGGCAAGGAGTCGATGTGCTGCTCAGATACCATCGCACCCGGCGGACACAGCCGGCGTGTGGTGCGCCTCGGGGCTGAGCTGACGCATGGTGCTGCCTGCCGATGCTCAGAAAGCTATCTCACAAGCTGCCCTGTGTGCCCATAGGCGCGGGCAGGCGAACGAGGGGATGTTTTACAACAACATGCGAGTTTCTAGGGCGGAATCGGGTGATGGGGAGCAGTGGCACTACGCACTTCCTCCTATACCCTTCCCCTCCCCCTCATCCGGCGGAAGTTGGACGTCGCCCATGGTAAAAAGCAACGTCTGTCAGCTGAGCAAGGGCTGTGGAAGGAAGGAGCAGGACTTTGCCGTTCACATTTCCAGACGAAAATAGCATTATCAACCCATCCATGTTGCATGGAAGAAAGCGAGTCCAGAGACAAGGTACATCCCCATCTCCACAAATGATCCGTTGTAACTGGTCTTTCGGTGTTGATTTCCGATCCATAAGCACGGCACTCAGACTTTTCCCCAAAAAACCGACATGGAAGTCCGCCCTTTACGGGCGGCAAGGGCGCTGGACGGCAGCAAAAAGGTCGCATAGTTGCAAGCTTAAAATATGTCCATGCCATGTCCCAAGGCAATGCACAAACCAATAAGCGGTTCATGCTATGGAACCCATCGTTCGGGCAGGTACGGTCCAACCTGGCGCGCTGGGCCCAGCCCTGAGACCAGTCAGGCATGATCTGTCACCCAGCTTGGCCGCCGCCGGCCGGACAGCCTCGGCGTCCCGCCCGAAGTCGACCCGAGCGTCCAAGGAGATGATGCGCGAGTCCTGTTCTCCGGGGCCGCCCGGCCTCAGCGCGACAGCCCTCATGCTGCTCGGACCTCGGCGGCGTGAGTGGAATCGAGGCCGTAAATTAGCCTTTATCGGCAGTCTCGCCATGTTACGCATTCTGTCCCCGAGCCGAGACACACCGGCCGCGATCCGGGACGCTCGGCGGTGGAGGCCTACTGGAGACGGCCGCGTGCTGCGGCCCTGATGGCCTCGCAGCACGCCGGTCGACCCCGACCGAACCGAGTTGCGAAGGCAGCGCGAGCGGGGCCGCGCCGCTGCGGCACCGCCAGCCCAAGTGGGGTTTCGTGTCGCCCTAAGAGTCTTCCATTCTTTGGCTGAGCGCTGTGCGATAAGCCGCCGGTATCCGTGCACTACTTTCGATGGCCCTGAATTGCCATCGTGATGTGTCAGCCGGGGTCAAACTATGCCAACGTCGTGGTCGCGGCAAAGTTGTCACTGATGTTTTGTTGTTGTTTTTCGCTACAGAAAGGTCGGTTTCGTGACGCTCAAACATCGTTCAACTGTACCGACATCCACCCCACCGTAACCATGCCACGTATCTATGCGCTGGTTGTCACTGCTGGCTGTGCTAATGGCCATCGCGAGCCATCTGGATAACACACATTAGTGGCCTAGTGGAGGCCATCAATGGCCACAAATATGTCAAACGGTAAAACAAGCAAGTATCTACCTCGTAACCGAATGCAAGGTGACTGAATGCCAAGTCCGGAGATCAGCAATTAAGGGCGGAACTTTTGGGGGGCACGAGTGGATCGCGTGTCCCTCTGTAATCGCAGTGGAGGTCCGTCCTCACGGAGCGCACAAGGGAAAGGGACGCTTCGCACGATGCGCAGTGCAGCCGTCCTCCACAGATCAATATGAGATGAGTGCGGATGGATGAGAGCTAGTGGCGTTTTGAAAGCAGAAGTTTCCGAAACACTACCAAACTATACGTCCGACGTGAAGCAATTACTGAATATCACTAACCCCAGAAAAGCCTGAAGTTAGCAATATCGCTAGACCTCAAAAAATGTCTTGGCCACAAAAACATGAGAAGCTTAGAGCACATGAGGCTCCAGGAACATACAGGAGGGCATTCAGAAGCGGCAGGACCCTAAGAGATGCCAGGGTTCCAGAAACAGCAAAGTTCAGAGGAATCAAGGGCCATCAAAAATGCTAGAGACGTGGGGGAAGGGTTCCCGAAACAACATGCTGTCTCAGAAGACCAAGGAAAGGGTCTACCTCAAAGGACCAAGAAGGCCTGTTTAATCCGGAAAGTGGTCGCTGAAAAAGACCAGCATCTCCTGCTTTTGGCGCTGCTATGGTGAAGTGACAGGATTCAGAAATACAACGACGATAATTAGCCCTCCTACAACAGCTTCCAGCGCCGTCTGCTGTAGCGAAAAGATTGCAATGCCGCGGTCGTCGCTGATTGCATCATTGCGCCTTAATATTCGCAGAAGATGCTTCCTTCCAGCTCAGGTGCCCCAAGACGCAAATACTGGCGAGCCCTCGCAGAGCTTTCCTGAGGGATCCGCTTCGACCATCAATTTATGTCCTGCGCTAAAATGAGATGTGGCAGCATGACAACCTCGAGCTCCAGCCAGCCACTGTGTCATCACGTCTTATTTGAACGCGGGGCATAGCATTGAAGAAACTTACCTGCTACAAATTATTTGTCTGTAATAGAAAGTACTTAAGTAGTCTTTTTGAACATCGGGTGGAACTCATTTTGATAGCTTGCTCTCAAATAAATCCTAAAGGCCGTATATACCCAGCCCCATCGCGGCAAAGCTGCTAACGACTGCGGTGTTTGTTACGCCATATCTTGAAGGCTGCCGCAGTGATGAGCGCCAGACACTCCTGGTCCTTATGGCAGATCTGCTCTAAATACTCGACACACACTCGTGTGCGGAACGGCGCCTGCGCCTGCCCGCCTGTCTTCCTTGCAGCAATCCATGTCAGGCTTCCCATGTCACGCGCTCAGTGAGCCAATTCCGATTTGAACCGCTGTTTTTCATTTTCCGAGGACATCAGACCATCACCGCCCGGCGGCTGACCCCACCCCTTCAGCAGAGAACGCGCCCCGCCACGGCGAAAGCCACTGATGCCGTTCCCAGCCGTCGGTTCGTCTGCGGGCAGTCGACCGCCGCCTGACCGTTCTCCCTGAGACTAATCCACGCTGGCGCGCCTCCATACCGCATTGTCTTCACAGACACCGCCCGGGTCGAGCGCGGCGCGTGCCATTGACCCGGCGTGCCCGGTCGGCATTGTCCCCCGTGCCGCGTGCACCGGCGCGTGGAGGCGGCGCTCGGCGGCCGGCGTGGCCGGAGCGCCGCGCCGCCACAGCTAATGACTGTAAATTTAATAACGCAGATAGCATCTGGGCCAGCGACCACTGCGGCCGCTAATGAAGGGTGAATAATGAAGCCGCGCGGCCGACCACACGGCCTGCACCGTGTGGTCCAGGCGCCGCGTGCAGGCCGCCGCGCAACGCCGTGTAATTTAAGGCAGCGCAGCGACATGAGGCGCCGTGTCAGGGCGGAAGCGTGGGGAGTGAGTGATGGTGATGTTGGCGAGGCGAGCCGGCGAAATTCGCTGCTGGGGTGACCCAGGGCGAGGGCAGGAGGTAACGCATGGTGAAGATGGTCGAAACAAGACAGCTTTGATGGAATAGTAACCAGCTAGGCGCGGTTTACGCCAGATCGATACTGAACATTTACAACTCGTACTGAGCTATCTGGATTTGTGTGTTCTCTGATGTCTGCCCGTGCGGTTCAATCATGCAATATCTACCATCTGTGGGATGCCTGGAGTGGTGAAGTGGGCTAATTTGGTCTTAGCTTAATGGCTGTTCCGACCGACGCCCCACTTTTTGACTCGCTAGATGCCAGCTGGCACGCTAATGCACCTAATTTAGCCCTGATTCGAGGTGTTGAACTGGCTTACTTTTCCCGCAAGCTGATGCGGCCATTACTCTCCATGCGTGATTAGTCAAGTGAATGGTCCATGCTCCTCCTAAGAGGTATGTTTGGTCTTTATTGCAGTGCTTTGAGGCTTATTTCTATCAATGAGCATAACAACGTAAGAATAAGGTTTGCCAGTTTAGGGGTACAAACCGGTTTCCCTATTTGCATGTCTTACCGGCCAGTAATCTGGCGCGTGAGAGATTTTACTTTCGGATGGTGAATTCCGTTCAAATGATGTGGGGGCCTAATTGACCCCTAGGATATCCCACCGATGGAATGTGTCGAAAATAATTGTTGTGTTGTGTTGCAAAAAAGTTTTCAAAATGACTGCCTGGGAGTGAGCTGTCGGAGATAAATTGTGCAGCTTCTTTAATTTTTGTAAATGAAGCACTCAGGAGCAAACAGTAGAACCAAACACAATGTATAGTGTTGTGCCTCTAAGACATCTGAACAACACCTTAGGTTAAGCAATGTTTTTCGGCGCCCATAAGGAGCAAGTAGAATGCACTTGGGTGACTGCCAGTGGGCCATGCATGATGCGCAGTCAGTGATGGAGGGAGGGGAGTATGCACTCCTAACCCCACCCCCATCTGGGCTTTTCAATCTACCAGGCCTATGTCAGTAGCGGGGCCAGGCGCGTTGTGAAGGAGTAAGGGGTAAGGGTTGGGGTAAGGGGTAAGCACACACACAAAATGAGGCGCGCGAGCCCGCAAGCATTCTAAGAACTTATCTTTCAAATATTTTCTTTTCAGTGTTGAACCTAGAAGTACCAAACTGGTGGGTTAATTTGAGCACGGTATGACGTCTGTAGTTCGCGTATTTCAATTTCCTTTTACAAAGTAGAATGCGCGGCATTTCTTTGTACGCTGCTTTGACTCTGCCCTTATTGCATTTTGTCAGACACACGCAATCTAGTGCTGAAAATACGGAAAGATGATTGCGGGACAACCTTAAGAATGGTCGTAATAATGGCGTATAAATATTTCATCCCATCAACATGGTTCGCCCTTGCTCCTGGCTGGATACGCCAAATGATGAAAAAATGGCACTAGAAGTGAATGCCTGCTGCAGCTACTCTACTTAACTTTTTAATTGCATTGCGTCTCCGCGCACACAATTTTGACATGTTTAGAGATCATGTGTTAACATGACATGATATCACATATGTTTTGGTATGCATATCTTATTCGAAGCTACCAATAACCTCCATAAGTAAGCCCACAAATAATTTACCTTTGTTAGTCCATGTGGAAAGACGAGCAACCAACTTCTTCACTTGTTGATCCTGCAACACACCTGCTAATTCCCTGCGTCACAGATAACCAATATAGGATAAGTCTTGATACAAGAACCGTGGTGTAACTCACTGTGGTTAACACATGGGCCGGGATACTCAGCGCACGACGAACGGCAAGCTCGCTCTAACCAGCCGTGTCTCGCTCTAACAGACTGTTCAATTCTCAAGTCCCTCTGGATAAAGCAATGATCTGAAGTGGTGCTATGTTGTGGGAAATTCAAACATCGATCTCTTTTACCAGTCGTATCAAACCAATGAGAAGAGATTGAGAAGCCTTGTTATAAGAAGTCAGATCCAAGTTACACTCTTCGAAAATAGACTTATGAACAGCAAATATACTATAGTGTGTGCAAATATAATTTTGCAACACTGTACACATATAGGATACGAATAATATAAGATCAAGACAATAGACGACTGACTCATTGCTCTCGACAACGCGATGGCAGTTTTGGTTGGCATCTTCAGCTGCAGCTGGAGTCCCTGGATCGAATTCGGGTCGTGCGAAGATCTTTGGGAGATAATAGCCATTTCCACGCTAGCATTTCACTGTCACATGGCGACAGAGACCTAATTTGGTACGCAACCTGAATTGAACGGAAATAGGATAACCAGGAATGAGACCCGTCGTTCGCTGTCAGACCTATCGAAATAGCAGCTAAACTTCACCCCTTAAGCATTTTTGTTTTCTCCTTACATATACTACTTTGCAAATCTACGTTTGCTGATTTGGTTCCATGGACCTAGATCACAAAGTACAGTAAGCGTGAAATTACGGACAGATACATTATTATGAAGCAAAAATCGTGTCAGCTGTAATTTTTACCAGGTATATTGAAACCTTTACTCACAAACCATGCGTTTTGGTCCTGATTAATTCACTTTTCGCACATACCAGATCTGGCACCAAATTAGTCCTGTCTGACGTCAGCATGGCAATGGCTAATCTCACCATCGCAGTCGTCGGCCCTCCAAAGAGGGTGCGATAATACGCGTCGCGTTCCTTTATAAAATTATATTTTGCGCGCGAAACCAAAGTTTGCTAACCCCTGCCCATGAACGATAGACCGGGAGCGCCTCTGCCGCAGTCTCTCAGCGACGAACAAAACAGGAAGCCCCTCCCTGAACCCCCCTGGTAACAAACAAAGCCAGGGGTGGCGACAGGCCTAACAACATTAAATATCAACATGTTAAAGGCCTATACATGAATATGTTCGTCTTTTGCGTATTGCACACTGGCAAACCAATGCACATCCGAAATCCGGGATCAATACGATTGGAGGACAAGAGTCATGTACAAGTGAGTTTGTTTTGATACCAAAAAAGGAAGTTCAGAAATCGCACTGGGTTTAGCACACCGGCACCACCCTTAATGTATGTGCACAGGTTTGGAGGTCTCCGCGCATGTCTGGTGCCGAGAGAGCACCAGCTTTAAATGGATGTGCTTGACACCGGTGATCGTTCGCTGACTCTGTCATTGCACCTGCACTGTCAGCCCAGATGACGCCCAAGGAGGTACCTCCGATGTTGATTCAGTAGTGGCTGCCGGTACTCTAGAACCAGGTATTTGTACCATGCAATCTGATTCACCCACGAAGTTGATAAAATTGAAATGACAAACAATCTATCCATCCACTTTCGGCCGACCAGACTGGGTCCAGAGAGCGAAACTACAATTTAACGTCTGTGTAATGTGCGCAGCACGGACGCACGGGCCAAAAGGCCAGTCCAATTTAACCTAATGTGCGTCATCAGTGATTTAGCAATACAAACTTTGGGAGAAAAGTGTGCTGTTCTGGACCAAATGCTTTTATGCGTAGCATATGGCTGCTATGTCATTGGTCACCCTTATGACATCATAACTGAGGGCGGATGAAAGACATGTTTTCATCGCTGCTGTTTACCCATGGTTGATGATGGCATGCCATGTACTTAACATGACTGAACAGCACCGTAGACACGTCTTACGTGTATGAAGCTACTATATAAACATATATATATATATATATATATATATATATATATATATATGCATATATATGCATATATATATATATATGCATATATATGCATATATATATATATATACGTATATATGTACATATTATATATATGCATGTACAGTGTGGCTACGAAGGCAAAAGCGCCAAGATATTGCCACTCTTGCATTTTTGTTCAGATGAGTAACAGGAGGTGAACTGCCGAGTTGTTCCCGTTCTTTAACTTTTTCTTTGGGTAACAGTGCCGCTTGTCTATAACACAAAGTACTGTCATAATGATAAAGCCATTGCGCATCCTACAGGCCCCAATTCAAGTCAAAATTTCGCAGCAGTATCTCAGCGGGAAGTGCCATAAGTTGTCAGGAAAGCGGCATTTAGATCAAGAGGAGATAGGGCAGTAGCATTTGCATTTGGTCCAAAGCGATTTCTCGGTGAACACCTGAGGTGAACATCAGACTGTTATTCATGCTTCCCGGCTGTGGTCCGCCGGCACCGCCAGCCACATTGTCCCAATTTCATCACCCGGAAAGTAATATTCGTCGCGCGGGGCTGGACGCTATGAAATGTTATAGCGGAGGAGATTGGCCGTGAATTAGTGTTGAGTGTCGGGGTTCGTTGTGTTGCGTCCCGCTGATTCCCGCCGCGGCCAAACGGCCGGGAAATTGGATCATACATCAGATCGTCCGGCAACAAATGAGACAGGCTGCCACTGTTAGAAACGGCCTGCTGCTCGGCTCCTATCTGACCGCCGTTTGCCGCGTTTAGCCAGGTCTAATTGGGAGCGGGGGGGGGGACTCGAAATGGATTTCCCTTCCATTTGTTGAAAACCGACCGCGCTAGGACTTACCGTGGTTGTGCAGCAAGGTGTCTTTATTTGATGCGAGCGCGGGTTTAAGTACGGCTCGTATGTGGCTTGAGCAAGAAACCTTTAAGAGCTTTCGCCAAACAGATCCATTTCTTTTCTTCTGCCTGGTTGCTCGTATTCTTGCGTTCTGAATCTGACAGATTCAGAAAATTCAAACGGAGAACAGAAAATTTCGGAACTCGACTGGGCTGGGAGGCGGATGAATTTACTGTCTTATGCCTACATACATATTTATTCAGGGGCCACCATCAAATGGATTTTCGAGCTTCCACGTCCATCTACATGCAAAAGTCACAGAAGGTGACACAAGCAACGCAGAAGTATGCGGCACACTACAAGACAAGATTCGTCCATCTCCTTGGCAAAAAGGTCACGACAAATTGCGCGAAACAGGAATCACCGGCACCCGAACTCAGTCCGGACACGCGGCAGCTGCCGCTCCTCGACGTCCGTCGCTCGAGTAGCATTGGCTGAAACATCACGGCGGTACGCGACACGCTCTCGTAGCGTCTCCGGCGTGTAGGTGACTGTGAGGATATTACGCATGATAGTAATAACGCGTTCACATATAAGTTCGATGCTTTTGTGCCATCGTAGCTCGTGCAGTGTGGGTATCACTTGGTCCCGGCATGTGGTATTACATGTGATATGGGGCTTGAGTTCGAAACACTTTGCACTTGTCAGATCTGTGTCACATTACAGCTCCCCGCCCGACACACGGTATCGTAGTGGGGAAAAGCAAGTACCTAGCTGTGACTGTTTGTTTTCGTTGCATTTACCGAGCATGCATGCAAATTCACCCACATGTAAATGCCATGCGAGTAAGGTTTTCTGTAACCACAAGTGGTGCGCTGGCTATCACGCTATCTGGCTGGTCAGTAAAAGCTACATTAGTGTCCTAGAACTGTCGACTTCGGGTGTAAAACAAAACATATATGGGAACGAATTTTTCACTCATGCCTGGTATGGTCTAACCACACATACTAAACCCATATTTTCCTTTCGGATGTTCCTATGATGTCACCCAAGTCCTAGCTCACTTGAAGCCACCAAGCATAAACAAGGCTCCACAGACACTGGATACCTATGGCTACATTTTGCCTCACCTACATCTGACAGGTGTGTGAACCATTATGTTTGATTTACTAATTCAGCATCCAGACCTAAACCTCGGCAACCTACCTGTCTGTTGCTCCAACCTAGATCTGAACAATAAAAGTGCATCCCCATGGAATGTTTTGTGATATTTGTTGACTACAAATATGAGCGGTTGAGATGCACCTAGCTGGACCATAGATAGATAGATATGTGGACCCAGAGTAGATATAGATATATAGACCCAGACATCATAGATATATAGACCCAGAGTTGACTTGTGCTAGGCTGCACGTACGCACACAGCACACCAGCAATACCTTACCGCGGTGGAAGGATGGCCAGGACAGTGCAACGAGAAGCAACACATCTTACTTAAGTTTACACCAGTGAAAAGTGCCTAACAAGCTGCATACGAGCCGCCTACCATACAGACTAGCCCTGAACGTTGGCCTGAATGTGCACAGACCAAGGGCACTAGGTACCTTAAAGCCCGACAGCCCCAGCGACTGTAGCCGCTCGCATTAATCAATCTTGGTTTTGTATAAAAAACTTACAAACAACTTACAGCTGTGTACCCAAAATATAACTATGTTTTGTATCCCCAAATCTGTTTTGGTCATACTATGCAAAGGCCACGCAAAGTCTGGTGGATAATTTTACTCCAAGTCATTTTTTCCGAAGAGATTTGACTACTTAATTGCACCGCTCCCAAAATGTAGGAGTGGAAACTTCAAGAAATGTCTTTTAAATGAAATGTAAAAGCCAAACGTTTCCTTCAAACGCTCATTTGTATAGCTTTTAATTAAATGAATTTATCAAAAATTCGGACGAAAAACTCTGAGCCGTCGTATTTATCTAGTTACTTTTGTGTTCCTTGGTCTCATACGAAGGTGACACAAACATATTTTTCCTTTCTTATACATCGTCTTTAAAGCTGTTATCTATAACTTAAAAATTAGCCGATTCCTCTGCAAAATTAGCAAATTTCAAGGTTGTTCACATTTCATAGACATATTGGATCAATGCCCCAGTCACCTAAACACGTTTTACAAACACTCAAGAGTTACATGCGATTGGTTGCCAGTTAAGAAGATCAGTTGAAGCTAGGCAATTTATTTTCATCGACAATTTCACCTTGGTAAGCCTCCATTTTGCGGTTTTTGGTACATAGCACGGCTCATTTCGGATACAGTTAAGCCATCCCAGCTTCGATATCTCACCAAATTAAATTATTCTGCTGCACATAGCCTTGGGACAGAATTGGCACAGCTAACACGGAACTGAGCTCTTCTTACTTTTTTCGCATTTTAATCTTGTAGTTTGGTAGGTATGATTGTAATCACATTTTTAGACCCTCTCTGTCAGCAAGACGTACGTCTTTGTATTTGGAGGAGCAGAAAGAAACTCGCCTTCAAAGGATACCGATTTTCCCCTTTGAGGCACCTAATCGTTAGCCTTACCTTGCTTATTTTCAAAAGGTAATGTTTAACTAGGTTTGGTAATGTTCTTTTATATATCCTATCAATTTTGCTCATCAGGCAAATCATGATGCCCCAAGATATTTAATTAAAATATTTCGTTCCATGTTCTCCATCGTTTGATCCCAATTTGTTGAAATGGTCTCTCATGCCTGTCACAGCAAGATTTTGTTCATAGCTGCCATGGATTGCTGACTGGCAAAACTGCGCTGTGGATGTGCACTATATCTATTCATACAGAAATAGCCTAGGCTGCATGGCAATCACCACAGTATTGCAAAATTGCACTCATGAATGTGTCATGTGTCAGTGTAATGACCTGAGATGTGAGAAAACAACATTTTTGTCATGTTTATGCGATTGCTCTCATGTCAAATTAAAATGCATGTCTGTGTGAGTCGGGGCATCTCCCACTGGCCCATAGCTCAGAAGCGATTCTGGCTCACTTTTTAAGCCTGTAACCCACGGCGATTTTAGACTACCATGCACTTCTAGCGTGCTATAACCAAGCACCCCCAGGCAACACCGCTGGAAACCGCGGCAAATTGTTTCTGATGAATCACACCCGACCGATCCGTCACAGCATGAGTCGTTTCCTCGGCATCCGATTTCGCCAATTTCAAAATTCATCCATCACCGTCACGGCGGCTGACGCGCTTCCGTCACGGCCCCGTAGCGAGTGCTGCCGCGGCCGGCCCGACCGGAAGCGGGGGTGCCGGGCGGCGGCGCGGCGTTCCAGGCCGGCGGGCACGGCCGGTGGGCGGGTTGCCACGGCGCCCGCCGCCCCGCCCGGCGCCACCGGCGGCGGCCATCGCCTGCTGCAGCGGCCGTCGCTCGACCAATGGCGGCGCGCCGTTGGCCCGGATGCCACCTCTGCCTCCTGCATCCGCCAGCTGACGCCAGGATTGGCCGGCCGACCCAAGGTCGGCTGATTAATCAGCGCCATTAGGGTGGCGGCGACATGAATCATGCAGCGGCGCGTGGTGTCCGTGTATTGCACGTCAGGCGCCGAGCGCGACAGGCCATCTGGAGGCCGGGCCTGAGACGGACGCCCCACCCTGCACGGTTGACAGGCTGCAATAGGCGCGGCTGCTGCCGTGTGGAGACGCGCCGCCACGCTCCGCTACGCTGGTCACGTGTCAAGTGCGCACCTACACGGCTGTAAGCGGGCAGGGCGACGATAGCTGGCGCGTTGCCCACCTCCGCCCGCTCCGCAGAGCCCCGCCGCTCAGATGGTGCGGTGCACACAGCCGGAGGCGGTGCCTTACCTGTTGCGGCTGTCCTTGACCATGAGGAAGAACCCGCCTACGCCCCAGCCGGTGCCCCACGAGTTCTCGACGATCCAATATTGTTGCCGTCCTCGCTGCCGTGGCCCACGGCCAGCACGCCGTGGTTCAGCTGGCCAATGCCCGTCTTGCAGTTCTCGTTGTTGTAGATGCCGTGCGAGTACAGCTGGAAGTCAAAGTGTGACGCGTCCATACCGACCGCTACCGGGCCCACATTGCCGACGGCGTCCACCAGCTCAGTCTCGTCCTGCAACTGGATGATGGTCGATGCGGAGCAGTGCGCCACAGCCTTGTCGGCCTCGTAATTGCACGAGTGGTGCGTGCGCACTGTATACCCGTAGTCAGCCTCGGCCATGATGCTGCCATGAAAGCGGAATACATCTCACCACCGTTGCATGATTCGTTGCCGTACTCGAATGAGCAGCCAACGATCTGTTGCTCAGAGACCGACACCAGGCTGTTGCCGGCCAGTTTCCAGGAGCATTCCAGAGCGCCGGTCGTGGAGAAGGCCCAGCACGAGCCGCACTGGCCCTGGTCCTTCGGCTTCGTGACGGCGCCCTGGTCGCGCCAGTCGGCAGCGTCTGGCGCGGTCCGACCGGTCCCCTGGAACGGCCGGCCCTGCAGCCGCTCCTCGCTCGGTCGGTACCTGCCGCCAGAGACGGACTGTCACCGCACACAGAGCGTCAGGCGTGTGCACACACGGGGATGGGGTGAGGCGGATGGCTCGACTCGGTTGGTACCCGCCGCCAGAGATGGACTGTCACCGCACACAGAGCGTCAGACGTGTGCACACACGGGGATGGGGTGAGGCGGATGGCTCGACTCGGTTGGTAACCGCCGCCAGAGGCAGAGACCGCCAGAAATGGTGTGTTACTGCACGCGCTGGGGCATTGGTGGGGCAGATTGGTGCCTGGCGCCAGAGACGGACAGCCACTGCGTACACTAAGGAAATGGTGGGGCAGATGGGATTCCCGACTCGGTCGGGACCTCGCGCAGGCTGTCACTGACGTCCTGGGTAAAGTGACTGTCACTGCACACAGAGCGCCAGACGGACCGTCGCTGCACACCATGTCAAATGAGCGGCTAGTGGCCTGTTCTAGAGGCATACATGAGGCTCGAACGTCCAGCTGACGTACATTGGCACCCAAGTTTCGGCGTGGGCACAAGCACAGTGTCATGGCAAATTGACCGCAAACAAAAACACCAGAAGTGATTATTCATGCCTTGAATTTGTTTTGCCAGACTATGGGTATGCCACGCATTTTATTGAAACCTTCCAGGCAGGGGCGTCACCTTGATACCTTAGGGGAAACCTTTGCCCCCAACCTGACCCACCCCAACCCCAATGCTGACTCGAACCTCCTCAATGCTCCCCGGCATGTGAATATGAAAGGGAACGCTTGGCCAATGAACTACAGCAAATGCCGCTGAACTGCTGGTACACAAGATACCTGGACACCTTACTGTGAATATCATCTTCATTTTGCACCCAATATATATAGTATAGTAAAGTAATAGTAAAAAAGTAAAAAAAAGTGAAAATAGTATAGTAATACACTAATTTTGAAAAGCTGAAGTAGTAAATGCAAACACCATTCTGCTAATCTAGTACTGAAACGATAATAAATAGTGATGGTATAGTATGGTGGCCTGAATGAAAGCTGACTGACGTTCTCCCCAACAATGAGTGTCTGCCGTACAGTCGTGACCGTGGTGGCATTTTAATGTCAATCCAATGGCAAAACACGAGCAGCGTCACTGATAGTCGGAGATTCCAGGCCTGTCAAAGAGTTACTACAGCACTGATCCAGATGTCCCCCGGGTGGTCCAGGACGCACAAGCTGCACCTGCTGCACAAGCTGCACAAGCTGCCGCAGGCGGTCGGTTGTCCTGCCGGTCTCGCAGACGGTGATGCAACTCATCTCGAATGTGAAGACGGCCTTGAGATCTTAATACCCTTTGGAGGTTTGCTGGCTTGTCAACGTGGACGTGGTTCTTGAGCTTACCCCTCAAAGCATGAAATCCAGAGGCGAAAAAGCGGCGAGTGCGAAGCCACAGCACGGCAGCATTCAGCCGATGTGCAATTCAGGGAAATGCTTCTTCAGCCAACCCAGCGAGCCACGTGCCGTGTACGGTGTCACCTCGTCCTCCTGGAGCCACTTCCCGCTCCGATCAATCCCGTGAAGTGGCCCCCGGGCCGCCCTGAACGGTAACCGAGCAGCAGCGATGGAGCAGTCTGCAATGGCGTTGACAGGATCCTCGCTCTGGTCCTCAAAACATTTCTGCAGGGTCACAATTTGACGAATGTGAGACCACTGATGACTGTCATTGTTTTGCATGATTTATTACCATTGAAGGGTCATGCAAATGTCCCCACTGCCTTCACTGTGCGAGAGATGCACTTATCCCTGTTCAACAAAACGCGGGTTAACTTTTATTTGGCCCACCCTGTATGAGCGGTAGTTTCACATACAGCCAACTTGATTGTGCTATATTGCTGCAATTTCTTTGCAAACCTGATGCTGCTGTATTGTTAACCCGATATTTTACGCGCAATTGGGAGGCCTAACTCAGTGTTTTGGTATCCGTTCACCCGGAAAGGAGGGCTTATTGAGCATCATTAAGTTTACACGACTGTGAATCACAAGACCCCCCCCCCCCCCCTCTCACACACACACACACCGCACTCTCCGCATCTGTTACATAAATATTCCTTTCTTAGAAGCCTTGGCGTGTGCAGAACTGTAATGTTATGATGGGGTAAACATTTTTTTCAAAGATCTTGTCCGACGCTTTTGATTTGATGCCTCTGGAGTGAGCGTCCACACTAACCACTGTTAGTTGCGTGAGCCCTAATCTCAATATCCCATGGTAAAATTCCAGGTCAACGGCATAATCTGACGGCGAAAGCTTTGCGTGCCACAGTGCTTGGCGTGGTCTGCCCTGCTCTCTGACGTCACTTGACTTTCAGCGCGGCGTCTGCCACCGCCGCAGACTATCCCAGTCAGGGATAGTCTGCAGCGGTCAGGTATAGTCTGTTTGTCCCAGTCAGGGACAAGCAGCGAAATCGGACCCGTCCCACCAATGGTGGGTGAACCAAAGGACAAGCCCTCTTACCAACTGAGAGATTGGGATGGGCCATGACGTGTTTAATGTTGGTTTGTTTCAATGTTTTTTGTTCGTTTCGTTGCCCATTCCAATGTTCGTTGAGAGAGTCCTTCAGCTCAGATTCGCTGTTCAAGGAAATGTTTTTCATTTGAAGGTATTAAAGCAAGCATCAGATGTGATGGCGCAAGATCTCTTATAGCTATTAGTGTTCTTTTTAAATGAGAAAGGCTACTCTAAACAGCACAATTATCTGCTTAGTAAACATGCTCCTCAATGCATCATGGTTTGATTAAGCTATCGTACCTTTCACAACATTGATGGAGAACCAATTGACGGCCATTTTAGCTGTAAATCGTGCACACGCATGTCAGATATGAACGCCTCGACAACTTTATTTTTCGTGGCCTTAATCGCCGTATAACTTATGCAATGAAATAATTGAATGGTGTTATGATGTCGTAAATGCCGAGGTGACTTTGAAATATTTTCCCTGAAATACACTCCCCATTTTTGGGGGCGAATAGCTCAGAAACTAGAGTGGCTTAGGTCTTAAGAAGGACAGGATCGTGGGCAGCATCAAAAGATCTTACAGGTGGATATTCCAGTTCAAACCCCATGTAAATGTTGAACAACAATGTATACCGTTTTTATAGCATCTTGCCTGAGTTTGCCAGGCTACGCCGTAAATTACGCTCTATTTACGGCTTGGGTCACTTTAAATTCACACAAAATGACACCTATTCCAGGTCACTACCAGTCAAATACCAGTCCGTCGACTCGCTAAAGTTTTGTTCACTGAATCACCTCCCACTCAAAACTTTTTACAGAACTGTAGTTCCACGTCGGCTTCGAATGAAAAACTTGTATTCAGCACCACGTAATTTTGGAACTGGCCACGTGTTCTAACACACACCCGGGTGGCCCGGTTGGATACCCTTTGCTCGGGGGGAGTCAGTTTGGCCCACTCCTGAGACCTCAGTAACTAAAAGAGCTAGAGACACCAAATTTACAGGGTGTATTGATCTGTACGTGAGCTCACCTAGGTCAAAGTTTGAGGTTCTCAGATCATGACCTTTGGGTCAAATAAGGTCAAACAGGGTCAAATTCCACGTTGGTCTCCAATTGCCTCCTTGAGCCTAAGTACTGTTCTAAGCAAAGGGTTATGTGCTCATTTAAGCTTAGTGACCTTGCTTGCCCTTTTGAAGGTCGTAGTGACCAAAATCATACAAGACTGCTTTGAGTTTTCATTTGATTAAGCGATAAAAATTACGCCAGGCAGCATGCTAATAAAAACGAAATGTTGACCTGGGTCATTTTAGATCAGTGACCTTCTTTGACCTGAAATAAGTCCATGAAAGGTGTATTACGCCGTTCCTGCTATCAATAAATTTGAAATGGGCACCAGCAACTACCCCATGCAGCAAGTCCCAGAGTAATAAAACACGTTGGTTTTGACCTTGGTCCGACCTTCATACCTCAGCCTAGGTCAGTGTAATTTGCTCATTCAATTGTTGTGTTACCTAAGAAAGTACCTCAGAGATGTATGGCTTTGTCTAACACCCCGTTGTTGGATCAGACTAAACGATTCCCTAGAAATTGCCTTCGCTGAAACCATGGTTTGACTTTGACCTGGCATGGGTCAGCGACTTTTTAAGGTACATCCAAAAGAATGCATGCCAGACGATCCGCCATTCAATTGTCCACAGCTATGCAACATTTGGTGCAGCTACGCCGCGCCGCTCGGGAACCATTCCGGAACAAACCTTTGGAGGGGTCAATTTGAACTCCACCCGAGCGCGTGTTGAAATGTTGACATGGGAGTTGCAAAACAAAGTGGCTGAAAACCGAGGAGGAATTGGAATATGATGGTAGGTTATCTTAACTTAATCAGCTCAGTTCCCCAACTAATCAGAAAATGACACCCCTGTCTTCGTGATAGGAAATCAATCATATCTGCCGCATAAAAAATATTCATGGACCATGGGGAAAAACCAAAGCATCATCACCTGCGTCAACACGCACGTTTTCCTACCAATTAATACTGATCCCATATCGCTGTGAGTTTCACAACCTGACACTACAACGCACACTATTGGTTTTATAGCAGCATGTTTTCTTATGACGGTATTGCACCGTATTGAGTAGGAACAGTCCAAAGTTCCTGAATATTTTTAGGCTCCTGACATAGACAGATTCGGTCAAATCAGGTAAGTAATAGACTGCAAGCCTTATTTGCATGTGTATGTGCGCAGATTAAAAGGGTATTCCTATGTTGAGCCTCCGGTTGATGAAACCAGGCACCGTACGCTGATGGCATGCGGTATGTGATTGAAATATACAGTGGTACCAAAATCGGTTTTTGCGCTAGGTCAGTATGATTTAAACAGCGCTTCATCGCAACGATAGTGACTTGCTTCCTTCCAACTCAATCTGCATCAATACCATTAATCAGCTGGTATGTGACATGCAACATGGTCAAATACAAGCACAACCTTGGCGGTGTGGACCAGGAAGATGCTGAGGAAGTGAGATCATTATGATACAAGAGACCAAGGTAACAAGAGGCGGCTATACCAGAACGGGTTGTAGGCGGAATTTGGCAAACAAAGACGTCTGGCAAACTCGAGCTGTCTGTCAGGCGCGTGTGGACCGGATGGTGCGTTCTAAAGCGGCGGCGTGTCGGGTAAAGGAGACCGGATAGTCTGGTCTAAGAGGCGGCGTGTCGGGTAATGCGGATTGTATGGTGGGGTCTAAAGGGCGGCGTGTCGGGTAATGTGGACCGGATGGTGCGGTCCAGAGCGGCGGCGTGTCGGGTAATGCGGACCGTATGGTGCAGTCCAAAGCGGCGGCGCGTCGGGTGATGTGGACCGGATGGTGCAGTCTAAAACGACGACGTGTCCGGTAATGTGGACCGGATGGCGCGGTCCAGAGCGGCGGTGTGTCGGGTAATGCGGACCGGATAGTGCGGTCCAGAGCGGCGGTGTGTCGGGTAATGCGGACCGTATGGTGCAGTCCAGAGCGGCGGCGTGTCGGGTGATGTGGACCGGATGGTGCGGTCCAGAGCGGCGGCGTGTCGGGTAATGCGGACCGGATGGTGCGGTCCAGAGCGGCGGCGTCTCGGAGGAGTCCCGGTGTGTCCACCGGCCGCAGCGGACTGAAGCGGACACCGCTAGTCCTCGGGATACATTGTCTGCACGGATGTTTGTGATGGGATTTGTGACGTGACGGGTGCCAGCGGCAACCGTCATCCTGTTCACGGACAGGTCCATTGTACGAGACATCAACGTGATGGGCGCCAGCGGCACCCGTCATCCTGTTCACGGACAGGTCCATTGTACGAGACATCAACGTGATGGGCGCCAGCGGCATCCGTCATCCTGTTCACGGACAGGTCCATTGTACGAGACATCAACGTGATGGGCGCCAGCGGCACCCGTCATCCTGTTCACGGACAGGTCCATTGTACGAGACATCAACGTGATGGGCGCCAGCGGCACCCGTCATCCTGTTCACGGACAGGTCCATTGTACGAGACATCAACGTGATGGGTGCCAGCGGCACCCGTCATCCTGTTCACGGACAGGTCCATTGTACGAGACATCAACGTGATGGGCGCCAGCGGCACCCGTCATCCTGTTCACGGACAGGTCCATTTTACGAGACATCAACGTGATGGGCGCCAGCGGCACCCGTCATCCTGTTCACGGACAGGTCCATTGTACGAGACATCAACGTGATGGGCGCCAGCGGCACCCGTCATCCTGTTCACGGACAGGTCCATTGTACGAGACATCAACGTGATGGGCGCCAGCGGCACCCGTCATCCTGTTCACGGACAGGTCCATTTTACGAGACATCAACGTGATGGGCGCCAGCGGCACCCGTCATCCTGTTCACGGACAGGTCCATTGTACGAGACATCAACGTGATGGGCGCCAGCGGCACCCGTCATCCTGTTCACGGACAGGTCCATTGTACGAGACATCAACGAGCCATGCCTTTGTCATGCATTCATGACATTAGAAAAGGACATCATTTCTCTCTTCTGGCTTGCTTTAGGTAAATTGTTTCTGAGCATGATATTTGCTGTCTAGGCTCAAGCATATCCTTTACTGAGATTGCTCTTGCCGTGATTGCAGCTTGCCCTATGTTTTGGAAACTCTAGTCCCCATCACATATCAATGTACCATAAGTTCACACGCTCGGGTGGAAGGGGTCCATTGCCTTCTCCCAAAGTGTTTTTTTCCAAAACAACTTACGAAGGGCGCTGCGCAGCCGCGCCATATCTGGTTTGCTATAACCAATGAACTAGTCAATGTTTGATACACGAAGATATATTTTTGCAAGGTCGCTGACCTATGGCACGCCAAAAGCAGGGCATATGTCTCGGCGAAGATAATTACTAAGGTATTGTTTAGCATGCCGAGACAACGAAGTGTTAGACAAAGTTACACAATTTTGAGATGGTTGGTAAGGCGATCACATTATATAGATTATAAATACAACCTTTTTACCTTAGGTCAGATATAGAGGCCAGGTGTCAAGGTGGAAGCTAAACCGCTTTATTCCTAGAAAACTTTCGTTGTGATGTAGCTTTTGTGCTCATTTTGAATTCCTGGACCAAAATGACGTCAACACGTTTCTTTTTGCGACGTCATGAAGCCAGGGGAGGTCACTAACCTAAGATAACCTTGATCACTTTTTTGCTTTGAGGAGCATCCCGCTTAAGATAGTGCTCGGCACCGATTGGAAATTCGAGTAGGAAAGCGATGCTGAGCTCTTTTATGTTATTTTCACCCTCTAAAGGTTATATGAGTTCCCAGACCTGATATGGACACCGGTAACATGTTGAAGTGGAGGTGGTAACACCACACCAGTGTCAGCTGAAAAGGTCGTTGATTAAGCTGAGGAAGAGGATTGGGACGACAAGGGATTACTGGGCCATCACGTGGGACAGGGGCAGAGTGACCGCGCCACCACTAACCACCTGCTTCCCATCGCTCGGGTACCCAGGAACCATTCCGAGGACGTCCTGTGCCACTCCGGCTTGTTCAGGACGACGTGATCAGCCTTTTCGAAGGCCTTGCTGAGGTCAATCGTTATGAGTGGCACATGGTTGGCAATCCTTGCCAGTCACCCAACAGCGTCCACAAGAGTATCCTCCATCAGACGACGTGGGCAGAAGCTATATGGTGATGGCGTCAGTGTATGGTTGTCACGCAGGTAAGAAGTGAGCTGGCGGCAGACGATATTCTCCGAAACTTCGGACAGTACAGAGAGAACACAAATGGGCTGGAAGGTGCTCAGATCAGGTCAGATCGCCCAACTTGAACATCGGGGAGACGATTGCAATCAGATCAGATCAGTTCGGATCACCCGACTTGATGAACATTGGGATGACGTGTGCGATCAGATCAGATCAGATTACATCAGAACGGGCCAGATCACCCGACTTGATCAAAGGGGTGACGAGTGCGATCCTCCAGGCGGACGGAAAAGTACGTGATGTGATAGACAAGTGCATCAGTTGCAAAGGATGAGCGCTGAGCACAGGGAAGCACTTTTCACTGCAGTAAGAGGTGCGCCACAGACGCCGGCAGTCCTTGGCACACTCATCCGCGGTCCGTGGAACACCTGCCAGTCTATAGTTTACAGGCTTGGCTAACAGTCAGTGGACGAAAATATTTTCTCGATGGAAACAAGGTGTTCAGCTGGCACAAAAGGTACCAAAGTCAATGCAACCGCATGCTTCCCACGTATTTCCAGCAGCTCTACCGGATTTTATCGGCTCTTATCCCCGATGCTGCTTACATAGCTGTCCGACTTTTTCATCGGGTCTTCCGCGGACAAAATGGAGACCCGCCCGATCACACCAGCAGACCCGTACCGCCAGCGCTGAGTCAGACGGCGTCACCGCCGCCGTCTCAGTCATCTGACAGCTCACAGCTCCCCTCAGCTGGTGCGTCATCGGCCGTCACACGGGCGCACCCCGGCCCGGCCGTGCCAGCCCGCGGAAGCGGCGCCGGTTCGGAGAACTCCTTGCCCCGTGCCGCGCGTTGCGGCCAGCCACCGCAGCTGAAGCGGCGCCCCGCCGGACGGCTCTCAGAACTGTCCGAGGGCCCGCCGCTAATTCGACTTCTAATTTTAACATGCGGTTTTACTAGCGCGTTACATGCAATGCCGCAATGATCTGTCACCACAGTGGAATTTATAGGGAAAACATCATTAGGCACCGTCAGATAAACAGGGAGAGAGGTTGCGACCAGGCCATTAAACACGGCGTTTCATGACTATTAAAATCACTAAAGCTTGCATGCAGAAAGCGGCCGCTACAGGCGTTTTCGTCCACTCGGCATCGTTTAAATGGGAGGATTACCATAATTTGGGCATCATCAATCTGCAACGACGACGCAAATGACAAAAAGAATGCGCGGCTCAAAAGCTGGCCAGTACATTGCGACTTGTTTCACCACCAAGCACTTTATAACTTATCTGCAAAACGAGCGGCAAAGCAACGTTGTAGGACGATATCTTGTGAGATTCCAGGTGTTAGTAATTTAGGAGTTTAAGAAGTGCGCCGTTATGATAATGGACACAAACGATGTTCTGATCTGAGTGGGGACTAGCTGCAGTGCTCGTGCCGGAGATGGATTTGACGTGTTTTGTTAGGGAATGGGAGGGGGATCTCATCCAAGCTTCGAACCTACCTAGCTGTTGCAGTAGGCAAACGAAGGTGACGGAGATGTTTCACTGTAGCCACGGGTTTGTCTCAGGTGCCGATGTTGTTACTTTTTCACCATTCTTTTTTAAGTGGTGGTATTTTATTCCAGGTATCCTTAATGCACTTAATGGGGATCGCATTTCCTTGGCGCTCAGTTGTCTTGCATAAGCAAACTTTTTCTATGTTTGACAGTGGATACCACACGTTTTACCATTCCTGTGCCGTCTTCAAGTCTTACGCCCTGTCAAAGTTATGGAGAGTCGGTCTCGTCTTCCTCACCGCTGCCGCCAGGTCGGAGAAAGAGGCGGGTAATATTGACCAGATCCTTTAGGAAAAATGGCGGCTGTGCCTTACCCACCTGCCCTGAGTGGTGTGGAGGAGACGACTTTCGGGCGCAGTTGATCTCAACCTGCAGATACGAATCCACCGCGGTCGGCTGTCATACGTGTCACCTGCGCAACGGCTCATCACATCAGTGTCCTGAAGCGGCACGCATGGGGAAGTATCGGATAGAGCCCGGCGATATCGGAAAATTGCGATCTTCCGCAATCGGCATGGCGGTGGCACCGAACACGACACGCTTGCGCTGGTCAGGACGCATGCACCCGGATAGGGGAACCGTGCAAGGCAGATCGTACCTGTCCTGTAATTCCGCTGATGTGATGAACTCGACGGTCTGGTGGTACTAAGAAACGCCGAAAGGGCGTATCATAATTTAATTGCCTGAAAAAAGAGTGTAAGCGTCAGCTGAGAAATAATTACTTCCTGACTGAAGCATAATGAACGAAAATAATGAAACGCATTCAAATAAGAACTATGAACTTTTCTTTAGATAAGTACACGAACACGAAATTATTCAACTGGTAGGTGATGAATTTGGAAATTAAGCCCCGTAAATGTGGCAACTAGAGGCATTTAAAGCTCGGTGTACATCATATTTCTAGAAATTGAGGCATGCACCATCGAATTCTGCGCGGCAATGACCAAACCTTACCTTACAAACGCTGACAACAACGTACCACCTGCGCCGCTGTGCTGTGCTGGTCCGACTTCAGTTCCTCTATGCCGTATGCAGCCAACAAACCTCACAGTATCCGTTACACGTTCCCCTGCAAACTTTTTTTCTGTCCACCCGAAAAGCCCTCATTTCAAAAACGTTTCTCAGTGAACTCAAACACAATACCATCTTCATGGTGCTCAAAAATGATATCTCGCAAGGCTGCCATCGCCCCTACAGCCTGAAAGCGGCCCAAGAGCATCGTCGACCAGGTAATATCGACGCTCGCCGGCCAGACCCAACGGCGCCCCGCTCGTTGTTGTGTCCCCTCCCCTCCGATGGCATCTGCTCTGTACTCGGATGCTGTGGTGGTGGGGCACGATGGTCACCGCGTCACCTCGCTCACGCGTTCATCCGGGCGTGGAGCTCCTCCACGGGAGCTTAATGTTTTTTTCTGTAATATTTTTCGAGGAATCACAGAAATATCCAAATGGTTCGGTCAAATTTTCGGAAAACGTGCATAATTTGTCAAAGCCATATTCTGGTGAATGCATGACGAGCAGAACAACTAAACATTTTCAATTGGCAGACTGTTGGGAGAATTTCAGGTCAAAGAAAGAGCTTGCATATCGATGGCACTTACAGGGAGCCTGCCATATCTTCGCAACATATGCGTATGAAATCAATCAAATACAAGATTTCTACACAAATATTTTTCTCCCATCGTGGGCGTACAATATTTCAGCATTTCCTACTAAGCGAGGAATTTATATCAACCTCCGGAACAAGATTACCTCTTGAGCCACATGAAATATCTCATATTGCAAACTTCCAATCTCAGCGCTCCAACATCACAGCAGTGCCATTTTCAACATGGCCGCGTGCCCGTGTGGGAGTTCGAGACACCAGCAATGCACCAGCATTGCGTAGCGGTTGGCTCTTTCTGAAACTCCAAACCGGTGCCAGTTGACCAGACGCACTCGATCTTATTTCCTCAGGCATAGGGATGCCGAAGGTAACTATTGATAAGGTTTAAATTCATTTCATTCAGTGTTTTTGTTTAGAATATTTGTCTTTCAGTGTGATCCCAGTATTTTTGGGCATTTACAGCCGGTTTCTCATTTAAATTTTTGGCGCTACCGAATACTCAAATTTGATCAATATTCTGCGCAGCCGAATATTTTATCGAATGTAGGAGTATTTTCAATCCCAATGGTTCCAGTCGTAAAACCGAGCTTCAAGATGTCTGAATGTAAGCCGCTCCAGGTCTGACAGCTGCCTCACCAGTCACTAGACATACCAGCACAGCCTTAGCATACAGCTGCAAAAGCAGCATGTTGGCCCCCCAGCTGGAGTTCGATCGCAGTCAGCTCCGTCAGCCAGCTGGAGCTAGATCGCGGTGAGCTCCGCCAGCCAGCTGGAGTTAGCTCGCAGTCAGCTCCGTCAGCCAGCTGGAGTAAGATCGCAGTCAGCTCCGCCAGCCAGCTGGAGTAAGATCGCAGTCAGCTCCGTCAGCCAGCTGGAGTTAGATCGCAGTCAGCTCCGTCAGCCAGCTGGAGTTCGATCGCAGTCAGCTCCGTCAGCCAGCTGGAGCTAGATCGCGGTGAGCTCCGCCAGCCAGCCGGAGTTAGATCGCAGTCAGCTCCGTCAGCCAGCTGGAGTTAGATTGCAGTCAGCTCCGCCAGCCAGCTGGAGTTCGATCGCAGTCAGCTCCGTCAGCCAGCTGGAGTTAGATCGCAGTCAGCTCCGTCAGCCAGCTGGAGTTCGATCGCAGTCAGCTCCGTCAGCCAGCTGGAGCTAGATCGCGGTGAGCTCCGCCAGCCAGCTGGAGTTAGATCGCGGTGAGCTCCGTCAGCCAGCTGGAGTTCGATCGCAGTCAGTTCCGCCAGCCAGCTGGAGCTAGATCGCGGTGAGCTCCGCCAGCCAGCTGGAGTTAGATCGCGGTGAGCTCTGCCAGCCAGCTGGAGTTATATCGCAGCTGTTAGGAGTTGTAAAGAGAATATTCCACGCACGCGTACATTTGGCCCGTATGTCGTTGACCGCACTCTACCATGCACTCTATCATGTACTCTACCATGCACTCTGCCGTGTACTCTACCATGCACTCTACCATGCGCTCTTTTCCTCCGTTTACGATTTAACGGACTCGGAATGGATTGAACTATCTGAAATGTATTGCCTTTACTTTGATACATTTATTAGGTCTTGTTTGTGCCAGCGTGTTGTCAGCGCTCAAACGCCATCATGAATCAAGCCGTGGGCCAGTAATGTCTTGATATGAATCAGAAGCAGGCATCCAAACAGGAAAAGAGCGAAGCGATTTGACGGATCCTCATACTGTTAAGCAAATTGCCTGCGAAGAACATCAGCTCCTCTGACACCTGAATGTGGAATGCAATTATTCCTTCAACGCCTTCTGCTTAACTGGTCTGTTGATCCCGGCGACATCCAGGGAGTCGTCGGATTACCAGACCTTCTGCCGACGTCTGGTGTTTACCTGCCCCGCCCCGCCGCCCAGCCAGAAGGGTTGTGGGGCGCGGGGCGGGGTGGACCAGCGTCCCCCAGGCTGACGCGGACGGACAGGTGACTCAATGCCGCGATCGGACGGATAAGCCACTGGCTGGCCGGCTGGCGGCGCCTCTCCGGCTATCCGGCTGACATCGGCCACCAGCCGTGGTGTCGCGACACTCACCTCCTGGTAAACAGAGGCGCTGGCCGGTCAGCGCTGCCTTTATTCGCCGGGCCTATCGCGGCCGGCGGCTCAGCGAGAGGCA
>NW_023596576.1:56492114-56517170 GCF_011947565.3 Pollicipes pollicipes
CGCTGATGGCGGAGGTGTAACTGCGCATGACTGGCAGCTGGCCAGGAACCGGCCGATCTCGGGAACGGCGGTTCCAGCCGACGCCCGGCCCTTCGGCATTATGAGCGCTTCTGTTGGAAGTGACTGCCTCTCAGTGTACCAGGAGGCAGGTGTAAAAAAATTATGATTTACAGGACATGATCGCGGACAAAAACGGAAGCTTTTGCGAGCCGACTGGGGACAAAATTGCAAAAATGTAAACAAGTTACAACAGATCAGACCGTATTATAGCAAACCGTCCCAGCTAGACGAAGCTCAAAGCTTGGTATTGGTCTGTACTCGATAGCGCTTGCAGCGTGAGCATGTGTTCACCACATGTGGAAGCGTTGACGTTGCGAGGTATGAGCAAGCCGAACCATAATATGCTGTCAAACACAGTAATTTTAATCAGGATAGTTTTAGCAGGCGACAGAAATATACTACAAACTGCACTATGCTAGTGCTGACGTCACACATCAGTGGTGACACAGTGCGTTTCCAATGTCCTAGATTAGTGCTTTTCGCAGATTTTTCAGTCAAGATTCACTTCGTATACTTAACAGTATAATATACCAAATAACCAGGTTCATTGCCAATCGTAAGAATCATGCGCGGCCACATGTTCCGACGAACATGAACAGATTGTTAGGCGGCGCTTTAAATCGTCGTGCCGTTTGAGACCGATGGGCTGGAATGCCCCCCACCCGGTAATGAATTGGGTTCAGTGCCAGGCGTTGGGCTTCCGCTGGTTATGTTCGTGTCGCGAGAAGCCGACTGTCTTGAAAAACATAGCTAATCGTCAGTTTCTTTAAGGTGATGTGTGGCTCTTCTTAGGATCTACCATGGAAGCCGCCCCTGGTAATAGCGTTAAAAAGCCCTGCCGATCCAGGAGGCTTGTCGTGGATACCTGAGCAGTAGCCTCACAGGTCAACGGAGGACGTTGGAGCGACACATATCAAGGATTCGTCCGGGGCTTTCTGCCGCTGAGAGGAATAGCGGCTCTGAGGTAAGATACCGAGCATCGCTGACGTAGCCCTCTCATACTGCTCGTCGCACCTTAGACTTAGCGCTCTGAGCGATAAACAGGCGTGAAGTAAAACGTTTTGATTGTCATCATATTGTATATAAAGCTAAATGAAGGTTCTAGAAGGGTTCAAAATGCCGTTTAAATCTGTTGATGCCAATGTTACACGGATTTTGTACTTTTCCATTGGGATCATGTTAGAAAGTGCGAGTTTCGCGCCGGTAGTGATTACGCGAAGATATTGAAGGTCGCCGAAACATCCAGTTGATTGTGCGATGACATCACAAAAGCAAAATAGATATGGCTTGCAGATGTTTGTAGAACCATCCTATCGGTAAATGTATGGCTACAGGAATACGGTTTTGCAAAATACGTACGGATGAGGAAGGGGAAGGGATTGAGGAAGAAAAATGATTGGGCGTATCTCCGAAGCGCTCATAAAAACAGATTTCTCCACAGATTTAAGGCACTTTCTTTTCAGAGTGCGGGGATGCAGCTTCTCAAAATTGGTTTTAGAAATGAACCCCGAAAACTATGATGATTGGAATATAAATAATAAAAATGATACCCAAAAATAGGAGCTACATCCCTGGTTAGAAGACGGAATCTCCCCTTCTCCAACTGAATAGGAAACTTTACGCCCGTAGGCTAGTTATGTTAAATATCCCTTTATCTCACAATTTATTAGTTCAGTCTCAACCAGCATTCAGTGACTGATAGTCAGGAAATATATTTTAGTACAAATGAACTACCGAAACGAAAGTGTTTAATGTTTATGCTGCATTGTGTTTCATTTGTCTTTGCTTTTGTGATGTATCGCATTTGGAGTTACATTGCGACACTTTCTGAAAGATTTAGCTCCAAGCAAGACTTTAGACGGTTCTAAATTTCGTCGGTGACAGAAAACACGTTTTCACCCCTGTCAGGAGGCATTGACAAAACATGGCGCTTCCAGACAGCTTCATGTTCACGGGCGAGCAGGGTTAAAGGGAGTGTCCCACCTTTAGAGCATATTTCAAAAACATATGCTAGTGAATCGTAAGGGCCAGTTACGTTCAATGGTGCTGAGGAGTGCCACTGCAGCATCCTCACGACAGAATGAAGAGATTAATTTTAATTATTTTCGAGTCCAAATTGCACTGCCAACGTTTTGTGACAGCGCTATGCTTCTTCCTGCAGCCGTCGCGACCACCGTCGTCATGACTACCGCCGGGTACTTCTACTGACGCGAAGAAAAGAACGTTGATGATCGACCCAGCGGGCGACAAGGGCCTGTTACCGAGAAACGCATTGGCTAAAGTTTGAACCGGTGCGTTACTGCGGACCATGTGATAGATTACCAAAACCAAAGTGCGCTAGAAAAGAGCCGCGGTCGTACACGTTATGGAGGGGAAATCAAAACCAAAGTGTAACGTTTCGTTGAATTTGCGGGACAATAGCTCCATGTTCACAAATATTTTTATCTAAACAGAGTGCTTCAAGCTTTCGTAGCATTTAGCACACAAACATTTTGACACATTAGTGAGTTGTCAACGTTACAGCACACGCACGCTGGAAAAAGCAAGGCAAATTAAATGCGTTGCTTTGATAGTGGTAAGGAGGGAGTCCAAGTCATTTCTCTCGCAGGAGCGGCTTCCTCAAATGAAAATTCTGAGCTACTCAGAACGATTTCGAGAAAATCTGGTGTTACCGATCAAATTTTACGCATATGATCTAACAATACGTGAAAAGTACAAAGTGGCACACTTCCTTGAGGCAAAATTAAGGTGTAAAAACTTAAGGCACGTGAAAGACAGAAAATTGTCTGGTACTGCAGACTTCGCACCTTAAACAACAGAATAATGAACCACTCAAGCTCTTACATCCTAGCACTCGATTCCCGGTACCATTCAAAGGGATTCCCAAACACACGTGGCTAAACCGCAAGGTCCCGATGAAAGCACTTTGTGGATTGGATTTTGTGGGGTTCGGTGCGATCTACTTTGGCTAGTTCAGATCCAATTCGCCCACCAATCTGCTTTTCCGTATTTCTGAGTCCAATCCAGTCCTATCCGCCTTACCACAAAAATGTGTCGAATGAATCAGTGGCAATCCACTTCCACATTAAAGGCTACTTAATAGTATCTAGTTAAATAATAACTAGACTACTATCTTAACAGCAAATTTGGTTCAACTCAATATCTTATTTTTAATAAATGTGCTGATCTCTATTGAAGAAAAATGTGCAATAGGCTGTCACAAAGCACTAGATGCTAATCTACTTCACATAGCTTGTTGACTGATAAAATGCATTTTTTCATGAAAATCAGAACAAACGAGGCTCACCATATCATTACTCGTGTCACAATTATTTTGACCAATAATTCACAAGTACCACCACACGCAGAGCTCAAAATCGCTTTTGGTTTCAAACACCTATGGGCATGAGCACATGATCTAATATCTTCAGACTCCATGTCAGGGGTAGCGTACTAACGCATGCCACTCGACAGTTTCAGCGACACCCAGTTGCTTCAGGTGTGCTTCAGGTATATATCCATTCTCTGACACACCAACTAATAACCAGCCTCAACTGTGACCATTGTTTCCTGCTAGATTACTGTTTTTCGTAGCATTATAATCCACGCGTGCGGCTGTATGCTGCCCGCAGCACCTGCTCTTTCATTCAGGATAGTGAAACATCTGCGTCATTTTTTAATCATGTTGCTAACATGCCAGATGCTGCCAAATCTCCCTTTTTCGCTCATGCTGGAAAAGTACAAAAGCTATTTCTATTCGTAAACGTGCATTGCACAGCTGCGTGAAGTAACATTTACGCAGTCAAAAACAAAGTCGTCCATCTCTATCGAAAATAAAACGCAGCTTTGTATACGCGGCTTTTTTCAACGCGCTAAGAGAGCTGCCATGAATACTGTATTAGATGACGCAGCGTCTCAGCCAGCGATAGCGTGTACCGTACCTTGTGTGCCGAGAGTGTCTTGGCCACAAAATAGAATCGACCTATATTTACGAAACGTAGTACAAGAGTGATGTACTTCTTGCCCATCATTCGATATCTGTCATGACCACTGGGGTTTTACATCTCATATACATACTAACCACTTGCTAAGGGCTCTGGTGATCACAAAAGTGACTACAAATCTTACCAAATCTTCATTCGAGGTATGAAAGTGCGTGAACAAATAACTGTGACGATGCAACAATTTTTTTTCTGGCAGACACCTGGAAAGAAATAAGTTGAAGATATCTCCGTAATTTGAAGCTCGTGTTGAGCTCATAAATTTGGCTCACTGACCAGGTAGATGTAATTATGGTGTTGTATGGAGTTAATCGTTCTTATTTTTCCAGACAGGAGCTTGTATTTCAAAACTCTGTAGTGTGCTTTCTGCCAACAAAACATACACCTGCCCTGTTTTTCAGCTATGAAATGTAGGCTCACCTGAGGTTTAATCAGATTGTTGACAAGATGAGGATGACTGGTAGCTATGTTCTGATAAGATGGAGTATTATATCATTAGGTATTTGAGCATACCTTGGTACGAACTGGAGCACTAGCTTTCCACAGCAGCATATCTGAGGGGCACTATTTTATATCAGTCCATCAATGGGACCTGTTGAGCAGAAGTTTATTCCTGGAATATGCGTATGAGTGACGTTTTATGTAACATGTTTGTGCGTTGTTTGGAATTCCAAGTATTGTTCTTTATTGTATTGTACTTGCATTTAGTGATAGGTTTCA
Organism: Pollicipes pollicipes; assembly: GCF_011947565.3. NCBI lineage: Eukaryota > Metazoa > Arthropoda > Thecostraca > Pollicipedomorpha > Pollicipedidae > Pollicipes > Pollicipes pollicipes. The sequence goes on from NW_023596576.1 coordinate 56,496,896, forward strand.
TTTGATTGGCTTTTCATCCCTTCAATCCGTGTAAGCTGGCAAATTCGAAAATCCGGTCCGGTGCTTATTCATGGTTTGGTGAAAATTTCTGATCCGGTCCAACCCGGCCTGGGAATTGATTAAATCCGTGGGACGCTTTAGTCTCGATTCTTCCAGCTCGCATACGTCAACACCTGATGAGCAGCGGCCTGCTAGGGGCTGCCCAAAACACAGATGGCTGGGCCGGGAAGGTTTGATGATCCGTATCGAATAGGAGGGTAGAAAATAACTAACTACAGTAAAAAAAACTCACTCTGTTGCTCCAAGTAACTCACAGAGGGATAAGGAGTTCCCAATAGAGGGCAGGACGCTGCGTGTAGCGTAACGATTCAATTCATGGCCACGGGTGATGCATGCCTTAAGCTCTTGTTGTTTCGGCATTCTCTATCGTCATGTTAAACTAACCCGCTTTCTGGCAAATGCGAATAATGGATTGAGCGTCACATGCCTTTGCAACCTCAGTAGTATCAAAGGAGAATACCAAATCATCATCGAAATGCATTGTGCTGATATGTTATGCTGAACAACCTTCCAAAGTACGAGGAAGCTCTAGTGAGACAAGCACTCGCAGCATCAAAATCGACGATGCCAAAAACAAAGCTTAAGATCTGCTTTGTTCAGATGGAGTAAACTGTCAAGATACACGGCGTTTCCACCAATATTTATGCTCACGAACGACCTTCGTACTGATGACTATGGCCACTGCTTCGTAAATGGTACCTTTCTAAGATATGTTTATGATTGCTCGATGCATTATGTTTACCAGTACTTCACGGCATGTTGAATGTCGGTTATTTTGGTCAGTACTAGCTGCCTACCGCCGGAATACCGACCGCCTTTGAAGATTGTTGACATCATTGAATAGGCTCTCATCCACGCGATCGAAAAGGCTTGGGTCCGCCTGCCACTCTTAAAAGAATTGTAAGCACGCAGGACTGCCGACAGCGACTTGAGACTGAATCGCTGTGCCGTTGTGCCTTTTAAGTGGGTTTTAACGATGCCTTTGAAGATTAGTCAAAGAGCTGAAGCATCTGAGCCGTTTGAATCACCGCTAACTAAACATGTGTGCGAATTCTTGTGCTGCGACCGAATGAGCCAGCTGAATGACCGGTGTCGTGATATTTGGTCTCGGAATATTTCTGCGGTCTGCATTCCCGACAGAGGCCAGCAGTCCCGTGATCCAGCCTCATCATTCCAGCGCCGGCTCACTCCGCGTCATTCCCGACAGAGGCCAGCAGTCCCCCTGACCCAGCCTCATCAGTCCAGCACGGCTCGCTCCGCATCACTCCCGACAGAGGCGTGACCGGGCGACTCGTTACCTGCGCTGACCTCGGCCGCCCATTGTCTTGTTCGCTCGTAAATAAACTCCCATTCTTCGGAGCCGTCGCTCGGACGAGTTGCGCCACTTTAGTGGCGCGTCGTTTTTGTCGCGGCGTGACGAGTGCGGCGCGGATTAGCGGCGCGTGGGAGCGTCGCCGCTGTGAGCCGCTCGCCGACATGCCGACAGAGGCCGAAAACCACTCCGCTGGCGACGGCGAGGCAAACATGAGCGGCGGCCGCAAACAGTGGCGCGGCCTGCAAACAGCGCGCTGGCGCCCGCTGACAGCCCGGCGCGGGCTGGGCTGACATGACCGAAGAGCGTGTGGGCGTCAATGAGCGTTCTTCCCTGCACTCAGGGGAGCTGAAAAACTGAGCTGCATGGCCCTGCTGAGGAGTGAACCGGTCTCACACTCTGAGTGTAGGATGCGTCGATGGTTCACGGTGTCAGCGTTTGCAGAGCCTCTGAGCACTATCACTGCTCAATATATCAAACGGCGGTCAATTTATGGGTAAAAGCGATGAAGTGGGTGGCGCGTCAACTCAGGCGGATCAGGCTTAGCGCCCAGCGGGTGGGGGCGTGGTTCGGGACGCCTGACGTCCGGATCCGCCCGATAAAGCCGGCGCTCTCCGCCTGATGCAAGTTAAATCGAGCGGAATCCGCGCGGACCGGGCGCCTCCGGGAGTGGCGCGCAGGCGGTGGCTTGACACGCGCACAGTATCATCCCGACCCGACCGGGCCCGTGGCCGCGCGAGGCGGGCGACGTGCTCAACACCGGATAAGTCCGGCCTACTGAGGGCTGAGCCGGCCAGCCGTCGGATTCGGCGACGACTGAGTTCAGAGTATTACACGGCAGAAGCTGGCGTCTGAGTCGGTCAGGCACGACAGACGCTGAGGTCCGAGTCGATCAGACACGACAGACGCAGAGGTCCGAGTCGATCAGACACGACAGACGCTGAGGTTTGAGTCGATCAGACACGACAGACGCAGAGGTCCGAGTCGATCAGACACGACACCACCCGCGCCCTTGGCCGCTCGATCTCGGCCGCTCGGCCAGTCAGATGCTGCTCGCTCCCTCCCGCCGCCCGGTCAGACCAAGGTCACCCCCGCTGCGAGTCTCGAGGCGTGATGATTTATCTGCGGCGGTGTTCGGTTAGCACCTCGGTCTCCAGTGTGGCCGGTCGCCGCTGCTCATCAACGAGCCCATTTGCACAGCCGCATTGCACGCGCACCCTCTGCACTCGGTCGACTATTCACAATTGGAAGAATGACTGGGGCTTTGAGTGAGCTCGGGATAAATACCGCCGCGCTATTAGAGAACAATAAGTTATTATGCATTAGCAAATAGCCAAGTCATCTACCTATTCAATGGTAATTTTTGTCGCAGACAGCGAGAGTGTTGCTCTGTCATTGCTCGGGCGAACAAATCATCCATCGGCCAGAGGGAAGACAATCTTCTCGGCAATTCATTCCCTTCCGCCAGCAGCTTCAAACGCAGTACCGGCCATTCTCATGTTAAACGAAGTCTCAAATTGGCTTCATGTATGCTTGAGCAAGATGCCTGACCTAAGGGTAATTGCACATCGGTCATTCGGAGTTCGACGCGTTTTACTGGATGGTAACCTAGCTCCTGGGGCAATTGGAATTGAGACAATATTTCACAGAAAAACAGAGTCAGCATCTGTGAGATTAAGGACCACATGGTTGGGTTATGTGCGAGCATGAAGGCGAGTGGACATATTCAGGTGTTCTGGGCTGAATACACTAAAAAAACGGTGTCATTCACAAGTGCCCGTAATTCTTAATGGTTGCTTGATATACGAATGCATGGCACGAAGCGATTATCTCCTTTTTACGAATAAATGAAATACAGAATTAATAACGTAGAGATGAATAAGAAAATGGAGAAAGCAGGAGAGAGAGAGAGAGAGAGAGAGAGAGAGAGAGAGAGAGAGAGAGAGAGAGAGAGAGAGAGAGAGAAGGAGAGAGAGAGAAGAGAGGAGAGAGAGAGAGAGAGAGAGAGGAGAGAGAGAGAGAGAGAGAGAGAGAGAGAGAGAGAAACAAGAGGAGAGAGAGAGAGAGAGAGGAGAAAGAGGGCGCGGTAACAAGAGAAAAGGGGAAGAGGGGAGAGAGAAAAACGAGGAAGCAGATAGAGGAGCCCACAACTCACCACCGGGGCGGCCAGAGATGCGAGTAAATAGGCCCAGAGAGCTCCGTCAATCCCAACGAAAGCTGTTCAAACAAGACGAGTGCTGAGCTATCCGACTTCTTCAGTTTCACTACGCCCAAAAGGGGCACGCCTGAAGCGTACACATTGAGGGACTCTCTGGCGGACGGTGTGCGGGGAACGGATATGAAACTCTAGTCGGGTCCGTGGTGGGAAATCTCCAACCCTCCCTATTTCTCTGAAAGCCCTCACTGCCCTAATCCGCGGAGGGCCGGAGCCTGAAAGAATGCATCTTGACGTTCAGAGCTTGTCGGTGCGGAGTCAGAGAATGATTTGGAGATGCATCAGTAACTGAATGGTTTCCAGACTCATTTGCCGGTAATTGCAGCTGGAGCTGGGCCTGGTTTGGTTGGCTATTATAGGCGGCCATTAGCACCGACTCCGCCCAGAGCCGTGCGCGGCTCTAGCCATCGCTCATCCGCCTGGAGCCGACACACCTAATGCATAGATAGCGCTGTACTCCAGGGACATTAGCGGCTTGTACCACACACTGATGAGCCGGTGTCAAAGCCGCCCCTAACCGGCGCGGCGCCGACCCCGACCGGGCGGCCTGGTGACCCGCGCCCGCCCCCAGCCGCCCGAGGGCGGCGGCGGGGTCAGCGGAGGGTCAGCGCCGGCCGTCGGGTCGGAGCGCCGGCTGTCCGCGCCGCACGCCGCTCCTTCTTACCGCTTGTTGACCTCCCATCACCCGCCAATTACGGACAATCAGAGAGCTATTGCGGTGGGCCGAGGGCGGCGGCGGCCGACCGCCCCCGTCTCGCCTGTTTATGATACTTCAATCAGCTGTGTGGATTATTTATGGATACAGCGCCACCTGGAGAGCAGGCTCCTGGCCTAGTTGGTAAGGAGGTTTACGTGCAGTAGATGAGTGAACGGTAAACCTTTAGCAACATATCATCAGGACCGTGACAATAACGACTTTGCCCCCAAAATATTGTACCCGTGTTGAGCGTGATTACAAATGGCATGAGTCCTGCTGGAGTTTTACAGTACCCAAAAGACGCACGTGTCTACGAAAATTTCCCAGCATTGTTCAACAATTAGTTTATATAACGTTTACTTAGTACCATGAGCGTGCCTCCATGCCCCTCGGTGCTTGTCAAAGTTTGAAGCAGGTCATTGTCTGAGAAAAGCGCCCCGTACACATCTCAGAACCAGCAGCAAAACCTGGGATGATTTCAGACCAAGCAGACCAGTTGGCACAATGGACGTGAGGCACTTTGTTTGCGCAGTGGCATTGTGTAGTCCGTAACACAGGCACCATCGGTGGACGCCGGAGGCTGGATTATGGTGAGTCAGCCTAGTGGAAGGGCTTTGTGCACGGAATGGCAAGTTACAAAAGACATGGTAATTTGTCAGACAAGGTTCTGTCCCTGCAGTTACCGCGCATTTTATACCAATGTATTGTCACTCAAGATGCAGCGTGCCATGCGTTCCAATAACGAACTTAAGTTGAAAGAAGCATCATTAGTTACTGATATCAGTCACTTTATATTCACTGTACCAGCAATTGGTTCTTTTCTAACCAAGGCTATTTCTCCCGCTCAAGGAAAACACAAATGAAATATATCCTAAGCTTTCCAAGCTCGCATATCGCCCAAGAAGATAAACGCGGTGTAATTTATCTACGTAGTGCTCTAGTTTCTGTCGTGAGGCCAGTAGCAATACCACCCCAGCCAGCGGATTTCGTCTACTTGATATCGGCTGCTGGGTTTGCCTGAGAGGTCCCTGCTGATGCCGTGGAGAAGACGACCCGCGGACAAAGAAAGCGGAGTCCTTTCTGATCCACTGAGAACACACGTTCTCAGTTCTAATCAGCCGGCCGTCTGTAAACAAGGCCTGGAGAACGCCCCGGCCCCGGGACGGTAACTGACCGCGTCGCCACACCGCAGCGGCGGGCAGCGGCTCACCGTCCCGGCGACTTCGCGCCGCGGGTCACGGCGGGTCACGGCGGGTCACGGCAGGTCACGGCGGGTCACGGAAGGTCACGCAGGTCACAGGCGGGTCACGGCAGGTCACGGCGGGTCACGGCAGGTCACGGCAGCTGCGGCGGTGCATCCCCGACCCCCCAACATCAGGCACCGCTCGGGGTCTGCCCGGCCAGCGGCGGTCGCGTCAGCCCGAGAGAACTCGTAGGAGGGCGTCGGCGGCTGCCAAGGAAAGTCGCGCGTGGTCTTAGCGGCATCCCCTAAAAATGCCGATAGGGGTCATTTCACGGCCATCGACCGCATACAAATTCGGCGGTAGATTCGTTAAAAAGACGCTGTCGTTGAAGAGGTTGCAGACTCTTGTGCTGCCGCTGTGTCTTAGCGCTGCATTGTGTTTTATGATGCAGCCACAGTTTCGCGGCACGGCAGCAAACAACGTCAGCTTGAAGCAAATGTACTTGGTAGTTTTCCACTTTGCGTTGGAACCCGCTGACAATGCAGTGTCCTCTAGTTGCTGGCCAGACGTCGTTTTTCCATCGTCGCCTACCCCGTCGGAGGCCGTGGCCGCCCCGTCGGAGGGCGTGGACGCCCCGCGCAGCCTGGGCAGCTGGACGGCTTCCGGCGCAGCAGGCTGGCACGTCAACTTCAGGACAAGTTTGTGACCGCGTCGCCACCCGGACGGCTGAGCCTTTTGCATAGTCAAGGATATCTTTTCATAAAGTTTGGCGAGGAGAGGAGCGGCGCCAGCGCGGCGCCGGGCGCTCTCGCCCTCGGCCGGGGGCAGCGCGTTGGCACTCAGCTTCCGTTTCCAAGCGATGAATGGCATGTCAACGCGCCGGACGGGGCCGCCGGCCGCACCAAACTCAACAAGTCTTTCAGACGGTGTTTACGTAGGCAAATGCACGAAACCGATTTAGTGTTTGCTCTGAAAACAGCGCGCGGTGTCCTCCCCGGCCATTTAGCGAGGAGTTGGATGATTTCACCTGCTCCTTTTGGGGCTGAACACTGAACAGTCCGCTGGGATGTGCTCGCTATGCGGCTGGACGGCACGGCGGTGCTGCCGCCTTGAGTCCGTGCGGGCCATTATCTCATCAGCAGTGACGGTAAGCAAGGCATGGCGCGGTCCCATCTCACAAGTCAGTCAGCGGCCGGTCCTGGTGAGACCACGAGCGTCGCAGGCAGTGGCCGCGCCTACAAAGCACCGTTGCTCGGCTGCACGCGATTTTCAACTCAGATGTGACGACTTTTTCGCCGACCGTGTGAGTGATGAGAAGGTTTGCCGCTGCTTAGCCTCGATGCCTCAGCGCACCGTCTCGACGCCACACCTAGAACGCAGCCTTACAGCATGCACTGGAGTGCATGATCTGAGAAATAATCTGAGATGCAGCCTCGTTTCCCCGCTCTAGAGCTCAGACTCAGCTCCTGATCTAGAGCATGGTCTAAGCATCTAACCTAGACCACAGTCTCGGCACTGCGCCTTGGACACAGCACCTTGATCGAGCACAGCCTCGGCGTATGGGCTGGGGCACAACCTCGCAACATGCCCTATAACAGGCGATCGGCGCATGACCTAATGCACGGAACCATTTTTAATGCAGAGCACACCTTAAGGGCCCGACCTATATCACACTCTCGGCACCTCACCTAGAGCACAGCCTCGGCAAGCGACCTCTAACCCATCCTCTGCGTCCGACTTAGAGCACTGTCTCGACACCTATCCCATCGGTAAAAACCGTCGGCGGTCCTCATCGCCGGCCGACGCTCCAGCGGCGCACAAAAACGACGGCGGACGCCCCCGGGATGATGCTCTGACGCCGAGATAAGGGCGCCGCTGATCGCGCCGCGCTGATGGCCGCCGCGGCGGAGCCGGCCGCGCTGAGCGTTGATGGCCGGTGGGGTAATAGGGCAGCCGCATCCCGGCCCGTGATGATTTATTGAGCCGGTGTCGGCCGAGCCGGGCGTCCGGTAATTACAGTTGGAGAGACGACCTGCGAAAGAGAGGGGGGTTGGATGTAGGGAGAGGAGGGAGCTGAGGGAAATGAGGAAGAGAGGGGAGACACAGAGGAGGGAGGACAAAATCAATTCATGATAAAATGATTAAGGGAAGGGCCGCAAAGCACTAGTGACCTCCTTCTTTTATGGCAGCCTTTTTAGTTGTTTTTAGAAAAATAACGTCTGATCACGTGCATTTTTGTGGAAGATTATCCGTTTTCAGCCTCCCTCGGCCATCGTGTTTTCCCTGAGGATACCCCGCATATGCTCCCGTTTGCACGTTTATGTATGCAGAGTGCTTGCAGAATTCAGCTCTCCACCCCCTGGTGGTTCGGAATGCGTCGCAACCTTGTGCTAATATATTGGATTCAACTTCGTGTTGCTGAATCCCGACGTAGTGCGGGTTTCCTAAATAATGTTCTTGCTGATCCAATACCAAATGTCCGGACTGCAACACAAATTAAGTATGCAATTGATAAAACTAAGCCATTTCACGTTGCACACTTTCGTATTATTTAGACAAAAATCCTATATTGTTTTACGCACGCAGACCGCGCTGAAAGTGCGTCAGCAAATATGAGGTATTTGTATGATGATTGCATTGGTGGTCGCAGTCCGCTCTTCTTTACTCGATCCACAAGGTCATTTGCCAAGCGTTCATACTCACTTTTTCTTAAGTATTACAAACAGAATAACCTCTATGTGTGCTCTGAGAAGCACCGATCTTACCACGGGCATATCATTCATGCAATATCCTTCCACATGCATTGCTGTCTTAAAGAATGCGGTCATTGATCCTGCTCTGGGGTTCGCTTATTTTTGGGTCCAAGTATGTCTCCGTCCTGTGATGTCGCTTCTAGCATTAGATAAGACAGTAGTATAGCCTTATTCCTCGCAGAAAATCAGGAGAATGAAAATATAGTTGAGTTGATATTTTGGCGACATGACTTTATCGAAACAAGGGCAGAAGTGTTTCGATAAAGGCACGTTGCCGAAATGTCCACTCAACTTTGTATCAATTATCCCGGTTTCCTCCGAGGAGTAGGGCTAATACTACTTTTTCACCTATGTGAACAATGTTCCTCGCTAGTGCAATGAACAAGTTACCTTTCTAGCATTCGTGGAGTCGCTCCTTCCCTCCAGCCCCCCGCCCAGCGACCTGTGGTCACGCGTATTCCTTATGGCGTTTGACCACCACCGTTCACCTGCGTTTCTTCTGGCCCGACGAGTGGAGATAGTACATCTACGGGACTGATATGGCCGAGGCCTCCGGTAGCTCGACTCAAGGTATGTTTGTTTTCAATACGATTGTGACCTAAAGCCTGTAAACACGACCCGTCTGTTGCTGTTTGTAGGATTGCAGGTGGCATGATAGTGTTACGAGGAAAAGGGACAAAGAATGGTGCAAATTGTGTACCTCCACCATCTCCAGGTGCAGCAGGATGGGGCACAGTCAGTTGTAGCTTAAAATATGCGCCAGCGTATCGCAAGGTAGAGACGTCTGGAGGTCTACTGGTTATTTGTTTCGTTCGCCAACAGATGGCGCCCTAGCCGATGTGTACCCGGGACACTATCTGCGAATCATGGCCAGGTCTTGGGTTGACGTCTCCCGATCACCAGGGCCTCCGAGAATAGAAACGGAAGCTTGCGCTATTAGCTTTTTAAAACTTTCTGCACATCGGCGGCGGTACAAAACAAACAAACAAACGGCGATAAACAGGCCCCATGGAAGTGAGCGCCACCGTCAGTAACGGCACTGGGTCGAATTCGTGGTGAAATCAGGACATTCCCCATATCCCTGGCACAGTCCATGAAATCCGATGTATTTGGCCGGCTGCTGCTCTATCATCCACTGCTACCAACTATTGCAATATCGGCATTGAATGAATTCGAATATTGTAACTGTGAGCAATAGTTGTTCTAATAAGCTGCAAAAAAATCTGATCAATTCATGTACATCCTGTTGTGTGTTGCGCAGGTTGGCGATGCATTTTCGTTCAGAGTATTAAAAAGAACAAGGAAGAGGTACACAATACGGCTTTAGCCATGCTTTTAACTGGCGTAATAAAGGGGTAAAATCAGGCGGGACTGGATATTACACCCATAGCCGTTACGCTTTAGTGCCGCTTCATTCATGCACATCACGCAAAATGGCCGCGGCAGCCGAAGTGCTGTTAAAAATTCGAACTCCATGCATATCACAGCTAGCGCAAAAGGCATGATTGGCGAGCCTTGTCGAAAAAGAAATGACTTTGTGTTTATTTTCGTCGGAGCAGTTTAATCTGATCTTTGATACGGCACCCCGCGTGCTGCAAAACAAACTTTTCTTTGCAAGCTCGTCAGCTGCTGGGCTTTCAAATGGTAATTTGCGAAAAGCAATATATAAACTTTTTCTCCTTCAAAGTTGCTACGAAGTTTGCCCCACGAGCTGACTCATAACCAAACGAAAAATAACGGCTGTCCTGGTCGCCAGGCAACCCAGCGAATTCGATGACACCGTATGTGGCCGGCCACCTGTGTGTGGTGACCAGGTCATGCTTCGAGGGCCAGCTCACGTGTTCGCTCAGCCGGGCGCGGCGTCGAGACTGGCCTGGTTGGCCTGCACCCCTGCCCGGTCGGTCGACGGTCTGCTGTGGTCTGTCACACCGCCGACGCCCTGCCGGAGACCCAGTCACGCGTTCCGGTGCCAGGAGAGCGGCAGATTTGGCGCGCCGAATTTCGGAGGAATTGCGGGAATTGGATGGTTGCTTCCGGCCGTCTAGAGCGTCAGGAGCTCGAAGGCCGCTTCTGAGAACGGCGAGGGGTGCGCTATACTGGGCGCATCGGGCTTATAGCGGCAATCATCCCAACGGCTTGCGGTTGTCACAGCCAGCTAGGTCGCGTAACTCGGCACTATGATTTTCGTTCTTTATCGAATTATTGGGTTGGATCTTCGATTTGATTTAAATTTGGAAGAGAACTGCAAAACTAGCTGATGGAATTTTGCTGGGACGTAACGTATATCTTGTTTGTTTGGCTGCTTGTCCGGACTTCTTACTTCATGGACTTCCCCGATTTTGTTACTTAGCAGAACAGCAGATAGTTGGTGCTTTTGCTACATCACAAAAGACATTGGCATAAAGACATTGCTCGCAGTTTAACTATGTCTGCTCTTGCAATCTGCTCCGCAGTAACGTGGTCGCATCTCTATTACACGTGATGTGACGCGAGCGAGATTCGAGCTAAAAAACTAGCAAAACAAATGTTTAAGGAAAGCTATGTTTACACTTTTCTATCTCCGTTGCCGCTAACTAATATTACCAGTATGCAAACAGGTACACAAGAACACACACACACACACACACACACACACACACACACACACACACACACACACACACACACACACACACACACACACACACACACACACCACACACACACACACACACACACACACACACACACACACACACACACACACACGCACGCACGCACACACGCACGCACACACGCACGCACTTCAACGTTCAGCAGCACACGCACACGTCTGTACATCGGGCCGGATCGCTTCCGTCCCCTCCGCCCCCCCCCCCCCCCCCCCCCCCTCCTTCCCTTCCTCCTTTCGCGCTCTCCTCCGCCGCCACGCCGTGTTACATCGGTCCGGATCCCTCCCGTCCCCTCCTCTCGCGTTCTCCTCTGCCACGACGGCCGTGTAACGCGACCGCTAACGAGTTGTCCGTCCGCCATGAATATCAATCACAGCGCGATGAATATTATTCCTCGGCCGGCGGCCGCTGGTGATTGCCCGCAGTCGGCTGGGCTCGCAGGCGGGCGGCGCACCGATTCCCGGCGCATTAGATTAATGATGCGCCGAGACAAAAACGGCGCGCCACCGTATCACGGCCGTCCGGCGCCGCGCCCGCCGCGCCAAATCGAGTTTGCAAGGATCTAATTATGCCGAATTACGTCGCTGGCCGGCAACGTCCCCGGCCCTCCACCAGGGGCTGCTGGGCTCGGGCACTCTGGACAGCTGGGCTCGAGCACTCTGGACCGCTGGGCTCGAGCACCCTGGACCGCTGGTCTCGAGCACTCTGGGCCGCTGGTCTCGAGCACTCTGGACCGCTGGGCTCGAGCACTCTGGACCGCTGGGCTCGAGCATTCTGGACCGCTGGGCTCGAACACTCTGGGCCGCTTGTCTCGAGCACTCTGGACTGCTGGGCTCGAGCACTCTGGGTCGCTGGCATCTGCGTGGCTTCGATGCTGGCATGGGACGCTGGGACGCTGGCATCTGTGTGGCTTGGTCACGTTCGGTATGGGATAGGCCATCTGCACTCCTTCTAGCGGGTGCATGAAAGACCGAGAAGGTGCTGACAACGAAAGCCCCAGAGCAGCAAGCCATGTGAAATGTCGTGTGAAGACAACATCGGACCTGGAAATACTCCCAGCGTTGACCAAGCCTCGGATCCAGTCGCTGATGGCGCCATCGTTAAGCCTTTTGTCTGGCCGTTGGTTCAGTTACTGGTCCAGTCCGTGTTCTAGCGTTTGGTTCGACCGTTGGTCCAGCCATTGACTCAACAACTGCTCTGATAATTGAGCCAATCCTCGTCCAGATCGCCAGTTAACCCTTGGTCCAGCCACCGGTCCAGCCACCGGACCTGACTAACCCGGCTGTGGCTCAGCTCCCGGTCCAGCTATTGGTCTCGTCACTGGTCCGGCCACTGGTCCAGTCATTTTGGTATGGTCAGGCGCCAAAAAGGCGGACACGTGTCGGTTTTGCGGGCCGGCGGCAAAAACGGCGCCGTCCGGGCCCAGCCGGTATTAGTTTCGTGCCCGACGTCCGCCGCCGACCGGTGGCTTTGTTTACCGGTTTTTGTTCGCGAGCGTCGCCTGAGCGATGCTGAGCGGCGTTTGAAGAGCCCTCGAGTGTGCTGCGAGAGTGCTCGATGCTGACGTCATCACATGATGTCTCTAGAGACTGCTGCTGGTGGCTTGGCCTAGACATGGGCCGGATCCACGAAGGTGCAGAGTGAGGAGGTTGACTCTGCCAAAGGTGTGTTGTAGCTTTGTATTTAATTGCAAAACAAATAGCTTCGTTTTCCGAAAGACAGCTTCTCAAACAGTACCCTCACTATTCTCACTTTTTCACAACGCACTTCGCAAAACTTATCACTTTTACCCTTTGCCCTTGACCTATAGCAACAAGATAAGAGACTAATAGATCTAGTTTCCGTATCGCGCATGCGTTTGCCGCAGTGCCGAGCAGGTTAACCGCTATTGGCCAGCATTTGCTTTTCTCTCTACAACTCAAAATGCGCAAGTTTCTATGATGAACAATGTTGTGTCGCCCTGTTCGCATGAGGATGCTGTATTTGTATTTGTGGGGACAGTGGTTGAAGTCGTTCAAGCATTTGCTCGGGTCAGTTGATTTGCGACAGCAGCAACCGCCCAAGGACAAGATAAGAGAACTGGTCCGGTCAGTTACGCGCAGATCGGTAGTAAATTCTAGTGCTAAGTCTTGCTGTGACGGGTGTTTGAGCTGCAGCAGGTGCTGGTGCCCGGGAGCGTAGTTTCGCGAAATGGGTTGGAAGGGAGGAGAGGGGTGAACATTAAGAATGACCAACTTAGTCCTAAAAGACGCCAAAGAAAGCGCTTCTCCCTATATTTGCCCACTTCCTTCGCAAGGCTGAAGCAGGAGTGTCACTGTTCTAAAATTTTCGAGAAAATCGAAATCCGACCCAAATTTTGAATTTGCGTCGGATTTCGGCCAGTTTGATCAGCGTTCCTGATATGAAAATTAAAAACACAAATATTTGTGGGGTTCAAAATTATGGTGATGCTGGGGAGTAACTTAAGATTTGACGCCGATGTGACAGGGATAATGTAATGGTCGCCACTGCCACAACTGATGATAGTGATCAGTGATGAAGATGATGTTGATAGCGATGCGGTTAGGTACCTAGTGTGCCATGAGTTCAGGCACTTGCTGCATTTCATTGGTCTAGTATTCTCGTTTTCACGCGCATACATTGGGGGGGTTCCAAAATATCATCGAGGCGCTCTAGCAAGGTACACAAAGTGACACCTCTGAGCTTAAGCCAAATTGAGGAGGGAGCTTCTGCCCCCCCCCCCCCTCCCTCCCCCCCCCCTCCACCTGAATAGAAAACCACACACCTCCTGGTGTCCATTGACGTCTACAAGCATAAAACAAGCACGGTCCAGAAAAAGGTCAGTTTATCTACAAGATTGAACATTTACCTAGGTAGCCAATAAACTACGAAGCTACTGATATTTCAACGATTGGTGCTTATCAAGTTAATTGCTTTTTAAATTTACAGAGATGGAGAAAGAGAGGGAGTGGGAGAGAGAAGAAGGAGAAGAAGAGAGGTATACACTACAGAGCGGAGTATACATATAACCTACACCAAAACATGCCAACAAATACGTTTTCCCCAGATGTCGCCCATTTTCTTCAAAAAATTTGGGGGCTGGAGCCAAAGCTCGAGGCCTGAAGCCCTCCCCCCCCCCCCGGACAATTCACCACTGACTCCTAGCCTTTTTTCCAACAAATGCCCAGCATGCTCAACCGACAGCCGCACGAGAGGTTGCCGTGCCTGGGTTGGTCACATGTTACGTGCAGGCAGAGAAGCTGCTGTTATACTGTGGAGCTCAGGAAGTATTTGGCCTTAATCTCTGAATCATGAAAGCTGGCTCTTCTAGATTTTGACGAAGGATCTTCTAGTGTGTATGATTCAATTCCGAGTTTTACCCAAGGATATGTTAAGATAACGAACAAGAAACAAGTGCTTCTCACTAGAGCGATAAATTGTCCCAGGATGCGTTTCACTGCATTTACATGAGGACGCACTAATGACAGCAATATTCTGTAAGTTAAATGTTTTCAAGGTTGTAAATTGCAGTGTTTTTGTTGCATTGTAAAACACAGATAATCTTGCATTCATCGGAAGCACGGACAGCCTTTTGCAAGAAGCAGATAAATATATCAGGAGGGGGATGGTTTTTACGCGTTTAACTCGTCACGTATCTAAAAGAAAAACACAGTCCATTTCAAACTTAAAATTGTCACCAATTTGAATTGTTCGCAGATGTGCAGCACACAACGCGCATGGAGTATCATGCTGGGAGCTTCCAACTGATCCTGGCCTCTCAAAAGGCGTCTATGAAATCTGCGCTATGTTGTGCGTCGTTCGGAGCGTTGGCGGCACAAGTCTGGCGATTTCTCGAGATCCAAACTGGACTATGCCCAAGATCCTTTGCCCTTTGGCGTACCGGCAATGTAAATGAGCTTTGAATATTTCAGTTCCCAGCTCCGTTGCGGAAATCGTTGCCGGCTTTCCCGGGCAGAGATAAAGCCTCGCCAGCATGCGTGCATGCGTTATTTATCCCTGGCGTAACATTTTCGCCACGCTAAATGGTGTTCCTTTTAAGTATGCAGCAGTATAAATGGCTCCACAGAAAATTACATTCAAATATTTCCGCTAGCATGTTTTGGTAACTTGGGAACGAATGGTTGATCTGTTTATCTCCGAGTCGTTGGAGCTGTGCCAGTGATAAATGAATGTTAAATAAGTTCTCGCTCCGTTTGTGAAACTTCTTTAATGTCTCCTCTGAGCCTAGCCGTCGGCCTCATTTTAAAGATAGCAGCCAGCCCTCATATATAACCAAATACTTATCAGCTACAGCGGTTTCGCCATACCCGCGCACGAAGCCGCAGAGGGTGTCCCACAAGCGCGGCAAACGGCGGCGGGCTGGCCGCCTCAGGAGGGTCGGTAAGCCAGCCGCCGGAAGGTGAATGCCTGAAGCGTTGAGCGGGCTTCAGCACAGGTCCGAGCGCTGAGGGGCCGAGAGGGTGGGACTGCACCAGGGGAGGCTCGGCAGCTATAGGCGCGCGGTAAGGCGCCACCGGAGGAGACGGCTTTAGGCTACTGGACCATAGTAACCGTAAGCGGAAGAACCGGGAGTCTCCAAGATAGGCACGGGGCTCCACCATGGCAGGGGTCAGGGGCCTCCCAGATGAGGCCGCAGGACGTCGCTTCAGAGGTCAGCGGCTATCACGTACAGACGCAGACCTCTACCATCCACAGACTGACCAGGTAAAGACGCAGGCCTCTGCTGCTCACAGACTGATCAGGCACAGACGCAGGTCTCTGCTACCCACAGACTGATCAGGAATGGACGCAGGCCTCTGCTATCCACAGACAGATCAGGCACGGACGCAGGCCTCCGCTATCCACAGACTGATCAGGTACAAACGTGGGTCTCTGCTACCCCGCAGACTGATGAGGTACAAACGTGGGTCTCCGCTACCCACAGACTGATCAGGTACAAACGTGGGTCTCTGCCACCCACAGACTGATCAGGTACAAACGTGGGTCTCCGCTACCCACAGACTGATCAGGTACAAACGTGGGTCTCTGCCACCCACAGACTGATCAGCAAAGCAGCAGCCCTCCGTCGCGGGTGGCGGTTCGGCGAGCCGGGAAGGGCGGGGAACGGAGCCGGCACGACCACTGCATCGGCACCCCACACTGGCCCGGCCCTCACGCGACGTTCGGCGCCGATCCACCGGAGCGGGCGTGGGGAGCGGCCGCGAGCTTCGGCCGGCCGGGCAGCGGCGGCCTCCGCCCGTGCCTCACACGAACGAGCCGTGGGCACCGAGTCAGGTGGTCCCGCCGGGCCTGATACGCATCTCCGGCCGGCTGGTGAACCAGTTCCGACCGACCGGGGCCGGACCGGGCCGCGAGAGAGCCGGCGCGGCGGCGGGCTGACGGGGGTCAGCTCCGACCGGAGCCGGACCGGAGCCGGACCGGAGCCGGACCGAGCCGCCACCGGAGCCGGCGCGGCGGCGGCCGACGGGCGTACCTTTACCGCTGTACCGGCGCTGTGTGCCATCACTGTACCGCCCTGTCTGTGCCGTCTGCCCCCGCCTCTTCTGGTCTGTTGGCTGAGTTCTGGTCTGTTGGCTGAGTTCTGGTCTGTTGCCAAACTTAATTCAGCTTTCTGGCACTGGATGTATCTTATGTACCGACAGATATGCGTGTATCTATGACATTTCGACACGTGCATATTGTTTTGTGCAAATGAGGTGCTGTGCAATGCTGCAGCATTTACTCTTACTTAATGCGACCCATTGAAAGCTCTCTGGTCTTCATCGAAAAAAATTTAGCTGTGCGCTGTATGTAAACCATCCTGGATGACTTCGTGACTTTGAAAAATATTAGGGAACAAGCAAAATATTCGCATCGAGACAGGCTTATCAAAAAAAGCATGTGAGTAAATAATGATATAGACAAGTAAAATTTCCGTTTCATTGCACGTTTAATTCATGTTGTTTCAGTGACGTAGTCTGACCAATTACCACTCCTCGTAGCCCGCTGCATCAACCGATGGGACATTAATGATAACGGACCGATCTTCGTTTACCTCTATCGTTGTATTTGCTGAAGGTTTTGGACAAATGAATTATCCAGCATAACATAGAGATCACTCATTACAACATTCTGTGATTCCTCGTAGAAATGCAGAATAACCAGTGTGGCGTGAGATCAGCCCCGGGTCCCCCGGGACTGCTATATTTGTACGTATTTGGCGTAATAAGTGACAGCGTGGCACGCGCATTGGTGGAAGCACATCGTCACAGACAAGTACCTGAGCCATGTGCGACTACCGGGGTGAGATGTGACTTCGGAAAATGTGACGGCACATGACTTGCTTACACCTGTGTGATTTAACGTACATAATTGTCAGGGACTTAAGCCAGAAGCATGGGAAGGTACTATTGACCTCGGTTTAAACCTAGAAGCATTCCAAAAGGTTCATTGGCGTTGATAATATATACAAGTGCTGACTAGAGCACAAAAACGAGATACTGAAATGGTTGTAGTATCGTCAATGCGTTCTTTGTTGTTGCCACACTAGGTGAACTGTCATGAACAATGTAGAAAGCACAATGCTCCTGATTGCCATTTACCAGATTGGTAACGGTGGTGGCCATGTATAATGATGTCACAATGTTTTCGAGATAGTGTATTGCTAGCAATTAGCCATGGTTTATCATATCATCTGCACCAGATATAAGTAATGGCTTGTTTACCACCTCAAAACTGCAAGTCATTACTTTGTAGCAGCCGACTTCTAAGAAAAATCCGCTTAGTGATGCGTTTTCCTCATGTTTTAGAAAACCTTTCCATTGCTCACGATTGAAATCAGCATCAGTGTAGGATGTTAATTGCTTCACAGGGTTGTTGGCAATGGATGTTGTAATTCCAGTTCGTGTCTTTTGAGATCTAAGTGCCTTTCGAACCCTCAATCTACGTATCCTTACCACTGCTGAAGCCCGGTGCAGTCCTAATCGGTATGCCATCCAAATACTGTGATACGGTCCAACCCCACCCACGGATCCATTCGCCATACGCTGATTGGCTCAGTCCGTGGCGTATTCCAGTGGGTGTTCCGTTGCTCTTTGCACTTTTCGCGCCATGATGTGTTTGGCGCCACGGTCGTGATCCACAGAGGCCACCAGCTAGCGCCACGCTGACGAAGGGAGAGGTGCTGATGCTGTAGTGTCAGCGCCCGCTGTAGTGACAGCAGTAATGGCTTGTACTGTTCCGTGGGCTTTCACCAGCGAAGACCCCGCACAGAACTGGCGGTAAGGGATGACGCAAAGTGCTAGGTTCCCGCCCTTCGGTGCAGCCTTAGTCGTGGGGGAGAAGTGACCCCGGCTTATCCGGCCATTAGCTTTATCGCGTCATCTCGGTCAAATTAATGTCCAATTTGCAGGGAACACACTGATAGAGGGGATTTTTGTTGGCTGAGGTTGGAGTGGAATTTCAATGAGCTTGCTCCCCCCAACAGCAGCTGCTCGACCGAAAGGAGTTCCGAGTAAAGGAGCACTAAAATATTTCGGAGGATGGAGAGGCTTATGAGGGTTGCGTGAATGTAGTCGAGGACATGGCGCAAACATGTCTGCTGCTCTCTGATCGCTTCGCTGGCGAACGACAATTCCATAAAAACAATTATAATGAAAACTAAAAGTTCTGTATGTGTTCCTTCAACTGACTGACTGTCGGTACCATACCGGCCTGAATTATTAGCTGATGCCACTAAAGTACTGAAGCAGTGAAGTACTTTACTGTTTTGCCTCACTCGACGGTTTTTTCGTTTTTTTTTACTGTTTTATTGTTTTAGCACTCTTGTTTTTCCAGTACCATAATGATCATAATGTTCAAGCCAGCTTACCGCGCCCGCATCACCGTTAGGTACTGTTTCGCAGGTCCGTGTCGACTTTCGTGAGCTCCTGCCGCCGCTCCGCGGTTCCCTGTGAGCCCCTGTCGTCCCCCGTGGGCCTCTGTGAGCCCCTGCCGTCCCTCCACGGTCCTTCGTAAGCCCTCTGCCGCCCCTTCGTGGTCCTCCGTGAGCCCCCCGCCGCTTCTCCGTGAGTCCGTGCCGTCCGTCTCCGTGGTCCGTGAGTCCGTGCCGTCCGTCCGTGCGGCGCCGTGAGCGTCTCGTGACCGCAAGCCAGCGGCGGCGCGGCCGGTGCGCCCGTGCCAGCCGCTCGTATGATTACCGACGGAGCGGCGCCGCGCCCGGGTCGGCCTCACGGCGCAGCTGCATGCGAGCCACGCCGGGTGGGCCGCCGCCGCGCCGCGAACGCCGCCGGCCTCGTTGCGATGGCCGCCGCCGCCCGCGGCGCCCGGCCGCGTGCATGCCGGTGCCGACCACGCCAAGTGCTTGCTAATTGCTGGCCTTTGATTGAGGCAATGTAAATAGGGGCGATTTAGTGGGGCCCAGCGGCGGCATCGGTGCCTTCCGGGACGACCGGCCGCAGGCGCCACATCCTTCGGGTGGGCGGGGCGGGCCGCAATAGCGCTATAACGCTGCAACAGTTCACATCATGTTTACTGCCTTGTTACCCCCGGAATTATGTTCCACATCCTCCTCTTGTTAAGAGCGGGGCAATTTTGGCCGATTCACCGGCGGTAGCGGCCGGGGAAATGACAAGAAAATTGCCCGCCGCTGCAATATGCATGCGAGCCGTGAATTACGGCCTTCTCCGCGGCCGCTATGATTTTCGCCGGCCGCAGCGCTGGACCCCCATTAGCGGGAGAGCTATATTAGACGCTGACGGAACACATGGTGCTGCCCGGCGCGGTCAGCGCACCCTGCAGGGCGGCGGTGCGATTAAACGCAGCGGGCGGCCTCGATCCAGCGGCTATGCGCCGGAGCGGGCGCGGCATTCCCCGCTGTCGCAGCACATCAGCGCTCTCGCTTCCACGTGATGGGAGTGGAATGGTAAGTTGCCGGGGTCCTGAGAACGCGGCCGCTGGATGCGCCGTACACGGCGGCCTCGAGGCTTGTGGCGAAGTCCGCCGCGCGGGGCGTGCCGTGAGTTGGGCCGGGCGGTTGCGATGGCGATGGTTTCGCCGTGGCACGTCTCGCGTGATTAAAAAGTATACCGCGCTGGATATCGGCGCCGGACTGTTGACGTCTGCTGGTCATGTGTCGACGATAACGCGAACATTGTGACTGCAGAAGCGAGATCGATGAGATCTCATTTGACGTGCTTACAGGGCTCAGAAGACATAGGTGTAAGAAGTTTGAACACAGAGTCTGAAGCTCAGCTCGGTTCCCTGAAACCCGGAAGTTCGAAAATCCAAAGACGTTGTGAACATCCAAGGTTTTATTGTACTTTCTCTTGAAGGCAAAGTTGATTAGATGTTGACTCTTGGGCTGAAATCAAGAACAGCAAACAGAAGTTGAGGCAGGAAGCAA
>NW_023596576.1:56518144-56540644 GCF_011947565.3 Pollicipes pollicipes
TCCGGGCTGCACCGGAGCCGTGGGCCGGTGCCGGCGTCCGAGCTGCACCGGAGCCGTGGGCCGGTGCCGACATCCGGGCTGCACCGGAGCCGTGACGCCGGGGCGGGACGTCCGGGCTGCACCGGAGCTGTGGGCCGGTGCCGGCGTCCGAGCCTCCACCAGAACCGTGACGCCGGAGTGGGACGTCCGTGCTTCCACCAGAACGGTGACGCCGGACCAGACGCTCGTCGCTCACATCGGAGGCGGGGACGAGCGATGGATGGGCTGGTGCCGTATCGGCAGCGCATACCTCGCGCCGGATTTGGCAAGGAGTCGATGTGCTGCTCAGATACCATGGCACCCGGCGGACACAGCCGGCGTGTGGTGCGCCTCGGGGCTGAGCTGACGCATGGTGCTGCCTGCCGATGCTCAGAAAGCTATCTCACAAGCTGCCCTGTGTGCCCCATAGGCGCGGGCAGGCGAACGAGGGGATGTTTTACAACAACATGCGAGTTTCTAGGGCGGAATCGGGTGATGGGGAGCAGTGGCACTACGCACTTCCTCCTATACCCTTCCCCTCCCCCTCCTCCGGCGGATTTGGACGTCGCCCATGGTAAAAAGCAACGTCTGTCAGCTGAGCAAGGGCTGTGGAAGGAAGGAGCAGGACTTTGCCGTTCACATTTCCAGACGAAAATAGCATTATTCAACCCATCCATGTTGCATGGAAGAAAGCGAGTCCAGAGACAAGGTAACATCCCCATCTCCACCAACTGATCCGTTGTAACTGGTCTTTCGGTGTTGATTTCCGATCCATAAGCACGGCACTCAGACTTTCCCCCAAAAAACCGACATGGAAGTCCGCCCTTTACGGGCGGCAAGGGCGCTGGACTGGCAGCAAAAAGGTCGCATAGTTGCAAGCTTAAAATATGTCCATGCATGTCCCCAGGCAATGCACAAACCAATAAGCGGTTCATGCTATGGAACCCATCGTTCGGGCAGGTACGGTCCAACCTGGCGCGCTGGGGCCCAGCCCTGAGACCAGTCAGGCATGATCTGTCACCCAGCTCTGGCCGCCGCCGGCCGGACAGCCTCGGCGTCCCGCCCGAAGTCGACCCGAGCGTCCAGGAGATGATGCGCGAGTCCTGTTCTCCGGGGGCCCGCCCGGCCTCAGCGCGACAGCTCTCATGCTGCTCGGACCCCGGCGGCGTGAGTGGAATCGAGGCCGTAAATTAGCCTTTATCGGCAGTCTCGCCATGTTACGCATTCTGTCCCCGAGCCGAGACACACCGGCCGCGATCCGGGACGCTCGGCGGTGGAGGCCTACTGGAGGTGGCCGCGTGCTGCGGCCCTGATGGCCTCGCAGCACGCCGGTCGACCCCGACCGAACTGAGTTGCGAAGGCAGCGCGAGCGGGGACGCGCCGCGGCGGCACCGCCAGCCCAAGTGGGGTTTCGTGTCGCCCTAAGAGTCTTCCATTCTTTGGCTAAGCGCTGTGCGATAAGCCGCCGGTATCCGTGCACTACTTTCGATGGCCTTGAATTGCCACCGTGATGTGTCAGCCGGGGTCAAACTAGGCCAACGTCGTGGTCGCGGCAAAGTTGTCACTGATGTTTTGTTGTTGTTTTTCGTTACAGAAAGGTCGGTTTCGTGACGCTCAAACATCGTTCAACTGTACCGGCATCCACCCCACCGTAACCATGCTACGTATCTATTGCGCCGGTTGTCACTGCTGGCTGTGCTAATGGCCATCGCGAGCCATCTGGATAACACACATTAGTGGCCTAGTGGAGGCCATCAATGGCCACAAATATGCCAAACGGTAAAACAAGCAAGTATCTACCTCGTAACCGAATGCAAGGTGACTGAAAGCCAAGTCCGGAGATCAGCAATTAAGGGCGGAACTTTTGGGGGGCACGAGTGGATCGCGTGTCCCTCTGTAAGCGCAGTGGAGGCCCGTCCTCACGGAGCGCACAAGGGAAAGGGACGCTTCGCACGATGCGCAGTGCAGCCGTCCTCCACAGATCAATATGAGATGAGTGCGGATGGATGAGAGCTAGTGGTGTTTTGAAAGCAGAAGTTTCCGAGACACTACCAAACTAAACGTCCGACGTGAAGCAATTACTGCATATCACTAACCCCACAAAAGCCTGAAGTTAGCAATATCGCTAGACCTCACAAAATGTATTGGCCACGAAAACATGAGAAGCTTAGAGCATATGAGGCTCCAAGAACGTAAAGGAGGGCATTCAGAAGCGGCAGGACCCAAAGAGATGCCAGGGTTCCAGAAACAGCAAAGTTCAGAGGAATCAAGGGCCATCAAAAATGCTAGAGACGTGGGGGAAGGTTTCCCGAAACAACGTGCTGTCTCAGAAGACCAAGGAAAAGGTCTACCTCAAAGGACCAAGAAGGCCTGTTTCATCCGGAAAGTAGTGTCTGAAAAAGACCACCATCTCCTGCTTTTGGCGCTGCTGTGGTGAAGTGAGAGGATTCAGATATACAACGACGATAATTAGCCTTCCTACAACAGTCTCCAGCGCCGTCTGTTGTAGCGAAAGGATTGCAATGCCACGGTCGTCACTGATTGCATCATTGCGCCTTAATATTCGCGGAAGATGCTCTCTTCCAGCTCGGGGGCCCCAAAACGCAAATACTGGCGAGCCCTCGCAGAGCTTTCCTGAGGGATCCGCTTCGACCATCAATCTATGTCCTGCGCTAAAATGAGATGTGACGGCATGATAGCCTCGAGCTCCAGCCAGCCACTGTGTCATCACGTCTTATTTGAACGCGGGGCATAGCATTGAGGAAACTTACCTGCTACAAATTATTTGTCTCAAATAGAAAGTACTAAAGTAGTCTTTTTGAACATCGGGTGGAGCTCATTTTGATAGCTTGCTTTCAGATAAATCCGTAAGGCTGCGTGTACCCCGCCTCATCGCGGCAAAACTGCTGACGACTGCGGTGTTTGTTACGCCATATCTTCAAGGCTGCCACAGTGATGAGCGCCAGGCACTCCTGGTCCCTGTGGCAGGTCTGTTCTGAATACTCGGCACACACTCGCGTGCGGAACGGCGCCTGTGCCCGCCTGTCTTCCTTGCAGCAATCCATGTCAGGCGTGCCATATCATGCGCTCAGTAAGCCAATTCTTATTTGAACCGCTGTATTTCATTTTCCGAGGACATCAGACCATCACCGCCCGGCGACCGACCCCACCCCCTCAGCAGAGAACGCGCCACGCCACGGCGAAAGCCACTGATGCCGTTCCCAGCCGTCGGTTCGTCTGCGGGCAGTCGACCGCCGCCTGACCGTTCTCCCTGAGACTAATCCACGCTGGCGCGCCTCCATACCGCATTGTCTTCACAGACACCGCCCGGGTCGAGCGCGGCGCGTGCCATTGACCCGGCGTGCCCGGTCGGCATTGTCCCCCGTGCCGCGTGCACCGGCGCGTGGAGGCGGCGCTCGGCGGCCGGCGTGGCCGGAGCGCCGCGCCGCCACAGCTAATGACTGTAAATTTAATAACGCAGATAGCATCTGGGCCAGCGACCACTGCGGGCCGCTAATGAAGGGTGAATAATGAAGCCGCGCGGCCGACCACACGGCCTGCACCGTGTGGTCCAGGCGCCGCGTGCAGGCCGCCGCGCAACGCCGTGTAATTTAAGGCAGCGCAGCGACATGAGGCGCCGTGTCAGGGCGGAAGCGTGGGGAGTGAGTGATGGTGATGTTGGCGAGGCGAGCCGGCGAAATTCGCTGCTGGGGTGACCCAGGGCGAGGGCAGGAGGAAACGCATGGTGAAGATGGTCGAAACAAGACAGCTTTGATGGAATAGTAACCAGCTAGGCGCGGTTTACGCCAGATCGATACTGAACATCTACAACTCGCACTGAGCTATCTGGATTTGTGTGTTCTCTGATGTCTGCCCGTGCGGTTCAATCATGCAATATCTACCATCTGTGGGATGCCTGGAGTGGTGAAGTGGGCTAATTTGGTCTTAGCTTAATGGCTGTTCCGACCGACGCCCCACTTTTTGACTCGCTAGATGCCAGCTGGCACGCTAATGCACCTAATTTAGCCCTGATTCGAGGTGTTGAGCTGGCTCACTTTTCCCGCAAGCTGATGCGGCCATTACTCTCCATGCGTGATTAGTCAAGTGTATGGTCCATGCTCCTCCTAAGAGGTATGTTTGGTCTTTATTGCAGTGCTTTGAGGCTTATTTCTATCAATGAGCATAACAACGTAAGAATAAGGTTTGCCAGTTTAGGGGTACAAACCGGTTTCCCTATTTGCATGTCTTACCGGCCAGTAATCTGGCGCGTGAGAGATTTTACTTTCGGATGGTGAATTCCGTTCAAATGATGTGGGGGCCTAATTGACCCCTAGGATATCCCACCGATGGAATGTGTCGAAAATAATTGTTGTGTTGTGTTGCAAAAAAAGTTTTCAAAATGACTGCCTGGGAGTGAGCTGTCGGAGATAAATTGTGCAGCTTCTTTAATTTTCGTAAATGAAGCACTCAGGAGCAAACAGTAGAACCAAACACAATGTATAGTGCTGTGCCTTTAAGACATCTGAACAACACCTTAGGTTAAGCGATGTTTTTCGGCGCCCATAAGGAGCAAATAGAATGCACTTGGGTGACTTTGCCAGTGGGCCATGCATGATACGCAGTCAGTGATGGAGGGAGGGGAGTATGCACTCCTAATCCCACCCCCATCTGGGCTTTTCAATCTACCAGGCCTATGTCAGTAGCGGGGCCAGGCGCGTTGTGAAGGAGTAAGGGGTAAGGGTAGGGGTAAGGGGTAAGCACACACACAAAATGAGGCGCACGAGCCCGCAAGCATTCTAAGAACTTATCTTTCAAATATTTTCTTTTCAGTGTTGAACCTAGAAGTACCAAACTGGTGGGTTAATTTGAGCACGGTATGACGTCTGTAGTTCGTGTATTTCAATTTCCTTTTACAAAGTAGAATGCGCGGCATTCCTTTGTACGCTGCTTTGACTCTGCCCTTATTGCATTTTGTCAGACACACGCAATCTAGTGCTGAAAATACGGAGAGATGATTGCGGGACAAGCTTAAGAATGGTCGTAATAATGGCGTATAAATATTCCATCCCATCAACATGGTTCGCCCTTGCTCCTGGCTGGATACGCCAAATGATGAAAAAATGGCACTAGAAGTGAATGCCTGCTGCAGCTACTCTACTTAACTTTTTAATTGCATTGCGTCTCCGCGCACACAATTTTGACATGTTTAGAGATCATGTGTTAACATGACATGATATCACATATGTTTTGGTATGCATGTCTTACTCGAAGCTACCAATAACCTCCATAAGTAAGCCCACAAGTAATTTACCTTTGTTAGTCCATGTGGAAAGACGAGCAACCAACTTCTTTAATTTTTGATCCTGCAACACCCCTGCTAATTCCCTGCGTCACAGATAACCAAGATAGGATAAGTCTTGATACAGGAACCGTGGTGTAGCTCACTGTGATTAACACATAGGCCGGGGTACTCAGCGTACGAAAAGCGGCAAGCTCGCTCTGACCAAACGTGTCTCGCTCTAACAGACTGTTCGACTCTCAAGTCCCTCTGGATAAAGCAATGATCTGAAGTGGTGCCATGTCGTGGGAAATTCAAACATCGATCTCTTTTTTACCAGTCGTATCAAACCACTGAGAAGAGATTGAGAAGCCTTGTTATAAGAAGTCAGATCCAAGTTATATTCTTCGAAAATAGACTTATGAACAGCAAATATACTACAGTGTGTGCAAATATAATTTTACAACACTGTGCACATATAGGATACAAATAATATAAGATCAAGGCAATAGACGACTGACCCATTGCGCTCGGCGACGCGATAACAGCTTTGTTAGCATCTTCAGCTGCAGCTGGAGTCCCTGGATCGAATTCGGATCGTGCGAAGATCTTTGGGAGATAATAGCCATTTCCACGCTAGCATTTCACTGCCACATGGCGACAGAGTCCTAATTTGGTACGCAACCTGAAATGAACGGAAATAGGATAACCAGGAATGAGACCCGTCGTTCGTTGTCAGACCTATCGAAATAGCAGGTAAACTTTACTCCGTAAGCATTTTTGTTTTCTCCTTACATATCCTACTTTGCAAATCTACGTTTGCTGATTTGGTTCCATGGACCTAGATCGCAAAGTACAGTAAGCGTGAAATTACGGACAGATACATTATTATGAAGCAAAAATCGTGTCAGCTGTAATGTTTACCAGGTATATTGAAAGCTTTACTCACAAGCCATGCGTTTAGGTCCTGATTAATCCACTTTTCGCACATACCAGATCTGGCACCAAATTAGTCCTGTCTGATGCCAGCATGGCAATGGCTAATCTCACCATCGCAATCGTCGGTCCTCCAAAGAGGGTGCGATAATACGCGTCGCGTTCCCTTATAAAATTACATTTTGCGCGCGAAACCAAAATTTGCTAACCCCTGCCCATGAACGATAGACCGGGAGCGCCTCTGCCGCAGTCTCGCAGCGACGAACAAAACAGGAAGCCTCTCCCTGAACCCCCCTGGTAACAAACAAAGCCAGGCGTGGCGACAGGCCTAACAACATTAAATATCAACATGGTAAAGGCATGTACATGAATATGTTCGTCTTCTGCGTATTGCACACTGGCAAACCAATGCACATCCGAAATCCGGGGATCAATACGATTGGAGGACAAGAGTCATGTACAAGTGAGTTTGCTTTGATACCAAAAAAGGAAGTTCAGAAATCGCACTGGGTTTAGCACACCGGCACCACCCTTAATGTATGTGCACAGGTTTGGAGGTCTCCGCGCATGTCTGGTGCCGAGAGAGCACCAGCTTTAAATGGATGTGCTTGACACCGGTGATCGTTCAATGACCCCGTCATTGCACTGGCACTGTCAGCCCAGATGACGCCCAAGGAGGTACCTCCGATGTTGATTCAGTAGTGGCTGCCGGTACTCTAGAACCAGGTATTTGTACCATGCAATCTGATTCACCCACGAAGTTGATAAAATCGAGATGACAAACAATCTATCCATCCATTTTCGACTGACCAGACTGGGTCCAGAGAGCGAAACTACAATTTAACGTCTGTGTAATGTGCGCAGCACGGACGCACGGGCCAAAAGGCCAATCTAATACAACCTAATGTGCATCATCAGTGATTTAGCAATACAAACTTGGGGAGAAAAGTGTGCTGTTATGGACCAAATGCTTTTATGCGTAGCATATGGCTGGTATGCCGTTGGTCACCCTTATGACATCATAACTGAGGGCGGATGAAAGACATGTTTTCATCGCTGCTGTTTACCCATGGTTGATGAAAGCATGCCATACACTTAGCATGACTGAACAGCACCGTAGACACGTCTTACGTGCATGAAACTACTATACATATATATATATATATGCATATGCATACATATGTACTTATATACGTAAATATGTACGTATTATATATACATCTACATGTATGTATATATGTAATATATATATATATATATATATATATATATATATATATATATATATATATATGTACAGTGTGGCTACGAAGGCAAGAGCGCCAAGATATTGCCACTCTTGCATTTTCGTTTCGATGAATAACAGGAGGTAAACTGCCGAGTTGTTCCCGTTCTTGAACTTTTTCTTCGGGTAACAGTGCCGCTTGTCTATAACACAAAGTACTGTCATAATGATAAAGCCGTTGTGCACCCTACAGGCCCCAATTTAAGTCAAAATTTCGCAGCAGTATCTCAGCGGGAAGTGCCATAAGTTGTCAGGAAAGCGGCATTTAGATCAAGAGGAGATAGGGCAGTGGCATTTGCATTTGGTCCAAAGCGATTTCTCGATGAACACCTGAGGTGAACATCAGACTGTTATTCATACTTCCCGGCTGTGGTCCGCCGGCACTGCCAGCCACATTGTCCCAATTTCATCACCCGGAAAGTAATATTCGTCGCGCGGGGCTGGACGCTATGAAATGTTATAGCGGCGGAGATTGGCCGTGAATTAGTGTTGAGTGTCGGGGTTCGTTGTGTTGCGTCCCGCTGATTCCCGCCGCGGCCAAACGGCCGGGAAATTGGATCATACATCAGATCATCCGGCAACAAATGAGACAGGCTGCCACTGTTAGAAACGGCCTGCTGCTCGGCTTCTATCTGACCGCCGTTTGCCGCGTTTAGCCAGGTCTAATTGGGAGCGGGGGACTCGAAATGGATTTCCCTTCCATTTGTTGAAAACCGACCGCGCTAGGACTTACCGTGGTTGTGCAGCAAGGTGTCTTTATTTGATGCGAGCGCGGGTTTAAGTACGGCTCGTATGTGGCTTGAGCAAGAAACCTTTAAGGGCTTTCGCCAAACAGACTCATTTCTTTTCTTCTGCCTGGTTGCTCGTATTCTTGCGTTCTGAATCTGACAGGTTCAGAAAATTCAAACGGAGAACAGAAAATTTCGGAACTCGACTGGGCTGGGAGGCGGATGAATTTACTGTCTTATGCCTACATACATATTTATTCAGGGGCCACCATCAAATGGATTTTCGAGCTTCCACGTCCATCTACATGCAAAAGTCACAGAAGGTGACACAAGCAACGCAGAAGTATGCGGCACACTACAAGACAAGATTCGTCCATCTCCTTGGCAAAAAGGTCACGACAAATTGCGCGAAACAGGAATCACCGGCACCCGAACTCAGTCCGGACACGCGGCAGCTGCCGCTCCTCGACGTCCGTCGCTCGAGTAGCATTGGCTGAAACATCACGGCGGTACGCGACACGCTCTCGTAGCGTCTCCGGCGTGTAGGTGACTGTGAGGATATTACGCATGATAGTAATAACGCGTTCACATATAAGTTCGATGCTTTTGTGCCATCGTAGCTCGTGCAGTGTGGGTATCACTTGGTCCCGGCATGTGGTATTACATGTGATATGGGGCTTGAGTTCAAAACACTTTGCACTCGTCAGATCTGTGTCACATTACAGCTCCCCACCCCCCCCCCCCCCCCGACACACGGCATCGTAGTGGGGAAAAGCAAGTACCTAGCTGTGACTGTTTTCGTTGCATTTACCGAGCACGCATGCAAATTCACCCATATGTAAATGCCATGCGAGTAAGGTTTTCTGTAACCACAAGTGGTGCGCTGGCTATCACGCTATCTGGCTGGTCAGTAAAAGCTACATTAGTGTCCTAGAACTGTCAACTTTGGGTGTAAAACAAAAAATATATGAGAACGAATTTTTCACTCACGCCTGGTATGGTCTAACCACACAAACTAAACCCATGTTTTCCTTTCAGATGTTCCTATGATGTCACCCAAGTCCTAGCTCACTTGAAGCCACCAAGCATAAACAAGGCTCCACGGACACTGGATACCTATGGCTACATTTTGCCTCACCTACATCTGACAGGTGTGTGAACCATTATGTTTGATTTACTAATTCAGCATCCAGACCTAAACCTCGGCAACCTACCTGTCTGTGGCTCCAACCTAGATCTGAACAATGAAAGTGCATCCCCGTGGAATGTTTTGTGATATTTGTTGACTACAGATATGAGCGGTTGAGATGCACCTAGCTGGACCATAGATAGATAGATATGTGGACCCAGAGTAGATATAGATATATAGACCCAGAGTGGATATAGATATATAGACCCAGAGTAGATATAGATATATAGACCCAGAGAAGATGTAGATATATGGACCCAGAGTAGATATAGATATATAGACCCAGAGTAGATATAGATATATAGACCCAGAGTAGATATAGATATATAGACCCAGATAGCATAGATATATAGACCCAGAGTTGACTTGTGCTAGGCTGCACGTACGCACACAGCACACCAGCAATACCTTACCGGAGTGGAAGGATGGCCAGGACAGTGCAACGAGAAGCAACACATCTTACTTAAGTTTACACCAGTCAAAAGTGCCTAACAAGCTGCATACGAGCCGCCTACCATACAGACTAGCCCTGAACGTTGGCCTGAATGTGCACAGACCAAGGGCACTAGGTACCTTAAAGCCCGACAGCCCCAGCGACTGTAGCCGCTCGCATTAATCAATCTTGGTTTTGTATAAAAGACTAACAAACAACTTACAGCTGTGTACCCAAAATATAACTATTTTTTGTATCCCCAAATCTGTTTTGGTCACACTATGCAAAGGCCACGCAAAGTCTGGTGGATAATTTTACTCCAAGTCATTTTTTCCGAAGAGATTTGACTACTTAATTGCACCACTCCCAAAATGCAGGAGTGGAAACTTCAAGAAATGTCTATTAAATGAAATGTAAAAGCCAAACGTTTCCTTCGAACGTTCATTTGTATAGCTTTTAATTAAATGAATTTATCAAAAATTCGGACGAAAAACTCTGAGCCGTCGTATATATCTAGTTACTTTTGTGTTCCTTGGTCTCATACGAAGGTGACAAACATATTTTTCCTTTCTTATACATCGTCTTTAAAGCTGCTATCTATATCTTAAAAATTAGCCGATTCCTCTGCAAAATTAGCAAATTTCAAGGTTGTGCACATTTCATAGACATATTGGATCAATGCCCCAGTCACCTAAACACGTTTTACAAACACTCAAGAGTTACATGCGATTGGTTGCCAGTTAAGAAGATCAGTTGAAGCCAGGCAATTTATTTTCATCAACAATTTCACCTTGGTAAGCCTCCATTTTGCGGTTTTTGGTACATAGCACGGCTCATTTCGGATACAGTTAAGCCATCCCAGCTTCGATGTCTCACCAAATTAAATTATTCTGCTGCACATAGCTTTGGGACAGAATTGGCACAGCTAACACGGAATTGAGCTCTTCTTACTTTTTTCGCATTTTAATCTTGTAGTTTGGTAGGTATGATTGTAATCACATTTTTAGACCCTCTCTGTCAGCAAGACGTACGCCTTTGTATTTGGAGGAGCAGAAAGAAACTCGCCTTCAAAGGATACCGATTTTCCCCTTTGAGGCACCTAATCGCTAGCCTTACCTTGCTTATTTTCAAAAGGTAATGTTTAACTAGGTTTGGTAATGTTCTTTTATATATCCTATCAATTTTGCTCATCAGGCAAATCATGATGCCCCAAGATATTTAATTAAAACATTTCGTTCCATGTTCTCCATCGTTTGATCCCAATTTGTTGAAATGGTCTCTCATGCCTGTCACAGCAAGATTTTGTTCATAGCTGCCATGGATTGCTGACTGGCAAAACTGCACTGTGGATGTGCACTATATCTATTCATACAGAAATAGCCTAGGCTGCATGGCAATCATCACAGTATTGCAAAATTGCACTCATGAATGTGTCATGTGTCAGTGTAATGACCTGAGATGTGAGAAAACAACATTTTTGTCATGTTTATGCGATTGCTCTCATGTCAAATTAAAATGCATGTCTGTGTGAGTCGGGGCATCTCCCACTGGCCCATAGCTCAGAAGCGATTCTGGCTCACTTTTTAAGCCTGTAACCCACGGCGGTTTTAGACTACCATGCACTTCTAGCGTGCTATAACCAAGCACCCCCAGGCAACACCGCTGGAAACCGCGGCAAATTGTTTCTGATGAATCACACCCGACCGATCCGTCACAGCATGAGTCGTTTCCTCGGCATCCGATTTCGCCAATTTCAAAATTCATCCATCACCGTCACGGCGGCTGACGCGCTTCCGTCACGGCCCCGTAGCGAGTGCTGCCGCGGCCGGCCCGACCGGAAGCGGGGGTGCCGGGCGGCGGCGCGGCGTTCCAGGCCGGCGGGCACGGCCGGTGGGCGGGTTGCCACGGCGCCCGCCGCCCCGCCCGGCGCCACCGGCGGCGGCCATCGCCTGCTGCAGCGGCCGTCGCTCGACCAATGGCGGCGCGCCGTTGGCCCGGATGCCACCTCTGCCTCCTGCATCCGCCAGCTGACGCCAGGATTGGCCGGCCGACCCAAGGTCGGCTGATTAATCAGCGCCATTAGGGTGGCGGCGACATGAATCATGCAGCGGCGCGTGGTGTCCGTGTATTGCACGTCAGGCGCCGAGCGCGACAGGCCATCTGGAGGCCGGGCCTGAGACGGACGCCCCACCCTGCACGGCTGGCAGGCTGCAATAGGCGCGGCTGCTGCCGTGTGGAGACGCGCCGCCACGCTCCGTTACGCTGATCACGTGTCAAGTGCGCACCTACACGGCTGTAAGCGGGCAGGGCGACGATAGCTGGCGCGTTGCCCACCTCCGCCCGCTCCGCAGAGCCCCGCCGCTCAGATGGTGCGGTGCACACAGCCGGAGGCGGTGCCTTACCTGTTGCTGCTGTCCTTGACCATGAGGAAGAACCCGTCAACGCCCCAGCCGGTGCCCCACGAGTTCTTGACGATCCAGTATTGTTCCCGTCCTCGCTGCCATAGCCCACGGCCGGCACGCCGTGGTTCAGCTGGTCAATGCCCGTCTTGCAGTTCTTGTCGCCGTAAATGCCGTGCGAGTACAGCTAGAAGTCAAAGTGTGACGCGTCCATACCGACCGCTACCGGGCCCACGTTATCGACTGCGTCCATCAGCTCAGCTTCGTCCTGCGACTGGATGATGGTCGAACAGTGCGCCACAGCCTTGTCGGCCTCGTACTTGCACGAGTGGTGCGTGCGCGCTGTACACCTGTAGTCGGCTTCGGCCATGATGCGGCCATGAAGGCGGAGTATATCTTACCACCGTCGCATGCGTCATTGCCGTAGTCGAATGAGCAGTCCATGATCTGTTGCTCGGAGAGGGACACCAGGTCGTTGCCGGCCAGCTTCCATGCGCCCTCCAGCGCGCCGGTCGTGGAGAAGGCCCAGCACGAGCCGCACTGACCTTGGTCCTTCGGCTTCGTGACGGCGCCCTGGTCGCGCCAGTCGGCAGTGTCTGGCGCGGTCCGACCGGTCCCCTGGAACGGCCGGCCCTGCAGCCGCTCCTCGCTCGGTCGGTACCTGCCGCCAGAGACGGACTGTCACCGCACACAGAGCGTCAGGCGTGCGCACACACGGGGATGGGGTGAGGCGGATGGCTCGACTCGGTTGGTACCCGCCGCCAGAGATGGACTGTCACCGCACACAGAGCGTCAGACGTGTGCACACACGGGGATGGGTGAGGCGGATGGCTCGACTCGGTTGGTAACCGCCGCCAGAGGCAGAGACCGCCAGAAATGGTGTGTTACTGCACGCACGCTGGGGCATTGGTGGGGCAGATTGGTGCCTGGCGCCAGAGACGGACAGCCACTGCGTACACTAAGGAAATGGTGGGGCAGATGGGATTCCCGACCCGGTCGGGACCTCGCGCAGGCTGTCACTGACGTCCTGGGTAAAGTGACTGTCACTGCACACAGAGCGCCAGACGGACCGTCGCTGCACACCATGTCAAATGAGCGGCTAGTGGCCTGTTCTAGAGGCATACATGAAGCTCGAACGTCCAGCTGACGTACATTGGCACCCAAGTTTCGGCGTGGGCACAAGCACAGTGTCATGGCAAATTGACTGCAAACAAATATGTTGTCAGATGAAACAGGCCCCAACGAAAAACACCAGAAGTGATTATTCATGCCTTGAATTTGTTTTGCCAGACTATGGGTATGCCACGCATTTTATTGAAACCTTCCAGGCAGGGGCGTCACCTTGATACCTTAGGGGAAACCTTAGCCCCCAACCTGACCCACCCCAACCCCAATGCTGACTCGAACCCCCTCAATGCTCCCCGGCATGTGAATATGAAAGGGAACGCTTGGCCAATGAACTGCAGCAAATGCCGCTGAACTGCTGGTACACAAGATACCTGGACACCTTACTGTGAATATCATCTTCATTTTGCACCCAATATATATAGTATAGTATAGTAATAGTAAAAAAGTAAAAAAAAGTGAAAATAGTATAGTAATACACTAATTTTGAAAAGCTGAAGTAGTAAATGCAAACACCATTCTGCTAATCTAGTACTGAAACGATAATAAATAGTGATGGTATAGTATGGTGGCCTGAATGAAAGCTGACTGACGTTCTCCCCAACAATGGAAGAGTGTCTGCCGTACAGTCGTGGCCGTGGTGGCATTTTAATGTCAATCCAATGGCAAAACACGAGCAGCGTCACTGATAGTCGGAGATTCCAGGCCTGTCAAAGAGTTACTACAGCATTGATCCAGATGTCCTCCGGGTGGTCCAGGATGCACAAGCTGCACAAGCTGCCGCAGGTGGTCGGTTGTCCTGTAGGTCTCGCAGACGGTGATGCAGCTCATCTCAAATGTGAAGACGGCCTTGAGATCTTAATACCCTGTGGAGGTTTGCTGGCTTGTCAACGTGGACGTGGTTCTTAAGCTTACCCCTCAAAGCATGAAATCCAGAGGCGAAAAAGCGGCGAGTGCGAAGCCACAGCACGGCAGCATTCAGCCGATGTGCAATTCAGGGAAATGCTTCTTCAGCCAACCCAGCGAGCCACGTGCCGTGTACGGTGTCACCTCGTCCTCCTGGAGCCACTTCCCGCTCCGATCAATCCCGTGAAGTGGCCCCCGGGCCGCCCTGAACGGTAACCGAGCAGCAGCGATGGAGCAGTCTGCAATGGCGTTGACAGGATCCTCGCTCTGGTCCTCAAAACATTTCTGCGGGGTCACAATTTGACGAATGTGAGACCACTGATGACTGTCATTGTTTTGCATGATTTATTACCATTGAAGGGTCATGCAAATGTCCCCACTGCCTTCACTGTGCGAGAGATGCACTTATCCCTGTTCAACAAAACGCGGGTTAACTTTTATTTGGCCCACCCTGTATGAGCGGTAGTTTCACATACAGCCAACTTGATTGTGCTATATTGCTGCAATTTCTTTGCAAACCTGATGCTGCTGTATTGTTAACCCGATATGTTACGGGCAATTGGGAGGCCTAACTCAGTGTTTTGGCATCCGTTCACCCGGAAAGGGGGGATTATTGAGCATCGTTAAGTTTACACCGACTGTGAATCACAACACACACACACACACACCACAACACACACACACACACACACACACACACCACAGCCCACACACACACACACACACAAACACACCACACACACACACAACACACACACCGCACTCTTCGCATCTGTTACACAAAGATTGCTTTCTTAGAAGCCTTGACGTGTGCAGAATTGTAATGTGTTATGATGGGGTAAACATTTTTTTCAAAGATCTTGTCCGAGCCTTTTGATTTGATGCCTCCGTATTGAGCGTCCACGCTAACCACTGGTAGTTGCGTGAGCCCTGATCCCACTATCCCATGGTAAAATCCTAGGTCAACGGCATAATCTGACGGCGAAAGCTTTGCGTGCCACAATGCTTGGCATGGTCCGCCCTGCTCTCTGACGTCACTTGACTGTCAGCGCGGTGTCTGCCGCCGCCGCAAACTATCCCAGTCAGGGAGAGTCTGCGGCGGTCAGGTATAGCCTGTTTGTCCCAGTCAGGGACAAGTAGCGAGCTCGGACCCGTCCCACCAATGGTGGGTGAACCAAAGGACAAGTGCTCTTACCAACTGAGCCATTGGGATGGGCCATGGCACACTGCGGGACGTGTTTAGTGTTGGTTTGCTTGAATATTCTTGTTCGTTTCGTTGCTCATTCTAATGATCGTTGAGAGTGTCTTTCAGCTTAGTTTTGCTCTTCAAGGAAATGTTTTACATTTGAGGGTATTAAAGCAAGCATCAGATGTGATGACGCAAGATTACTTATAACTATTGGTGTTCTTTTCAAGTGAGAAAGACTGGTCTAAACAGCACAATTATCTGCTTAGTAAACATGTTTCTCAATGCATCATGGTTTGATTAACCTATCGTACCCTTCACAATATTGACGAAGAACCAATTGACGGCCGTTTTATCTGGAAATCGTGCACACGCTTGCCAGATATGAGCGCCTCGACAAATTTGTTTTCCGTGGCCTTAATCGCCGCATGAATTATGGAATGAAAGCATTTAAATGATGTTTTGATTTCATAAATGTCGAGGTGACTTTGAAACACTTTCCCCGAAAAACTCTCCCCATTTTTGTGGGCAAATAGCTCAGAAACTGGAGGGGCTTAGGTCTCAAGAAGGGCAGGATCGTGGACAGCATCGAAAGACCTTCCATACGGATATTCCAGTTCAACCCCATGTAAATGTTGAACAACAATGTATACCGTTTTTACAGCCTCTTGTCTGAGTTTGCCAGGCCACGCCGCAAATTACGCTCTATTTGTGCCTTGGATCACTTTTAATTCATACAAAACGACACCTATTTTTGTTGATACCGGCCTGTCGATTTGCTAAAATTTTGTTCACTGAATTACCTCCCATTCTAAACTTTTAACAAGAATGTAGTTTCACATCGGTTTCAAATGAAAAACTTGTATTCAGCACCACGTAATTTTAGAATTGACCACGTGTTCTAACACGCACCCGGGTGGCCGGTTGGATACCCTTTGCTCGGGTGGGGAGTCAATTTGGCCCCCCCCCTGAGATCTCAGTAACTAAAGGAGCTAAATACACCAAATTTACAGGGTGCATTGACCTGTACGTAAGCTCACCTAGGTCAAAATTTGAGGTTCTTAGATCATGACCTTTGGGTCAAATAAGGTCAAACAAGGTCAAATTTCACGTTGGACTTCAATTGGCTCCTCGAACCTAGGTACCGTTCTAAGCAAAGGGTTATGTGCTCATTTAAGCTCAGTGACCTTGCTTGCCCTTTTGAAGGTCATAGTGACCAAAATCATACAGGACTGTTTTGAGTTTACATTTGAATGAGAGACAAAGATTACGCCAGGCAGCATGCTCCCAAAAACAAATTGTTGACCTGGGTCATTTTAGATCAGTGACCCGTTTTGACCTTTATCAATAAATTTGCAATGAGCACCAGCAACTACCCCATGCAGCAAGCCCAGAGTAATAAAACACGTTGGTTTTGACCTTGGTCTGACCTTCATACCTCACCCTAAGGCAGTGCACTTTGTTCATTCAATTGTTGTGGTACCTAAGAAAATACCTCAGAGATGTATGGATTTGTCTAACACCCCGTTGTTGGATCAGACTAAACGATTCCATAGAAATTGCGTTCGCTGAAACCATGGTTTGACTTTGACCTGGCATGGGTCAGCGACTTTTAAGGCACATCCAAAAGAATGCATGTCAGACGATCCGCCATTCAATTGTCCACAGCCATGCAACATTTGGTGCAGCTACGCCGCGCCGCTCGGGAACCATTCCGGAACAAACCTTTGGAGGGGTCAATTTGAACTCCACCCGAGCGCGTGTTGAAATGTTGACATGGGAGTTGCAAAACAAAGTGGCTGAAAACCGAGGAGGAATTGGAATATGATGGTAGGTTATCTTAACTTAATCAGCTCAGTTCCCCAACTAATCAGAAAATGACACCCCTGTCTTCGTGATAGGAAATCAATCATATCTGCCGCATAAAAAATATTCATGGACCATGGGCAAAAACCAAAGCATCATCACCTGCGTCAACACGCACGTTTTCCTACCAATTAATACTGATCCCATATCGCTGTGAGTTTCACAACCTGACACTACAACGCACACTATTGGTTTTATAGCAGCATGTTTTCTTATGACGGTATTGCACCGTATTGAGTAGGAACAGTCCAAAGTTCCTGAATATTTTTAGGCTCCTGACATAGACAGATTAGGTCAAATCAGGTAAGTAATAGACTGCAAGCCTTATTTGCATGTGTATGTGCGCAAATTAAAAGGGTATTCCTATGTTGAGCCTCCGGTTGATGAAACCAGGCACCGTACGCTGATGGCATGCGGTATGTGATTGAAATATACAGTGGTACCAAAATCGGTTTTTGCGCTAGGTCAGTATGATTTAAACAGCGCTTCATCACAACGATCAGTTAAAAGTGACTTGCTTCCTTCCAACTCAATCTGCATCAATACCATTAATCAGCTGGTATGTGACATGCAACATGGTCAAATACAAGCACAACCTTGGCGGTGTGGACCTGGAAGATGCTGAGGAAGTGAGATCATTATGATACAAGAGACCAAGGTAACAAGAGGCGGCTATACCAGAACGGGTTGTAGGCGGAATTTGGCAAACAAAGACGTTTGGCAAACTCGAGCTGTCTGTCAGGCGCGTGTGGACCGGATGGTGCGTTCTAAAGCGGCGGCGTGTCGGGTAAAGGAGACCGGATAGTCTGGTCTAAGAGGCGGCGTGTCGGGTAATGCGGATTGTATGGTGGGGTCTAAAGGGCGGGCGTGTCGGGTAATGTGGACCGGATGGTGCGGTCCAGAGCGGCGGCGTGTCGGGTAATGCGGACCGTATGGTGCAGTCCAAAGCGGCGGCGTGTCGGGTGATGTGGACCGGATGGTGCAGTCTAAAACGACGACGTGTCCGGTAATGTGGACCGGATGGCGCGGTCCAGAGCGGCGGTGTGTCGGGTAATGCGGACCGGATAGTGCGGTCCAGAGCGGGCGGTGTGTCGGGTAATGCGGACCGTATGGTGCAGTCCAGAGCGGCGGCGTGTCGGGTGATGTGGACCGGATGGTGCGGTCCAGAGCGGCGGCGTGTCGGTAATGCGGACCGGATGGTGCGGTCCAGAGCGGCGGCGTCTCGGAGGAGTCCCGGTGTGTCCACCGGCCGCAGCGGACTGAAGCGGACACCGCTAGTCCTCGGGATACATTGTCTGCACGGATGTTTGTGATGGGATTTGTGACGTGACGGGTGCCAGCGGCAACCGTCATCCTGTTCACGGACAGGTCCATTGTACGAGACATCAACGTGATGGGCGCCAGCGGCACCCGTCATCCTGTTCACGGACAGGTCCATTGTACGAGACATCAACGTGATGGGCGCCAGCGGCATCCGTCATCCTGTTCACGGACAGGTCCATTGTACGAGACATCAACGTGATGGGCGCCAGCGGCACCCGTCATCCTGTTCACGGACAGGTCCATTGTACGAGACATCAACGTGATGGGCGCCAGCGGCACCCGTCATCCTGTTCACGGACAGGTCCATTGTACGAGACATCAACGTGATGGGTGCCAGCGGCACCCGTCATCCTGTTCACGGACAGGTCCATTGTACGAGACATCAACGTGATGGGCGCCAGCGGCACCCGTCATCCTGTTCACGGACAGGTCCATTTTACGAGACATCAACGTGATGGGCCAGCGGCACCCGTCATCCTGTTCACGGACAGGTCCATTGTACGAGACATCAACGTGATGGGCGCCAGCGGCACCCGTCATGTTCACGGACAGGTCCATTGTACGAGACATCAACGTGATGGGCGCCAGCGGCACCCGTCATCCTGTTCACGGACAGGTCCATTTTACGAGACATCAACGTGATGGGCGCCAGCGGCACCCGTCATCCTGTTCACACGGACAGGTCCATTGTACGAGACATCAACGTGATGGCGCCAGCGGCACCCGTCATCCTGTTCACGGACAGGTCCATTGTACGAGACATCAACGAGCCATGCCTTTGTCATGCATTCATGACATTAGAAAAGGACATCATTTCTCTCTTCTGGCTTGCTTTAGGTAAATTGTTTCTGAGCATGATATTTGCTATCTAGGCTCTAGCATATCCTTTACTGAGATTGCTCTTGCCGTGATTGCAGCTTGCCCTATGTTTTGGAATCTCTAGTCCCCATCACATATCAATGTACCATAAGTTCACACGCTCGGGTGGAAGGGGGTCCATTGCCTCCTCCCAAAGTTTTTTCTTCCAAAACAACTTACGAAGGGCGCTGCGCAGCCGCGCCATATCTGGTTTGCTATAACCAATGAACTAGTCAATCTTTGATACACGAAGTTAGATTTTTGCAAGGCCGCTGACCTATGGCACACCAAAATCAGGACATATGTCTCGGCGAAGGTAATTACCAGGGTATTATTTAGCATGCCGAGACAACAAAGTGTTAGACAAAGTTATACAACCTTGAAATGGTTTGTAAGGCGATCACATTATCTAGATTAGAAATACAACCTTTTTACCTTAGGTCAGATATAGAGGCCGGGTCAAGGTGAAAGCTAAACCGCTTTATTCCTAGAAAACTTTCGTTGTGATGTAGCTTTTGTGCTCATTTTGAATTCCTGGACCAAAATGACGTCAACACGTTTCTTTTTGCGACGTCATGAAGCCAGGGGAGGTCACTAACCTAAGACAACCTTGATCACTATTTTGCTGCGAGGAGCATCCCGCCTAAGGTAGTGCTCGGCACCTATTGGAAATTCAAGTAAGAAAGCGATGCTGAACTCTTTTATGTTATTTTTACCCTCTAAGGGTTATATGAGTTCCCAGACTTGATATGAACACCGGTAACATGTTGAAGTGGAGGTGGTAACACCACACCAGTGTAAGCTGAAAAGGTCGTTGATTAAGCTGAGGAAAAGGATTGGGCCGACAAGGGATTACTGGGCCATCACGTGGGACAGGGGCTAGAGTGACCGCACCACCACTAACCACCTGCTTCTCATCGCTCGGGTACCCAGGAACCATTCCGAGGAGATCCTGAGCCACTCCGGCTTGCTCAGGAAGACGACGTGATCAGCCCTGTCGAAGGCCTTGCTGAGGTCAATCGTTATGAGCGGCGCATGGCTGACAATCTTTTTCAGCCACCCGACATCGTCCATAAGAGTGTCCTCCGCCAGATGACGTGGGCAGAAACTACATGGGTATGGCGTCAGTACATGGTTGTCACGCAGGTAAGAAGTGAGCTGGCAGGAGACGGCATTCTCCGAAACTTCCGACAGTACAGAGAGGACTCAAATGGGCCGAAAGTTGCTCAGATCAGGTCAGATCACCCGACTTGAACACCGGGGAGACGATTGCGATCAGATCAGATCAGATCAGTTCAGATCACCCGACTTGATGAACATTGGGGTGACGTGTGCGATCGGATCGGATCAATTCATATCACCTGACGTGAACACCGGCGTAGCGAGTGCGACCGCTCAGGTGGACGGAGAACACCGGGATGACGGGTGCGTGCAGATCAGATCAGATCAGATCAGATTAGATCAGAATAGGTCAGATCGCTCGACTTGATCAAAGGGGTGACGAGTGCGATCCTCCAGGCGGACGGAAAAGTACGTGATGTGATAGACAAGTGCATCAGTTGCAAAGGATGAGCGCTGAGCACAGGGAAGCACTTTTCACTGCAGTAAGAGGTGCACCACAGACGCCGGCAGTCCTTGGCACACTCATCCGCGGTCCGTGGAACACCTGCCAGTGTATAGTTCACAGGCTTGGCTAACAGTTAGTGGACGAAAATATTTTCTCGATGGAAACAAGGTGTTCAGCTGGTACAAAAGGTATCAAAGTCAATGCAACCGCATGCTTCCCACGTATTTCCAGCAGCTCCACCGGATTTCATCGGCTCTTATCCCGATGCTGCTTACATAGCTGTCCGACTTTTTCATCGGGTCTTCCGCGGACAAAATAGAGACCCGCCCGATCACACCAGCAGACCCGTACCGCCAGCGCTGAGTCAGACGGCGTCACCGCCGCCGTCTCAGTCATCTGACAGCTCACAGCTCCCCTCAGGTGGTGCGTCATCGGCCGTCACACGGGCGCACCCCGGCCCGGCCGTGCCAGCCCGCGGAAGCGGCGCCGGTTCGGAGAACTCCTTGCCCCGTGCCGCGCGTTGCGGCCAGCCACCGCAGCTGAAGCGGCGCCCCGCCGGACGGCTCTCAGAACTGTCCGAGGGCCCGCCGCTAATTCGACTTCTAATTTTAACATGCGGTTTTACTAGCGCGTTACATGCAATGCCGCAATGATCTGTCACCACAGTGGAATTTATAGGGAAAACATCATTAGGCACCGTCAGATAAACAGGGAGAGAGGTTGCGACCAGGCCATTAAACACGGCGTTTCATGACTATTAAAATCACTAAAGCTTGCATGCAGAAAGCGGCCGCTACAGGCGTTTTCGTCCACTCGGCATCGTTTAAATGGGAGGATTACCATAATTTGGGCATCATCAATCTGCAACGACGACGCAAATGACAAAAAGAATGCGCGGCTCAAAAGCTGGCCCGTACACTGCGACTTGTTTCACCATCAAGCACTTTATAACTTGTCTGCAAAACGAGCGGCAAAGCAACTTTGTAGGACGATATCTTGTGAGATTCCAGGTGTCAGTAATTTAGGAGTTTAAGAAGTGCGCCGTTATGATAATGGACACAAACGATGTTCTGATTTGAGTGGGGACTAGCTGCAGTGCTCGTGCCGGAGACGGATTTGCCGTGTTTTGTTAGCGAATGGGAGGGGGATCTCATCCAAGCTTCGAATCTACCTAGCTGTTGCAGTAGGCAAACGAAGGTGACGGAGACGTTTCACTGTAGCCACGGGTTTGTCTCAGGTGCCGATGTTGTTACTTTTTCACCATTCTTTTTTAGTGGTGATATTTTATTCCAGGCATTCTTTATGCACTTATTGGGGACTGCATTTTTTGGCGCTCAGTTGTCTTGCACAAGCAAACTTTTTCTGTGTTTGACAGTGGATACCACACGTTTTACCCTTCATGT
>NW_023596576.1:56545644-56573741 GCF_011947565.3 Pollicipes pollicipes
CAGGAGAGTGCATGGGTACCAGGCTCTCCGCCTTCTTTCGTGTAAGCTTATCATTAGCCGTATTGGGATGCCCGTTTTTTAAATGAGGTCCTTGCCAAGCTTTTTCTAAGCTAACCCGGCTCTAAATACCAAATGATCATGGCATCCAGGCCCGGCGATAGTCTGCACCCATGACTTGCAAAACTGATTTGTTGATTTCTCTCATCCCTCGATTTTCATCTCCCATCCTCCCCTTGCCTCCTACCTCGCCCTCCCCGATGTTTTTCCATGTCTTCTTCAGCTCTGATGTCACCGCCGCCGCCCGCAGAGAGAAGCTGGGGGTGTTTTTGCGGCCGGTGACAAAGGCGGCGGCGGTGTGGGCCGGCTCGCCTGGCGCCGGCAGCCGCCACCGCCAGTTGACAGCGCGCTCCGTCACTGCCAGCCCCGCATGGCTGGCGCGAGTCGCGAGCTGCGGCAGCGTGAGCCCCGGCAGCGTGCAGTGTGTGCCCAGGCAGCTCGCAGTGAGCGTCCTTACCTGTGGCGCGAGCACCGCCGTGATGTGGCCCATATCGTGCCTCTCCGCCACTGCACCTTTACGCTGTTTCAGCGTGGCAGCACGTGCAGCGCACCCACTGACGCTGTGCCGTGCGCACCGCGGCCCCGCAGCGCGATGGGTTCCTGACAAGACGTGTAGCACGCCACGGCACCATCCAGTGAACGCGTTCATACGTCAGGTATTGCACGCCCTAACGTTATGCAGCGCACGCTCTTTCATGATGCATTCATTACACACACTCACACCGTGCAGTGCACGTCGTAATACCATGCAGCGTGAGTTATGATGCCATGCAGCGTGAGTTATGATACCATGCAGCGCAGCCTGTTCTGCATGTATTGCAGCATGCAGCATGTATTGCACACCATAACATTACGCGGTGCACGCTCTTTCATGATGCATTGATTGCACACGCTTACACCATGCAGTACACGTCGTAATACTGTGCGGCGTGAGTAATGTCATGTAGAGCAGTCTGTT
Organism: Pollicipes pollicipes; assembly: GCF_011947565.3. Lineage (NCBI taxonomy): Eukaryota > Metazoa > Arthropoda > Thecostraca > Pollicipedomorpha > Pollicipedidae > Pollicipes > Pollicipes pollicipes. Next base: position 56,546,660 of record NW_023596576.1, read on the forward strand.
CTTACGCCAAGCAGTGCACACTGCGATGCCATGTGGTGTGCACTCCGATGGCATGCAATGCACGTCTTCACACTAGGCGATCCATGCTGTGATACCGCGCAGTGCACGCTCTCACGCAATGCGATACACACAGCATGCAAAGCACGCCTTGACGCCATGCAGCGCACGTCATTACACCATGCATCGCACACCACGTGGGCAGGCCCGGCCCATTTAGGGGAGGGGGAGGGGGTAGGGTTGATCGGACAGACGCGCTGATGGCGGAGGTGTAACTGCGCATGACTGGCAGCTGGCCAGGAACCGGCCGATCTCGGGAACGGCGGTTCCAGCCGACGCCCGGCCCTTCGGCATTATGAGCGCTTCTGTTGGAAGTGACTGCCTCTCAGTGTACCAGGAGGCAGGTGTAAAAAAATTATGATTTACAGGACATGATCGCGGACAAAAACGGAAACTTTTGCGAGCCGACTGGGGACAAAATTGCAAAAATGTAAACAAGTTACAACAGATCAGACCGTATTATAGCAAACCGTCCCAGCTAGACGAAGCTCAAAGCTTGGTATTGGTCTGTACTCGATAGCGCTTGCAGCGTGAGCATGTGTTCACCACATGTGGAAGCGTTGACGTTGCGCGGTATGAGCAAGCCGAACCATAATATGCTGTCAAACACAGTAATTTTAATCAGGATAGTTTTAGCAGGCGACAGAAATATACTACAAACTGCACTATGCTAGTGCTGACGTCACACATCAGTGGTGACACAGTGCGTTTCCAATGTCCTAGATTAGTGCTTTTCGCAGATTTTTCAGTCAAGATTCACTTCGTATACTTAACAGCATAATATACCAAATAACCAGGTTCATTGCCAATCGTAAGAATCATGCGCGGCCACATGTTCCGACGAACATGAACAGATTGTTAGGCGGCGCTTTAAATCGTCGTGCCGTTTGAGACCGATGGGCTGGAATGCCCCCCACCCGGTAATGAATTGGGTTCAGTGCCAGGCGTTGGGCTTCCGCTGGTTATGTTCGTGTCGCGAGAAGCCGACTGTCTTGAAAAACATAGCTAATCGTCAGTTTCTTTAAGGTGATGTGTGGCTCTTCTTAGGATCTACCATGGAAGCCGCCCCTGGTAATAGCGTTAAAAAGCCCTGCCGATCCAGGAGGCTTGTTGTTGTGGATACCTGAGCCGTAGCCTCACAGGTCAACGGAGGACGTTGGAGCGACACATATCAAAGACTCGTCCGGGGCTTTCTGCCGCTGAGAGGAATAGCGGCTCTGAGGTAAGATACCGAGCATCGCTGACGTAGCCCTCTCATACTGCTCGTCGCACCTTAGACTTAGCGCTCTGAGCGATAAACAGGCGTGAAGTAACACGTTTTGATTGTCATCATATTGTATATAAAGCTAAATGAAGGTTCTAGAAGGGTTCAAAATGCCGTTTAAATCTGTTGATGCCAATGTTACATGGATTTTGTACTTTTCCATTGGGATCATGTTAGAAAGTGCGAGTTTCGCGCCGGTGGTGATTACGCGAAGATATTGAAGGTCGCCGAAACATCCAGTTGATTGTGCGATGACGTCACAAAAGCAAAATAGATATGGCTTACAGATGTTTGTAGAACCATCCTATCGGTAAATGTATGGCTACAGGAATACGGTTTTGCAAAATACGTACGGATGAGGAAGGGGAAGGGACTGAGGAAGAAAAATGATTGGGCGTATCTCCGAAGCGCTCATAAAAACAGATTTCTCCACAGATTTAAGGCACTTTATTTTCAGAGTGCGGGGATGCAGCTTCTCAAAATTGGTTTTAGAAATGAGCCCCAAAAACTATGATGATTGGAAGATAATTAATAAAAATGATACCTAAAAATAGGAGCTACATCCCTGGTTAGAAGACGGAATCTCCCCTTCCCCAACTGAATAGGAAACTTTACGCCCCTAGGCTGGTTATGTTAAGTATCCCTTTATCTCACAATTTATTAGTTCAGTCTCAACCAGCATTCAGTGACTGATAGTCAGGAAATATATTTTAGTACAAATGAACTACCGAAACGAAAGTGTTTAATGTTTATGCTGCATTGTGTTTCATTTGTCTTTGCTTTTGTGATGCATCGCATTTGGAGTTACATTGCGACACTTTCTGAAAGATTTGGCTCCAAGCAAGACTTTAGACGGTTCTAAATTTCGTCGGTAGCAGAAAACACGTTTTCACCCCTGTCAGGAGGCATTGACAAAACATGGCGCTTCCAGACAGCTTCATGTTCACGGGCGAGCAGGGTTAAAGGGAGTGTCCCACCTTTAAAGCATATTTCAAAAACATATGCTAGTGAATCGTAAGGGCCAGTTACGTTCAATGGTGCTGAGGAGTGCCACTGCAGCATCCTCACGACAGAATGAAGAGATTAATTTTAATTATTTTCGAGTCCAAATTGCACTGCCAACGTTTTGTGACAGCGCTACGCTTCTTCCTGCAGCCGTCGCGACCACCGTCGTCATGACTACCGCCGGGCACTTCTACTGACGCGAATAAAAGAACGTTGATGATCGACCCAGCGGGCGACAAGGGCCTGTTACCGAGAAACGCATTAGTTAAAGTTTGAACCGGTGCGTTACTGTGGACCATGTGATAGATTACCAAAACCAAAGTGCACTAGAAAAGAGCCGCGGTCGTACACGTTATGGAGGGGAAATCAAAACCAAAGTGTAACGTTTCGTTGAATTTGCGGGACAATAGCTCCATGTTCACAAATATTTTTATCTAAACAGAGTGTTTCAAGCTTTCGTAGCATCTAGCACACAAACATTTTGACACATTAGTGAGTTGTCAACGTTACAGCACACGCACGCTGGAAAAAGCAGGGCAAATTAAATGCATTGCTTTGATAGTGATAAGGAGGGAGTCCAAGTCATTTCTCTCGCAGGAGTGGCTTCCTCAAACAAAAATTCTGAGCTACTCAGAACGATTTCGAAAAAATCTGGTGTTATCGATCAAATTTTACGCGTATGATCTAACAATACGTGAGAAGTACAAAGTGCACACTTCCTTGAGGCAAAATTAAGGTGTAAAAACTTAAGGCACGTGAAAGACAGAAAATTGTCTGGTGCTGCAGACTTCGCAACTTAAACAACAGAATAATGAGCCACTCAAGCTCTTACATCCTAGCACTCGATTCCCGGTACCATTCAAAGGGATTCCCAAACACACGTGGCTAAACCGCAAGGTCCCGATGAAAGCACTTTGTGGATTGGATTTTGTGGGGTTCGGTGCGATCTACTTTGGCTAGTTCAGATCCAATTCGCCCACCAATCTGCTTTTCCGTATTTCTGAGTCCAATCCAGTCCTATCCGCCTTACCACAAAAATGTGTCGAATGAATCAGTGGCAATCCACTTCCACATTAAAGGCTACTTACAATCTTAACAGCAAATTTGGTTCAACTCAATATCTTATTTTTCATAAATGTGCTGATCTCTATTGAAGAAAAATGTGCAATAGGCTGTCACAAAGCACTAAATGCTAATCTACTTCACATAGCTTGTTGACTGATAAAATGCATTTTTTTCATGAAAATCAGAACAAACGAGGCTCACCATACCATTACTCGTGTCACAATTATTTTGACCAATAATTCACAAGTACCACCACACGCAGAGCTCAAAATCGCTTTTGGTTTCAATCACCTATGGGCATGAGCACATGATCTAATATCTTCAGACTCCATGTCAGGGGTAGCGTACTAACACATGCCACTCGACAGTTTCAGCGACACCCAGTTGCTTCAGGTGTGCTTCAGGTATATATCCATTCTCTGACACACCAACTAATAACCAGCCTCAACTGTGACCATTGTTTCCCGCTAGATTACTGTTTTTCGTAGCATTATAATCCACGCGTGCGGCTGTATGCTGCCCGCAGCACCTGCTCTTTCATTCAGGATAGTGAAACATCAGCGTCATTTTTTAATCATGTTGCTAACATGCCAGATGCTGCCAAATCTCCCTTTTTCGCTAATGCTGGAAAAGTACAAAAGCTATTTCTATTCGTAAACGTGCATTGCACAGCTGCGTGAAGTAACATTTACGCAGTCAAAAACAAAGTCGTCCATCCCTATCGAAAATAAAACGCAGCTTTGTATACGTGGCTTTTTTCAACGCGCTAAGAGAGCCGCCATGAATACTGTATTAGATGACGCAGCGTCTCAGCCAGCGATAGCGTGTACCGTCCCTTGTGTGCCGAGAGTGTCTTGGCCACAAAATAGAATCGACCTATATTTACGAAACGTAGTACAAGAGTGATGTACTTCTTGCCCATCATTCGATATCTGTCATGACCACTGGGGTTTTACATCTCATATACATACTAACCACTTGCTAAGGGCTCTGGTGATCACAAAAGTGACTACAAATCTTACCAAATCTTCATTCGAGGTATGAAAGTGCGTGAACAAATAACTGTGACGATGCAACAATTTTTTTTCTGGCAGACACCTGGAAAGAAATAAGTTGAAGATATCTCTGTAATTTGAAGCTCGTGTTGAGCTCATAAATTTGGCTCACTGACCAGGTAGATGTAATTATGGTGTTGTATGGAGTTAATCGTTCTTATTTTTCCAGACAGGAGCTTGTATTTCAAAACTCTGTAGTGTGCTTTCTACCAACAAAACATACACCTGCCCTGTTTTTCAGCTATGAAATGTAGGCTCACCTGAGGTTTAATCAGATTGTTGACAAGATGAGGATGAATGGTAGCTATGTTCTGATAAGATGGAGTATTATATCATTAGGTATTTGAGCATGCCTTGGTACGAACTAGCTTTCGAACTAGCACTAGCTTTCCACAGCAGCATATCTGAGGGGCACTATTTTATATCAGTCCATCAATGGGACCTGTTGAGCAGAAGTTTATTCCTGGAATATGCGTATGAGTGACGTTTTATGTAGCATGTTTGTGCGTTGTTTGGAATTCCAAGTATTGTTCTTTATTGTATTGTACTTGCATTTAGTGATAGGTTTCATTTGATTGGCTTTTCATCCCTTCAATCCGTGTAAGCTGGCAAATTCGAAAATCCGGTCCGGTGCTTATTCATGGTTTGGTGAAAATGTCTGATCCGGTCCAACCCGGCCTGAGAATTGATTAAATCCGTGGGGCGCTTTAGTCTCGATTCTTCCAGCTCGCATACGTCAACACCTGATGAGCAGCGGCCTGCTAGGGTCTGCCCAAAACACAGATGGCTGGGCCGGGAAGGTTTGATGATCCGTATCGAATAGGAGGGTAGAAAATAACTAACTACAGTAAAAAAAACTCACTCTGTTGCTCCAAGTAACTCACAGAGGGATAAGGAGTTCCCAATAGAGGGCAGGACGCTGCGTGTAGCGTAACGATTCAATTCATGGCCACGGGTGATGCATGCCTTAAGCTCTTGTTGTTTCGGCATTCTCTATCGTCATGTTAAACTAACCGCTTTCTGGCAAATGCGAATAATGGATTGAGCGTCACATGCCTTTGCAACCCCAGGAGTATCAAAGGAGAATACCAAATCATCATCGAAATGCATTGTGCTGATATGTTATGCTGAACAACCTTCCAAAGTACGAGGAAGCTCTAGTGAGACAAGCACTCGCAGCATCAAAATCGACGATGCCAAAAACAAAGCTTAAGATCTGCTTTGTTCAGATGGAGTAAACTGTCAAGATACACGGCGTTTCCACCAATATTTATGCTCACGAACGACCTTCGTACTGATGACTATGGCCACTGCTTCGTAAATGGTACCTTTCTAAGATATGTTTATGATTGCTCGATGCATTATGTTTACGAGTACTTCACGGCATGTTGAATGTCGGTTATTTTGGTCAGTACTAGCTGCCTACCGCCGGAATACCGACCGCCTTTGAAGATTGTTGACATCATTGAATAGGCTCTCATCCACGCGATCGAAAAGGCTTGGGTCCGCCTGCCACTCTTAAAAGAATTGTAAGCACGCAGGACTGCCGACAGCGACTTGAGACTGAATCGCTGTGCCGTTGTGCCTTTTAAGTGGGTTTTAACCATGCCTTTGAAGATTAGTCACAGAGCTGAAGCATCTGAGCCGTTTGAATCACCGCTAACTAAACATGTGTGCGAATTCTTGTGCTGCGACCGAATGAGCCAGCTGAATGACCGGTGTCGTGATATTTGGTCTCGGAATATTTCTGCGGTCTGCATTCCCGACAGAGGCCAGCAGTCCCGTGATCCAGCCTCATCATTCCAGCCCCGGCTCACTCCGCGTCACTCCCGACAGAGGCCAGCAGTCCCCCTGACCATGCCTCATCAGTCCAGCACGGCTCGCTCCGCGTCACCCCCGACAGAGGCCAGCAGTCCCCTGACCCAGCCTCATCAGTCCAGCACGGCTCGCTCCGCATCACTCCCGACAGAGGCGTGACCGGGCGACTCGTTACCTGCGCTGACCTCGGCCGCCCATTGTCTTGTTCGCTCGTAAATAAACTCCCATTCTTCGGAGCCAACGCTCGGACGAGTTGCGCCACTTTAGTGGCGCGTCGTTTTTGTCGCGGTGTGACGAGTGCGGCGCGGATTAGCGGCGCGTGGGAGCGTCGCCGCTGTGAGCCGCTCGCATGCCGACAGAGGCCGAAAACCACTCCGCTGGCGACGGCGAGACAAACATGAGCGGCGGCGGCAAACAGTGGCGCGGCCTGCAAACAGCGCGCTGGCGCCCGCTGACAGCCCGACGCGGACTGGGCTGACAGCCCGGCGCGGGCTGGGCTGACACGACCGAAGGGCGTGTGGGCGTCAATGAGCGTTCTTCCCTGCACTCAAGGGAGCTGAAAAACTGAGCTGCATGGCCCTGCTAAGGAGTGAACCGGTCTCACACTCTGAGTGTAGGATGCGTCGATGGTTCGCGGTGTCAGCGTCTGCAGAGCCTCTGAGCACTATCACTGCTTAATATATCAGACGGCGGTCAATATATGGGTAAAAGCGATGAAGTGGGTGGCGCGTCAACTCAGGCGGATCAGGCTTAGCGCCTAGCGGGTGGGGGCGTGGTTCGGGACGCCTGACGTCCGGATCCGCCCGATAAAGCCGGCGCCCTCCGCCTGATGCAAGTTGAATCGAGCGGAATCCGCGCGGACCGGGCGCCTCCGGGAGTGGCGCGCAGGCGGCGGCTTGACACGCGCACAGTATCATCCCGACCAGACCGGGCCCGTGGCCGCGCGAGGCGGGCGACGTGCTCAACACCGGATAAGTCCGGCCTACTGAGGGCTGAGCCGGCCAGCCGTCGGATTCGGCGACGACTGAGTTCAGAGTCTTACACGGCAGAAGCTGGCGTCCGAGTCGATCAGACACGACAGACGCTGAGGTCCGAGTCGATCAGACACGACAGACGCTAAAGTCCGAGTCGATCAGACACGACAGACGCAGAGGTCCGAGTCGATCAGACACGACAGACGCTGAGGTTTGAGTCGATCAGACACGACAAACGCAGAGGTCCGAGTCGATCAGACACGACACCACCCGCGCCCTTGGCCGCTCGATCTCGGCCGCTCGGCCAGTCAGATGCTGCTCGCTCCCTCCCGCCGCCCGGTCAGACCAAGGTCACCCCCGCTGCGAGTCTCGAGGCGTGATGATTTATCTGCGGCGGTGTTCGGTTAGCACCTCGGTCTCCAGTGTGGCCGGTCGCCGCTGCTCATCAACGAGCCCATTTGCACAGCCGCATTGCACGCGCACCCTCTGCACTCGGTCGACTATTCACAATTGGAAGAATGACTGGGGCTTTGAGTGAGCTCGGGATAAATACCGCCGCGCTATTAGAGAACAATAAGTTATTATGCATTAGCAAATAGCCAAGTCATCTACCTATTCAATGGTAATTTTTGTCGCAGACAGCGAGAGTGTTGCTCTGTCATTGCTCGGGCGAACAAATCATCCATCGGCCAGAGGGAAGGCAATCTTCTCGGCAATTCATTCCCTTCCGCCAGCAGCTTCAAACGCAGTACCGGCCATTCTCATGTTAAACGAAGTCTCAAATTGGCTTCATGTATGCTTGAGCAAGATGCCTGACCTAAGGGTAATTGCACATCGGTCATTCGGAGTTCGACGCGTTTTACTGGATGGTAACCTAGCTCCTGGGGCAATTGGAATTGAGACAATATTTCACAGAAAAACAGAGTCAGCATCTGTGAGATTAAGCACCACATGGTTGGGTTATGTGCGAGCATGAAGGCGAGTGACATATTCAGGTGTTCTGGGCTGAATACACTAAAAAACGGTGTCATTCACAAGTGCCCGTAATTCTTAATGGTTGCTTGATATACGAATGCATGGCACGAAGCGATTATCTCCTTTTTACGAATAAATGAAATACGGAATTAATAACGTAGAGATGAACAAGAAAGTGGAGAGAGCAGGAGAGAGAGAGAGAGAGGGGGGGGGGGAGAAAAGGCGTACAGAAAGGGGAAGAGGGAGAGAGAAAAAGAGGAAGAGATAGAGAGCCACACCACCGGTCGGCCAGAGATGCGAGTAAATAGGCCAGAGAGCCCCGTCAATCCCAACGAAAGCTGTTCAAACAAGACGAGTGCTGAAGCCATCCGACTTCTTCAGTTTCACTACGCCAAACGGCCGCTGAAGCGTACACATTGAGGGACTCTCTGGCGGACGGTGTGCGGGGAACGGATATGAAACTCTAGTCGGGTCCGTGGTGGGAAATCTCCAACCCTCCTCATTTCTCTGAAAGCCCTCACTGCCCTAATCCGCGGAGGGCCGGAGCCTGAAAGAATGCATCTTGACGTTCAGAGCTTGTCGGTGCGGAGTCAGAGAATGATTTGGAGATGCATCAGTAACTGAATGGTTTCCAGACTCATTTGCCGGTAATTGCAGCTGGAGCTGGGCCTGGTTTGGTTGGCTATTATCGGCGGCCATTAGCACCGACTCCGCCCAGAGCCGTGCGCGGCTCTAGCCATCGCTCATCCGCCTGGAGCCGACACACCTAATGCATAGATAGCGCTGTACTCCAGGGACATTAGCGGCTTGTACCACACACTGATGAGCCGGTGTCAAAGCCGCCCCTAACCGGCGCGGCGCCGACCCCGACCGGGCGGCCTGGTGACCCGCGCCCGCCCCCAGCCGCCCGAGGGCGGCGGCGGGGTCAGCGGGGGGTCAGCGCCGACCGTCGGGTCGGAGCGCCGGCTGTCCGCGCCGCACGCCGCTCCTTCTTACCGCTTGTTGACCTCCCATCACCCGCCAATTACGGACAATCAGAGAGCTATTGCGGTGGGCCGAGGGCGGCGGCGGCCGACCGCCCCCGTCTCGCCTGTTTATGATACTTCAATCAGCTGTGTGGATTATTTATGGATACAGCGCCACCTGGAGAGCAGGCTCCTGGCCTAGTTGGTAAGGAGGTTTACGTGCAGTAGATGAGTGAACGGTAAACCTTTAGCAACATATCATCAGGACCGTGACAATAACGACTTTGCCCCCAAAATATTGTACCCGTGTTGAGCGCGATTACAAATGGCATGAGTCCTGCTGGAGTTTTACAGTACCCAAAAGACGCACGTGTCTACGAAAATTTCCCAGCATTGTTCAACAATTAGTTTATATAACGTTTACTTAGTACCATGAGCGTGCCTCCATGCCCCTCGGTGCTTGTCAAAGTTTGAAGCAGGTCATTGTCTGAGAAAAGCGCCCCGTACACATCTCAGAACCAGCAGCAAAACCTGGGATGATTTCAGACCAAGCAGACCAGTTGGCACAATGGACGTGAGGCACTTTGTTTGCGCAGTGGCATTGTGTAGTCCGTAACACAGGCACCATCGGTGGACGCCGGAGGCTGGATTTTGGTGAGTCAGCCTAGTGGATGGGCTTTGTGCACGGAATGGCAAGTTACAAAAGACATGGTAATTTGTCAGACAAGGTTCTGTCCCTGCAGTTACCGCGCATTTTATACCAATGTATTGTCACTCAAGATGCAGCGTGTCATGCGTTCCAATAACGAACTTAAGTTGAAAGAAGCATCATTAGTTACTGATATCAGTCACTTTATATTCACTGTACCAGCAATTGGCTCTTTTCTAACCAAGGCTATTTCTCCCGCTCAAGGAAAACACAAATGAAATATATCCTAAGCTTTCCAAGCTCGCATATCGCCCAAGAAGATAAATGCGGTGTTATTTATCTACGTAGTGGTCTAGTTTCTGTCGTAAGGCCAGTCGCAATACCATCCCAGCCAGCGGATTTCGTCTACTTGATATCGGCTGCTGGGTTTGCCTGAGACGTCCCTGCTGATGCCGTGGAGAAGACGACCCGCGGCCAAAGAAAGCGGAGTCCTTTCTGATCCACTGAGAACACACGTTCTCAGTTCTAATCAGCCGGCCGTCTGTAAACAAGACCTGGAGAACGCCCCGGCCCCGGGACGGTAACTGACCGCGTCGCCACACCGCAGCGGCGGGCAGCGGCTCACCGTCCCGGCGACTTCGCGCCGCGGGTCACGGCGGGTCACGGCGGGTCACGGCAGGTCGCGGCGGGTCACGGCAGGTCACGGCAGGTCGCAGGCGGGTCACGGCAGGTCACGGCGGGTCACGGCAGGTCACGGCAGCTGCGGCGGTGCATCCCCGACCCCCCAACATCAGGCACCGCTCGGGGTCTGCCCGGCCAGCGGCGGTCGCGCCAGCCCGAGCGAACTCGTAGGAGGGCGTCGGCGGCTGCCAAGGAAAGTCGCGCGTGGTCTTAGCGGCATCCCCTAAAAATGCCGATAGGGGTCATTTCACGGCCATCGACCGCATACAAATTCGGCGGTAGATTCGTTAAAAAGACGCTGTCATTGAAGAGGTTGCAGACTCTTGTGCTGCCGCTGTGTTTTAGCGCTGCATTGTGTTTTATGATGCAGCCACAGTTTCGCGGCACGGCAGCAAACAACGTCAGCTTGAAGCAAATGTACTTGGTAGTTTTCCACTTTGCGTTGGAACCCGCTGACAATGCAGTGTCCTCTAGTTGCTGGCCAGACGTCGTTTTTCCATCGTCGCCTACCCCGTCGGAGGCCGTGGCCGCCCCGTCGGAGGGCGTGGACGCCCCGCGCAGCCTGGGCAGCTGGACGGCTTCCGGCGCAGCAGGCTGGCACGTCAACTTCAGGACAAGTTTGTGACCGCGTCGCCACCCGGACGGCTGAGCCTTTTGCATAGTCAAGGATATCTTTTCATAAAGTTTGGCGAGGAGAGGAGCGGCGCCAGCGCGGCGCCGGGCGCTCTCGCCCTCGGCCGGGGGCAGCGCGTTGGCACTCAGCTTCCGTTTCCAAGCGATGAATGGCATGTCAACGCGCCGGACGGGGCCGCCGGCCGCACCAAACTCAACAAGTCTTTCAGACGGTGTTTACGTAGGCAAATGCACGAAACCGATTTAGTGTTTGCTCTGAAAACAGCGCGCGGTGTCCTCCCCGGCCATTTAGCGAGGAGTTGGATGATTTCACCTGCTCCTTTTGGGGCTGAACACTGAATAGTCCGCTGGGATGTGCTCGCTATGCGGCTGGACGGCACGGCGGTGCTGCCGCCTTGAGTCCGTGCGGGCCATTATCTCATCAGCAGTGACGGTAAGCAAGGCATGGCGCGGTCCCATCTCACAAGTCAGTCAGCGGCCGGTCCTGGTGAGACCACGAGCGTCGCAGGCAGTGGCCGCGCCTACAAAGCACCGTTGCTCGGCTGCACGCGATTTTCAACTCAGATGTGACGACTTTTTCGCCGACCGTGTGGTGATGAGAAGGTTTGCCGCTGCTTAGCCTCGATGCCTCAGCGCACCGTCTCGACGCCACACCTAGAACGCAGCCTTACAGCATGCACTGGAGTGCATGATCTGAGAAATAATCTGAGATGCAGCCTCGTTTCCCCGCTCTAGAGCTCAGACTCAGCTCCTGATCTAGAGCATGGTCTCAGCATCTAACCTAGACCACAGTCTCGGCACTGCGCCTTGGACACAGCACCTTGATCGAGCACAGCCTCGGCGTATGGGCTGGGGCACAACCTCGCAACATGCCCTATAACAGGCGATCGGCGCATGACCTAATGCACGGAACCATTTTTAATGCAGAGCACACCTTAAGGGCCCGACCTATATCACACTCTCGGCACCTCACCTAGAGCACAGCCTCGGCAAGCGACCTCTAACCCATCCTCTGCGTCTGACCTAGAGCACTGTCTCGACACCTATCCCATCGGTAAAAACCGTCGGCGGTCCTCATCGCCGGCCGACGCTCCAGCGGCGCACAAAAACGACGGCGGACGCCTCCGGGATGGTGCTCTGACGCCGAGATAAGGGCGCCGCTGATCGCGCCGCGCTGATGGCCGCCGCGGCGGAGCCGGCCGCGCTGAGCGTTGATGGCCGCTGGGGTAATAGGGCAGCCGCATCCCGGCCCGTGATGATTTATTGAGCCGGTGTCGGCCGAGCCGGGCGTCCGGTAATTACAGTTGGAGAGACGACCTGCGAAAGAGAGGGGGGTTGGATGTAGGGAGAGGAGGGAGCTGAGGGAAATGAGGAAGAGAGGGGAGACACAGAGGAGGGAGGACAAAATCAATTCATGATAAAATGATTAAGGGAAGGGCCGCAAAGCACTAGTGACCTCCTTTTATGGCAGCCTTTTTAGTTGTTTTTAGAAAAATAACGTCTGATCACGTGCATTTTTGTGGAAGATTATCCGTTTTCAGCCTCCCTCGGCCATCGTGTTTTCCCTGAGGATACCCCGCATATGCTCCCGTTTGCACGTTTATGTATGCGGAGTGCTTGCAGAATTCAGCTCTCCACCCCCTGGTGGTTCGGAATGCGTCGCAACCTTGTGCTAATATATTGGATTCAACTTCGTGTTGCTGAATCCCGACGTAGTGCGGGTTTCCTAAATAATGTTCTTGCTGATCCAATACCAAATGTCCGGACTGCAACACAACTTAAGTATGCAATTGATAAAACTAAGCCATTTCACGTTGCACACTTTCGTATTATTTAGACAAAAATCCTATATTGTTTTACGCACGCAGACCGCGCTGAAAGTGCGTCAGCAAATATGAGGTATTTGTATGATGATTGCATTGGTGGTCGCAGTCCGCTCTTCTTTACTCGATCCACAAGGTCATTTGCCAAGCGTTCATACTCACTTTTTCTTAAGTATTACAAACAGAATAACCTCTATGTGTGCTCTGAGAAAGCACCGATCTTACCACGGGCATATCATTCATGCAATATCCTTCCACATGCATTGCTGTCTTAAAGAATGCGGTCATTGATCCTGCTCTGGGGTTCGCTTATTTTTGGGTCCAGTATGTCTCCGTCCTGTGATGTCGCTTCTAGCATTAGATAAGACAGTAGTATAGCCTTATTCCTCGCAGAAAATCAGGAGAATGAAAATATAGTTGAGTTGATATTTTGGCAACATGACTTTATCGAAACAAGGGCAGAAGTGTTTCGATAAAGGCATGTTGCCGAAATGTCCACTCAACTTTGTATCAATTATCCCGGTTTCCTCCGAGGAGTAGGGCTAATACTACTTTTTCACCTATGTGAACAATGTTCCTCGCTAGTGCAATGAACAAGTTACCTTTCTAGCATTCGTGGAGTCGCTCCTTCCCTCCAGCCCCCCGCCCAGCGACCTGTGGTCACGCGTATTCCTTATGGCGTTTGACCACCACCGTTCACCTGCGTTTCTTCTGGCCCGACGAGTGGAGATAGTACATCTACGGGACTGATATGGCCGAGGCCTCCGGTAGCTCGACTCAAGGTATGTTTGTTTTCAATACGATTGTGACCTAAAGCCTGTAAACACGACCCGTCTGTTGCTGTTTGTAGGATTGCAGGTGGCATGATAGTGTTACGAGGAAAAGGGACAAAGAATGGTGCAAATTGTGTACCTCCACCATCTCCAGGTGCAGCAGGATGGGGCACAGTCAGTTGTAGCTTAAAATATGCGCCAGCGTATCGCAAGTAGAGACGTCTGGAGGTCTACTGGTTATTTGTTTCGTTCGCCAACAGATGGCGCCCTAGCCGATGTGTACCCGGGACACTATCTGCGAATCATGGCCAGGTCTTGGGTTGACGTCTCCCGATCACCAGGGCCTCCGAGAATAGAAACGGAAGCTTGCGCTATTAGCTTTTTAAAACTTTCTGCACATCGGCGGCGGTACAAAACAAACAAACAAACGGCGATAAACAGGCCCCATGGAAGTGAGCGCCACCGTCAGTAACGGCACTGGGTCGAATTCGTGGTGAAATCAGGACATTCCCCATATCCCTGGCACAGTCCATGAAATCCGATGTATTTGGCAGGCTGCTGCTCTATCATCCACTGCTACCAACTATTGCAATATCGGCATTGAATGAATTCGAATATTGTAACTGTGAGCAATAGTTGTTCTAATAAGCTGCAAAAAATCTGATCAATTCATGTACATCCTGTTGTGTGTTGCGCAGGTTGGCGATGCATTTTCGTTCAGAGTATTAAAAAGAACAAGGAAGAGGTACACAATACGGCTTTAGCCATGCTTTTAACTGGCGTAATAAAGGGGTAAAATCAGGCGGGACTGGATATTACACCCATAGCCGTTACGCTTTAGTGCCGCTTCATTCATGCACATCACGCAAAATGGCCGCGGCAGCCGAAGTGCTGTTAAAAATTCGAACTCCATGCATATCACAGCTAGCGCAAAAGGCATGATTGGCGAGCCTTGTCGAAAAAGAAATGACTTTGTGTTTATTTTCGTCGGAGCAGTTTAATCTGATCTTTGATACGGCACCCCGCGTGCTGCAAAACAAACTTTTCTTTGCAAGCTCGTCAGCTGCTGGGCTTTCAAATGGTAATTTGCGAAAAGCAATATATAAACTTTTTCTCCTTCAAAGTTGCTACGAAGTTTGCCCCACGAGCTGACTCATAACCAAACGAAAAATAACGGCTGTCCAGGTCGCCAGGCAACCCAGCGAATTCGATGACACTGTATGTGGCCGGCCACCTGTGTGTGGTGACCAGGTCATGCTTCGAGGGCCAGCTCACGTGTTCGCTCAGCCGGGCGCGGCGTCGAGACTGGCCTGGTTGGCCTGCACCCCTGCCCGGTCGGTCGACGGTCTGCTGTGGTCTGTCACACCGCCGACGCCCTGCCGGAGACCCAGTCACGCGTTCCGGTGCCAGGAGAGCGGCAGATTTGGCGCGCCGAATTTCGGAGGAATTGCGGGAATTGGATGGTTGCTTCCGGCCGTCTAGAGCGTCAGGAGCTCGAAGGCCGCTTCTGAGAACGGCGAGGGGTGCGCTATACTGGGCGCATCGGGCTTATAGCGGCAATCATCCCAACGGCTTGCGGTTGTCACAGCCAGCTAGGTCGCGTAACTCGGCACTATGATTTTCGTTCTTTATCGAATTATTGGGTTGGATCTTCGATTTGATTTAAATTTGGAAGAGAACTGCAAAACTAGCTGATGGAATTTTGCTGGGACGTAACGTATATCTTGTTTGTTTGGCTGCTTGTCCGGACTTCTTACTTCATGGACTTCCCCGATTTTGTTACTTAGCAGAACAGCAGATAGTTGGTGCTTTTGCTACATCACAAAAGACATTGGCATAAAGACATTGCTCGCAGTTTAACTATGTCTGCTCTTGCAATCTGCTCCGCAGTAACGTGGTCGCATCTCTATTACACGTGATGTGACGCGAGCGAGATTCGAGCTAAAAAACTAGCAAAACAAATGTTTAAGGAAAGCTATGTTTACACTTTTCTATCTCCGTTGCCGCTAACTAATATTACCAGTATGCAAACAGGTACACAAGAACACACACACACACACACACACACACACACACACACACACACACACACACACACACACACACACACACACACACACACACACACACACACACACACACACACACACACACACACACACACACACACACACACGCACGCACGCACACACGCACGCACACACGCACGCACTTCAACGTTCAGCAGCACACGCACACGTCTGTACATCGGGCCGGATCGCTTCCGTCCCCTCCGCCCCCCCCCCCCCCCCTCCTTCCCTTCCTCCTTTCGCGCTCTCCTCCGCCGCCACGCCGTGTTACATCGGTCCGGATCCCTCCCGTCCCCTCCTCTCGCGTTCTCCTCTGCCACGACGCCGTGTAACGCGACCGCTAACGAGTTGTCCGTCCGCCATGAATATCAATCACAGCGCGATGAATATTATTCCTCGGCCGGCGGCCGCTGGTGATTGCCCGCAGTCGGCTGGGCTCGCAGGCGGGCGGCGCACCGATTCCCGGCGCATTAGATTAATGATGCGCCGAGACAAAAACGGCGCGCCACCGTATCACGGCCGTCCGGCGCCGCGCCCGCCGCGCCAAATCGAGTTTGCAAGGATCTAATTATGCCGAATTACGTCGCTGGCCGGCAACGTCCCCGGCCCTCCACCAGGGGCTGCTGGGCTCGGGCACTCTGGACAGCTGGGCTCGAGCACTCTGGACCGCTGGGCTCGAGCACCCTGGACCGCTGGTCTCGAGCACTCTGGGCCGCTGGTCTCGAGCACTCTGGACCGCTGGGCTCGAGCACTCTGGACCGCTGGGCTCGAGCATTCTGGACCGCTGGGCTCGAACACTCTGGGCCGCTTGTCTCGAGCACTCTGGACTGCTGGGCTCGAGCACTCTGGGTCGCTGGCATCTGCGTGGCTTCGATGCTGGCATGGGACGCTGGGACGCTGGCATCTGTGTGGCTTGGTCACGTTCGGTATGGGATAGGCCATCTGCACTCCTTCTAGCGGGTGCATGAAAGACCGAGAAGGTGCTGACAACGAAAGCCCCAGAGCAGCAAGCCATGTGAAATGTCGTGTGAAGACAACATCGGACCTGGAAATACTCCCAGCGTTGACCAAGCCTCGGATCCAGTCGCTGATGGCGCCATCGTTAAGCCTTTTGTCTGGCCGTTGGTTCAGTTACTGGTCCAGTCCGTGTTCTAGCGTTTGGTTCGACCGTTGGTCCAGCCACTGACTCAACAACTGCTCTGATAATTGAGCCAATCCTCGTCCAGATCGCCAGTTAACCCTTGGTCCAGCCACCGGTCCAGCCACCGGACCTGACTAACCCGGCTGTGGCTCAGCTCCCGGTCCAGCTATTGGTCTCGTCACTGGTCCGGCCACTGGTCCAGTCATTTTGGTATGGTCAGGCGCCAAAAAGGCGGACACGTGTCGGTTTTGCGGGCCGGCGGCAAAAACGGCGCCGTCCGGGCCCAGCCGGTATTAGTTTCGTGCCCGACGTCCGCCGCCGACCGGTGGCTTTGTTTACCGGTTTTTGTTCGCGAGCGTCGCCTGAGCGATGCTGAGCGGCGTTTGAAGAGCCCTCGAGTGTGCTGCGAGAGTGCTCGATGCTGACGTCATCACATGATGTCTCTAGAGACTGCTGCTGGTGGCTTGGCCTAGACATGGGCCGGATCCACGAAGGTGCAGAGTGAGGAGGTTGACTCTGCCAAAGGTGTGTTGTAGCTTTGTATTTAATTGCAAAACAAATAGCTTCGTTTTCCGAAAGACAGCTTCTCAAACAGTACCCTCACTATTCTCACTTTTTCACAACGCACTTCGCAAAACTTATCACTTTTACCCTTTGCCCTTGACCTATAGCAACAAGATAAGAGACTAATAGATCTAGTTTCCGCATCGCGCATGCGTTTACCGCAGTGCCGAGCAGGTTAACCGCTATTGGCCAGCATTTGCTTTACTCTCTACAACTCAAAATGCGCAAGTTTCTATGATGAACAATGTTGTGTCGCCCTGTTCGCATGAGGATGCTATATTTGTATTTGTGGGGACAGTGGTTGGAGTCGTTCAAGCATTTGCTCGGGTCAGTTGATTTGCGACAGCAGCAACCGTCCAAGGACAAGATAAGGGAACTGGTCCGGTCAGTTACGCGCAGATCGGTAGTAAATTCTAGTGCTAAGTCTTGCTCTGACGGGTGTTTGAGCTGCAGCAGGTGCTGGTGCCCGGGAGCGTAGTTTCGCGAAATGGGTTGGAAGGGAGGAGAGGGGTGAGCATTAAGAATGATCAACTTAGTCCTAAAAGACGCCAAAGAAAGCGTTTCTCCCCACATTTGCCCACTTCCTTCGCAAGGCTGAAGCAGGAGTGTCACTGTTCTAAAATTTTCGAGAAAATCGAAATCCGACCCAAATTTTGAATTTGCGTCGGATTTCGGCCAGTTTGATCAGCGTTCCTGATATGAAAATTAAAAACACAAATATTTGTGGGGTTCAAAATTATGGTGATGCTGGGGAGTAACTTAAGATTTGACGCCGATGTGACAGGGATAATGTAATGGTCGCCACTGCCACAACTGATGATAGTGATCAGTGATGAAGATGATGTTGATAGCGATGCGGTTAGGTACCTAGTGTGCCATGAGTTCAGGCACTTGCTCATTTCATTGGTCTAGTATTCTCATTTTTATGCGCATACATTGCGGGGGTCCAAAACATCATCGAGGCGCTATAGCAAGGTATACAAGGTGACACCTCTGAGCTTAAGCCAAGTTGGGGAGGGAGCTTTTGCCCCCCCCCCCCCCCCCCTCCCCCTGAATAGAAAACCACACACCTCCTGGTGTCCATTGACGTCTACAAGCATAAAACAAGCACGGTCCAGAAAAAGGTCAGTTTATCTGCAAGATTGAAAATTTACCTAGGTAGACAATAAACTACGAGGCTGCTGATATTTCAACGATTAGTGTTTATCAAGCTATTTGCTTTTTAAATTTACAAAGATGGAGAAAGAGAGGGAGTGGGAGAGAGGGAAGAAGGAGAAGAAGAGATAAAAAGAAGAGTATATATATATATATATATATATATATATATAACCTACCCCAAAACATGCCAACGAATAGGTTTTCCCCAGATGTTGCCCATTTTCTTCACAAAATTGGGAGCTGGAGCCAAAGCTTGAGGGCTGAAGCTCCCCCCCGTAAACTGCACCAATGATTCCCAGCTGTTTTGCAACAAATGCCCAGCATGCTCAACCGACAGCCGCACGAGAGGTTGTCGTGCCTGGGTTGGTCACATGCTACGTGCAGGCAAAGAAGCTGCTGTTATACTGTGGAACTCAGGAAGTATTTGGCCTTAATTTCTGAATCCTGAAAGCTGGATCACCTAGATTTTGACGAACTATTTACTAGTATTCAAGACTCAATTCCGAATTTTACCAAAGGATCTGCTAAGGTAACGAACAAGGAACAAGTGCTTTTCGCTAAAGCGATAAACTGTCCCAGGATGCCGTTTAACTCCATTTACATGAGCACGCACTAATGCCAGCAATATTCTCTAAGTTGAATGCTTTCAAAGTTGTAAATTGCAGTGTTTGTGTTGCATTGTAAAACACAGATAATCTTACATTCATCGCAAGCACGGACAGCCTTTTGCAAGAAGCAGATAAATATATCAGGAGGGGGGACGGTTTTTACGTGTTTAACTCGTCACGTATCTAAAAAAAAACACACACAATCCATTTTAAACTTAAAATTGTCACCAATTTGAATTGTTCGCAGATGCGCAGCACACAACGCGCATGGAGTATCATGCTGGGAGCTTCCAACTGATCCTGGCCTCTCAAAAGGCGTCTATTAAATTTGCGCTATGTTGTGCGTCGTTCGGAACGTTGGCGGCATAAGTCTGGCGATTTCTCGAGATCCAAACTGGACTATGCCCAAGATCCTTTGCCCTTTCGCGTACCGGCAATGTAAATGAGCTTTGAATATTTCAGTTCCCAGCTCCGTTGCGGAAATCGTTGCCGGCTTTCCCGGGCAGAGATAAAGCCTCGCCAGCATGCGTGCATGCGTTATTTATCCCTGGCGTAACATTTTCGCCACGCTAAATGGTGTTCCTTTTAAGTATGCAGCAGTATAAATGGCTCCACAGAAAATTACATTCAAATATTTCCGCTAGCATGTTTTGGTAATTTGGGAACGAATGGTTGATCTGTTTATCTCCGAGTCGTTGGAGCTGTGCCAGTGATAAATGAATGTTAAATAAGTTCTCGCTCCGTTTGTGAAACTTCTTTAATGTCTCCTCTGAGCCTAGCCGTCGGCCTCATTTTAAAGATAGCAGCCAGCCCTCATATATAACCAAATACTTATCAGCTACAGCGGTTCGCCATACCCGCGCACGAAGCCGCAGAGGGTGTCCCACAAGCGCGGCAAACGGCGGCGGGCTGGCCGCCTCAGGAGGTCGGTAAGCCAGCCGCCGGAAGGTGAATGCCTGAAGCGTTGAGCAGGCTTCAGCACAGGTCCGAGCGCTGAGGGGCCGAGAGGGTGGGACTGCACCAGGGGGAGGCTCGGCAGCTATAGGCGCGCGGTAAGGCGCCACCGGAGGAGACGGCTTTAGGCTACTGGACCATAGTAACCGTAAGCGGAAGAACCGGGAGTCTCCAAGATAGGCACGGGGCTCCACCATGGCAGGGGTCAGGGGCCTCCCAGATGAGGCCGCAGGACGTTGCTTCAGAGGTCAGCGGCTATCACGTACAGACGCAGGCCTCCACCATCCACAGACTGACCAGGTAAAGGCGCAGGCCTCTGCTGCTCACAGACTGATCAGGCACAGACGCAGGTCTCTGCTACCCACAGACTGATCAGGAATGGACGCAGGCCTCTGCTATCCACAGACAGATCAGGTACGGACGCAGGCCTCCGCTATCCACAGACTGATGAGGTACAAACGTGGGTCTCTGCTACCCGCAGACTGATGAGGTACAAACGTGGGTCTCTGCCACCCACAGACTGATCAGGTACAAACGTGGGTCTCTGCCACCCACAGACTGATCAGGTACAAACGTGGGTCTCTGCCACCCACAGACTGATCAGGTACAAACGTGGGTCTCTGCCACCCACAGACTGATGAGGTACAAACGTGGGTCTCTGCTACCCACAGACTGATCAGGTACAAACGTGGGTCTCCGCTACCCACAGACTGATCAGGTACAAACGTGGGTCTCTGCTACCCACAGACTGACCAGCGAAGCAGCAGCCCTCCGTCGCGGGTGGCGGTTCGGCGAGCCGGGAAGGGCGGGGAACGGAGCCGGCACGACCACTGCATCGGCACCCCACACTGGCCCGGCCCTCACGCGACGTTCGGCGCCGATCCACCGGAGCGGGCGTGGGGAGCGGCCGCGAGCTTCGGCCGGCCGGGCAGCGGCGGCCTCCGCCCGTGCCTCACACGAACGAGCCGTGGGCACCGAGTCAGGTGGTCCCGCCGGGCCTGATACGCATCTCCGGCCGGCTGGTGAACCAGTTCCGACCGACCGGGGCCGGGCCGGGCCGCGAGAGAGCCGGCGCGGCGGCGGGCTGACGGGGGTCAGCTCCGACCGGAGCCGGACCGGAGCCGGACCGGAGCCGGACCGAGCCGCCACCGGAGCCAGCGCGGCGGCAGCCGACGGGCGTACCTTTACCGGTGTACCGGCGCTGTGTGCCATCACTGTACTGCCCTGTCTGTGCCGTCTGCCCCCGCCTCTTCTGGTCTGTTGGCTGAGTTCTGGTCTGTTGGCTGAGTTCTGGTCTGTTGGCTGAGTTCTGGTCTGTTGCCAAACTTAATTCAGCTTTCTGGCACTGGATGTATCTTATGTACCGACAGATATGCGTGTATCTATGACATTTCGACACGTGTATATTGTTTTGTACAAATGAGTGCTGTGCAATGCTGCAGCATTTACTCTTACTTAATGCGACCCATTGAAAGCTCTCTGGTCTTCATCGAAAAAATTTAGCTGTGCGCTGTATGTAAACCATCCTGGATGAGTTCGTGACTTTGAAAAATGTTAGGGAACAAGCAAAATATTCGCGTCGAGACAGGCTTATCAAAAGAAGCATGTGAGTAAATAATGATATAGACAAGTAAAACTTCCGTTTTCATTGCACGTTTAATTCATGTTGTTTCAGTGACGTATTCTGACCAATTACCACTCCTTCGTAGCCCGCTGCATCAACCGATGGGACATTAATGATAACGGACCGATCTTCGTTACCTCTATCGTTGTATTTGCTGAAGGTTTTGGACAAATGAATTATCCAGCATAACATAGAGATCACTCATTACAACATTCTGTGATTCCTCGTAGAACGCAGAATAACCAGTGTGGCGTGAGATCAGCCCCGGGTCCCCTGGGACTGCTATATTTGTACGTATTTGGCGTAATAGTGACAGCGTGGCACGCGCATTGGTGAAGCACATCGTCACAGACAGTACCTGAGCCATGTGCGACTACCGGGGTGAGATGTGACTTCGGAAAATGTGACGGCACATGACTTGCTTACACCTGTGTGATTTAACGTACATAATTGTCAGGGATTTAAGCCAGAAGCATGGGAAGGTACTATTGACTTCGGTTTAAACCTAGAAGCATTCCAAAAGGTTCATTGGCGTTGATAATATATACAAGTGCTGACTAGAGCACAAAAAACGAGACACTGAAATGGTTGTAGATGTTCAATGCGTTCTTTGTTGTTGCCACACTAGGTGAACTGTCATGAACAATGTAGAAAGCACAATGCTCCCTGATTGCCATTTACCAGATTGGTAACGGTGTGGCCATGTATAATGATTTCACAATGTTTTCGAGATAGTGTATTGCTAGCAATTAGCCATGGTTTATCATATCATCTGCACCAGATATAAGTAATGGCTTGTTTACCACCTCAAAAACTGCAGTCATTACTTGTAGCAGCGACTTCTAAGAAAAATCCGCTTAGTGATGCGTTTTCCTCAATGTTTTAGAAAACCTTTCCATTGCTCACGATTGAAATCAGCATCTGTGTAGGATGTTAATTGCTTTCACAGGTTTGTTGCAATGGATGTTGTAATTCCAGTTCGTGTCTTTTGAGATCTAAGTGCCTTTCGAACCCTCAATCTACGTATCCTTACCACTGCTGAAGCCCGGTGCAGTCCTAATCGGTATGCCATCCAAATACTGTGATACGGTCCAACCCCACCCACGGATCCATTCGCCATACGCTGATTGGCTCAGTCCGTGGCGTATTCCAGTGGGTGTTCCGTTGCTCTTTGCACTTTTCGCGCCATGATGTGTTTGGCGCCACGGTCGTGATCCACAGAGGCCACCAGCTAGCGCCACGCTGACGAAGGGAGAGGTGCTGATGCTGTAGTGTCAGCGCCCGCTGTAGTGACAGCAGTAATGGCTGTACTGTTCCGTGGGCTTTCACCAGCGAAGACCCGCACAGAACTGGCGGTAAGGGATGACGCAAAGTGCTAGGTCCCGCCCTTCGGTGCAGCCTTAGTCGTGGGGGAGAACGTGACCCGGCTTATCCGGCCATTAGCTTTATCGCGTCATCTCGGTCAAATTAATGTCCATTTGCAGGGAACACACTGATAGAGGGGATTTTTGTTGGCTGAGGTTGGAGTGGAATTTCAATGAGCTTGCTCCCCCAACAGCAGCTGCTCGACCGAAAGGAGTTCCGAGTAAAGGAGCACTAAAATATTTCGGAGGATGGAGAGGCTTATGAGGGTTGCGTGAATGTAGTCGAGGACATGGCGCAAACATGTCTGCTGCTCTCTGATCGCTTCGCTGGCGAACGACAATTCCATAAAAACAATGAATAATGAAAACTAAAAGTTCTGTATGTGTTCCTTCAACTGACTGACTGTCGGTACCATACCGGCCTGAATTATTAGCTGATGCACTAAAGTACTGAAGCAGTGAAGTACTTTACTGTTTTGCCTCACTCGACGGTTTTTTCGTTTTTTTTTACTGTTTTATTGTTTTAGCACTCTTGTTTTTCCAGTACCATAATGATCATAATGTTCAAGCCAGCTTACCGCGCCCGCATCACCGTTAGGTACTGTTTCGCAGGTCCGTGTCGACTTTCGTGAGCTCCTGCCGCCGCTCCGCGGTTCCCTGTGAGCCCCTGTCGTCCCCCGTGGGCCTCTGTGAGCCCCTGCCGTCCCTCCACGGTCCTTCGTAAGCCCTCTGCCGCCCCTTCGTGGTCCTCCGTGAGCCCCCCGCCGCTTCTCCGTGAGTCCGTGCCGTCCGTCTCCGTGGTCCGTGAGTCCGTGCCGTCCGTCCGTGCGGCGCCGTGAGCGTCTCGTGACCGCAAGCCAGCGGCGGCGCGGCCGGTGCG
The DNA here is from genome assembly GCF_011947565.3 of Pollicipes pollicipes. NCBI lineage: Eukaryota > Metazoa > Arthropoda > Thecostraca > Pollicipedomorpha > Pollicipedidae > Pollicipes > Pollicipes pollicipes. The sequence continues at coordinate 56,570,759 of NW_023596576.1, forward strand.
CCCGTGCCAGCCGCTCGTATGATTACCGACGGAGCGGCGCCGCGCCCGGGTCGGCCTCACGGCGCAGCTGCATGCGAGCCACGCCGGGTGGGCCGCCGCCGCGCCGCGAACGCCGCCGGCCTCGTTGCGATGGCCGCCGCCGCCCGCGGCGCCCGGCCGCGTGCATGCCGGTGCCGACCACGCCAAGTGCTTGCTAATTGCTGGCCTTTGATTGAGGCAATGTAAATAGGGGCGATTTAGTGGGGCCCAGCGGCGGCATCGGTGCCTTCCGGGACGACCGGCCGCAGGCGCCACATCCTTCGGGTGGGCGGGGCGGGCCGCAATAGCGCTATAACGCTGCAACAGTTCACATCATGTTTACTGCCTTGTTACCCCCGGAATTATGTTCCACATCCTCCTCTTGTTAAGAGCGGGGCAATTTTGGCCGATTCACCGGCGGTAGCGGCCGGGGAAATGACAAGAAAATTGCCCGCCGCTGCAATATGCATGCGAGCCGTGAATTACGGCCTTCTCCGCGGCCGCTATGATTTTCGCCGGCCGCAGCGCTGGACCCCCATTAGCGGGAGAGCTATATTAGACGCTGACGGAACACATGGTGCTGCCCGGCGCGGTCAGCGCACCCTGCAGGGCGGCGGTGCGATTAAACGCAGCCGGGCGGCCTCGATCCAGCGGCTATGCGCCGGAGCGGGCGCGGCATTCCCCGCTGTCGCAGCACATCAGCGCTCTCGCTTCCACGTGATGGGAGTGGAATGGTAAGTTGCCGGCCGGTCCTGAGAACGCGGCCGCTGGATGCGCCGTACACGGCGGCCTCGAGGCTTGTGGCGAAGTCCGCCGCGCGGGGCGTGCCGTGAGTTGGGCCGGGCGGTTGCGATGGCGATGGTTTCGCCGTGGCACGTCTCGCGTGATTAAAAAGTATACCGCGCTGGATATCGGCGCCGGACTGTTGACGTCTGCTGGTCATGTGTCGACGATAACGCGAACATTGTGACTGCAGAAGCGAGATCGATGAGATCTCATTTGACGTGCTTACAGGGCTCAGAAGACATAGGTGTAAGAAGTTTGAACACAGAGTCTGAAGCTCAGCTCGGTTCCCTGAAACCCGGAAGTTCGAAAATCCAAAGACGTTGTGAACATCCAAGGTTTTATTGTACTTTCTCTTGAAGGCAAAGTTGATTAGATGTTGACTCTTGGGCTGAAATCAAGAACAGCAAACAGAAGTTGAGGCAGGAAGCAAGTAAAGGAAAATTGGCAACATCCTAGAGAAAAACAGCAGAAGAAATGGCAAGAATGGCGCCGTGCTCTGGGAAATGCAAATTTTAAAAACCTGAAGCGTTTGCCAACAATCTGAAAACGTTGGTGATGTATGATTGTTGTTTAACCATGAATCGCACGGGTCCCATCCATGTAAATTCGAGAACGAATCGAATTTTTAGCGTGGCCAAAATCCACACCACAAATGCAAATAGCGCGATAATATCCCCGTAATTTGGCGTCCGGGCAGTCCGTTACTTGTCGGGCCAGTTGACCCCGTGTGACCCCGCCGATCTCGGTAATGTCAGTGATCGGCCGCCGGCCGCCGGCTGGCTGTGACGTCACACCCGCACTTGACCGACAGGCTAAGTGCGGCTCGCCACGACGCTCACCGACTACAAAATGTGACCGGAGCTCCGGCGACGCGGCGTCCGACGCGCCCGCGCCCTCGTAAACTCCGCCGTCTCCGACGCCCGCGCCCGATCAGCGCTAATTTAGCCCGAGTGCCAGCTGGTTTAACGCTACGCATAATTCCATTACGTTCGGCGGCGGCGGCGGCGGCGGCGGCGGCGGTGGAGGACAAAGCGGCTGGCGGCTGCCGAGGCGCCGCCGCCAGCCGCGGCAGCCTTTCAGGCGGCAGGCGGTGGCGTCGCCTATCGCAGAGTGGATCTAAATGTACGCGCCGGCACCGACACGGGACGGCAATTTGGTCATGGCAGACGGCGGTGTCTCGGCGATCCGGCGGGGAGGGAGCGGGATTCACCCGGGTGTGACCGGGCTGCGCCGGGCGTCTCCTCTGGAGCGTGTGGGATGGAGACAGAACGAGAGGAGAGCACGCGTGGCTACGTGGAGAAAGAAAGCCGGAGAGATGAGACAGAAGAACAGGAGCACTTACTTCGTATGACGGCCGTCTTATCAGAGCCGTTGGGCTGGAGTTTCTGTGGCTGAAAAAAAAATGATTTGGCAGTTCTTGCAGGCTAGAATTTCTATCGCATCGACGTTCGCTACCAAATAATGACCTACCCGCCGCTAGGTGTAGCCTACAAACTGCGGGGAGTAGCACCAACGGCATAGTTCCCGGTCCTCGGCCGAATTGTTTAGCGTCATGTGCCTCTTGGACCGATGCCCGCAGACCTTCACGCTCAGACACGCACCTATGGCTGGTGAAGGTCAGGCCGTGGACCCACGCGGAGCGCCGGCCTTACCTGGGGGGAGGGCGGGCAGGGGCGAGCGTGCCCGTCCGGCCGCGATGGCCCGCCGCCGGCAGTCGGGCCGCCGCCGCAGTGGCCTTCGCTGGCTCCCGCGGCACGGCGGCACCAGCGGCACACGTCAGCTGACCCGCCCCCACACAGCCACCCACAGGGAACGCCCCGACCTGGCGGAGCGGCGTCGCCATCGCCACCTCATCTGACCCCGCCACCGTCCATCGGGGTGTACATCGCTCGCCGTCCCCAGGGCCGTACATCGGTCCGGCGGCGCCCGGCTCGCGTCGTCTTCCCGGACCGTTACCGACCGAGCCGCGCCCGGACGCACTCCTGAACGGCACCCCGCCAGGAGGGCGCGTGCGCCTGGCGGGGCGCCGTGTGGGCGCTAAGTGCCCGCCGTCCGCACGACGCCCGCTCCCGGGGCCAATTAATCCCCACCGGTCGGCATTGTTAACGGAATCACTCCGGATAGGAGCCTGCATGCTGGTTATTTGCACTGGAATGGAGGGCCGGGGCTCTGCTTTGTG
>NW_023596576.1:56574473-56595970 GCF_011947565.3 Pollicipes pollicipes
CTCTTTCTCTCTCTTTCTTTCTCTCTTTCTTTCTTTACTTCTCTCTCCCTCTCTCCCTCTCTTCCGCTCTGTCTACCCTTTCTCTCTATATCCCCCTTTACGCTATCCCTTACCCTTTCTCTCCTGCTCTCCCTTCATCTTCAACTCTACCATTTTTGCAAGCACAAGTTTGCAACTGCATTATCTTTTATCCTAGCCACTCCAGGGCAGATGCAACTGTGTGGGTAATCATTAACTATGCGTGGCCGATTTGCTGCGCATAATTTATGAAGCACTTAAGTTTGCTGATGGAGAAAAGGAGGCGTCCCAGCGGGAGCTCCTGCACTTTCCCAAGCTCCGTGACCGCCAACACGACTGGTGAGGGAAGTCCGGACGAAGCTGGTCGGGCGGCGACCAAGGTCTGGTACGGCGCGTGGTACGAGGATGTGCCAGCACCAGGGCGCCGCTGAGGTCTGGTACAGTGCGTGGTGCGGGGATGTGCTAGCATCAGTAGCGCCAAGGGTCTGGTACGGCGCGTGATATGGGGATGTGCTAACACCAGGGACGCCTGCCAGCACCAAGGGCGTCGCTTGGGTCTGGTACGATACGTGGTACGTGTGCCAGCACCAGGAGCGCCGCTGGGGTCTGGTCTGGCACGTGGATGTGTCAGCACCAGGGGCACCTCTGTGACCGCGCGACTCGCGGCGCGAGCAGTCGGCACTCCCGCCGGCCCGTCGCGACGGGTCAGCGACGGACGACTGCGCTTGCAGACGGCTCAATGTGCCGCCCGTTACCGCGTCACTCCTCTAATGGTCACAGCTTGTTACCCACTTAGCTGGTGACAGGCGAAAACGGCGCGGCCGGCCGCACCATTGGTCGGCGCCGGCGCTGCTGCACGAGCGGCGCCGGCCTCATTGTACCGGCGCCGCGTCGCCCCGCGCCGTCACCCTGCGCGGGCTGGGCGGCTCCCAGTGTGCCGGCGCAACGCCACAGATTGCTGCTGTCGTTAGCGCCACACCGACCCAGCATTTCTGGGTCATACTATACGCCCAGCTCCATTGGTCGCCACGGTGCTCACCCGGCTCCGCTGACTCATACTGCGCTGGTACAGCCTCCCTCGTTCTCACCGTACTCATCCAGATCACAGGCTCTTACGCGTGCCAGCACGGCTTTACTGGCTGCCACTGCACTGGACTTGCCAAGTCGCACCGTCCACCACTGTACCAGTCCAGCCCAGCTGGCTGCCACTGTACCGGCCCAGCTCCACTGGCTGCTACTGTACCAGAAGAGCTCGCGGCGGTCACACTTACCCCACTGTGATGATAATGACGATAGTACTGACAGCGATGACGACGATAATTCTGACCATGACTGTTATTGTTATTGGCATGATCAGATCATAAAATGGGCTTAATTGATGGGTCGTTTTGCTACAATCTCGGTACGAAATGCATTGGACTTTTATGGGATTTGTTCTGATTTAAGAATGTTTGCGTAATTAGCTCATGTCACGAGTACTAGACCCGAAATGATGTTCCTCTCTTTTGGTTCATATGGGCAGCGTCAATACAAGGCTTCAGATATTACAATCATTGAGCTCTTTTGCCAATAACTTGAACTCATCTTCAAGGCGCATCAGAAATGAAACCAGATGACTTGGCTCCGTGATATGGCCTTCATATGTCAGTTCCAATTTTTCTCTCAAATATGTGTATTTTTGCTCGGAGATTCGCTGATTTCTCCCCATGCTGTTATCGAGCACATCTGTGTGGAAAAGTTGCAACAGATTACAGGACATCAAAGCCGTAACGCATTTTTAAACCGCCCAAACTCGTAATCCGATTGAAAAGTTTTGAGATATTCAACTGAAAACCCAACTTGGCCTGATATTAGAACTGAAATAGCGTGCAGCGATACATGGTTGCTCTTAAATGTGACGGATTCGTGTGCCATATACATCCGCTGTTCGGGATTCCACGGTTTGTTCGCCCGATGTCTGGACGGAAGGAGATCGCACATACTGCACTGAAGTCTCGTGAAGGCGATTAAACGACGCATACGGACTGTAACTGGCTGTCTGAGGCATGCCATTCTCGTAGCCTCGGCCGGCGCGAGCCCAGAGAGAGAGAGAGGGCAGGCCTGTCAGGAAGCGAGGCACGGACACGGAGAGGGCAGGCCTGTCAGGAAGCGAGGCACGGACACGAAGAGGGCAGGCCTGTCAGGAAGCGAGGCACGGACACGGAGGGGGAAGGCCTGTCAGGAAGCAAGACACGGACACGTCGGTCCCTTTACCCCGCCGGTACGATGGCCAGACTCGATGCGGATAGCCTGGTCACCGTGTATGGTCTGGTATGCCTGGTATGTCTGGTATGTGGTCTGGTACGTACCGTGCACGCGTTAGCGCACTCTTCTGCACCGTGTATGCGGTAAGTGGCGCCTGAGAAGGCTGCCGGTGGGCACACCGACGGAACGGGGCAACGGGGTGACGTTCGTGTCCGTCACGGGGTTACTGTTCGTGTCCGTTACGGGGTTACTGTTCGTGTCCGTTACGGGGTTACTGTTCGTGTCCGTTACGGGGTTACTGTTCGTGTCCGTTACGGGGTTACTGTTCGTGTCCGTTACGGGGTTACTGTTCGTGTCCGTTACGGGGTTACTGTTCGTGTCCGTTACGGGGTTACTGTTCGTGTCCGTTACGGGGTTACTGTTCGTGTCCTGACGGAGTCGCTGGGGCGTGTCGCGTGTCTGCTTCTGTGCGCAGGGTGATATTTTTGTCATCACTTGACGCTGTCTTGATTTACAAGTCTGGTGTTCAGTGAATGTCTTGGGTGGCAATACAGATCAATGCAGGCCGAAGACGTAAGTATGGAACAATGCAATGCAATCAAGCGTTGCAAAGTTTCAAAATCAAAGGAACCAGACCTGACCTTTCGGAATGCAGGCGAACTATGCCAGACTAGTATCGTTGCGGGAATATCCTGAAAAGATCAAAACAGATTTCGTCAGATGCCAACCAAATTCCTGGGCGCTGCAAAGTCTAACTATCCCCGAGAGCCCCAGCACATTACCGGCGTTGACTCTCAAGGCAGTGACCTTTCTGGCTAGGCGACGCCCGGATCCTCGGGAAGCTGCACCCTCTCCACCGGACTTATTCAGGCCAGGCCGACGCTCCCTGGCCGGACTGACGCTCTCTGAGCGGACTGACGCTCCCTGGCCGGACTGACGCTTCCTGAGCGAACTGACGCTCCTTGGCCGGACTGACGCTTCCTGAGCGGGCTGACGCCCCCTGACCGGACCGAGGCCCCTGACCGGTGCGCGCTCGCCGTGTCGTGATTTACTGCGGCGCCGCTCGGCGCGCTTTGTTGCCGGCCGCGGCGGCGGGGCCGAGTGGGCTTTATGAGAGCGGAGCAGCCCGTAAGTCAGAGAGCTGGTCCGGAGGCGCCGGCCGCTGGACCTCGGAGGGGGACGGGGTGTGGTTCGGTGCAAGGCAGCGGTTGCCGGGGAGGAACGCTCATTCCACTTTGACGAGCGTTCGGACAGTGGTCCTTCGTAGTTTATGAACACCCCTTTACACCCCGTTGTGTCCGTGCAGTGGTGATTGAGACTCCCGGATCGCCGACAGAGCACTCGTCAACAAGTCTGGGGCTCACGTCTCGCGGGTCCTCAGCCGCGCTCTACAGGCAGCACATTACTCCCCTCACTCTCTCCTTGTCTCGCTGACTGTTGACTTATCGGACCCCAGCTCTCGCCATCGTGCCTCGTTATTGATTTCTCCTAGGCATCAGTCGGCCAGCACTTCTCGTTTTTGTCGCTGGGATCCCATCCAATGTTTTAAACCCTCACCGCCTCAATTCAAGTCTTCGTTCATACCTCACCGCGGCCCAACATCCACCCTTGAGCGTCCTCGTTCGAATGCAGCGCGCGCTTTGTGAACGCGCGTCGTAAAACCGCAGCAACGACAAGCCGCGCCACTAACTTAGCCGCACCAACTCCGCCGGCCATCCGGACTGCGCGCCGCACACCCACGCCGGCAGCGCGCCCAACACGCTGGCCGGCCCACTGGTGCCGGGCCGGCGCGCCGCCGCTGGACGGAGCGCCTGCCGGCCGTGCGGTTAAGGGAGGCGGCCGGCCGGTGCGGGAGGTGCGGGGGCGGCGGGTCCCGCCGTTACCTTTAAACGGCGTGAGAAGGTGATGGATGCGCTGGGAGAGGGCGCCGCGGGCGGCCTCCCCTGCCGGCGCCGCGGCCGGCGGGGAGGCCGCCCGGCCCCGATCCGTCAGCTATTATCACCCGGGCCGGGCATTGCTAATGTGCTGAAAAATACCCGGCCCGCGCCGCAGCGACCGGCCGGCCGGGGTCTACTGCGGCGTTCGGTAGTGCGGCCGTCTGGCAGGGCGTCCGGCCAGGGGTATGCGTTACCTGAGGTCAGGTGATGAGGCTGCGCATGACGTGGGGCCAGGGGTCAGTGATGGCGGGCGGTCAGGGTTATGCGCTACCTGAGGTGAGGCGCTGAGGACTGTGCATGACGTGGGGCCGGGGGCCAGTGATGGCGGGCGATCAGGGTTCAGTCATGGCGTGCGGTCAGGGGTCGGTCATAGCGTGCGGCCAGGGGTCAGTCATGGCGTGTGGCCAGGGGTCAGTCATGGCGTGCGGCCAGGGGTCAGTCATGGTGTGTGGTCAGGGTTCAGTCATGGCGTGCGGTCAGGGTTCAGTCATGGCGTGCGGTCAGGGGTCAGTCATGGCGTGCGGTCAGGGGTCAGTCATAGCGTGCGCTCAGGGGTCAGTCATGGCGTGCGGTCAGGGTTAAGTCATGGCGTGCGGTCAGGGTTCAGTCATGGCGTGCGGTCAGGGGTCAGTCATGGCGTGCGGCCAGGGTTCAGTCATGGCGTGCGGTCAGGGTTCAGTCATGGCGTGCGGTCAGGGGTGGGTCAGCCACGGCGTGCGGTCATGGTGCCCGTGGGTGCTTTTTAAAGCCGTAGTGCAATGTGATGCACGTTTTTCTTAAGACGGTGATATATTTCAAAAACTGATCTCTCTGCGATCCTGCATTCGTGAGTGCGGATGACCTCAGACTCACTATTTTAGACTTGCTTTACACACACCTACACAATATATATATATATATATATATATATATATATATATATATATATGCACCGGTTGAAGGCATCTTTTGTGATAAGGTACTGAACAAACGCCAGGAGATTCTTAGCAACACATTTTTTCATGATCTACATTAACCCCATGACTTGAAATGACCTGCTTTCCCAGCTTATAACCACTTTCCGCTTCATGGATTCGGCTGCGAGGTGGGTTTTGTGATATATCCGCGATAGCCCTAAACGTCTTGGCAGAAGCATGTTTCTCGGATTCATGAAGTTCCGCCGCAGAACTATTTTCAGCGCGAACGGCTCGGAGCTCATCCGAAACGCCCAGCCGACCTGCATCCGAATTGCAGATCAACGCTGCCCCACCGCCGTGCATGCAATGTGTATATACGCACAGGTCGTGGCCACAGAGACTGGAAAGACGCCGGGCCGTGAGTGTCGCGGAGCAGACGCCGGGCCGACAGTGTCGCGGAGCAGACGCCGGACGGTGAGTGCTGCGGAGCAGACGCCGGACCGGCAGTGTCGCGGAGCAGACGCCGGGCCGGCAGTGTCGCGGAGCAGACACCGGACCGGCAGTGTCGCGGAGCAGACGCCGGACCGGCAGTGTCGCGGAGCAGACGCTAGGCCGGCAGTATCGCGGAGCAGACGCCGGACCGGCAGTGTCGCGGAGTAGACGCCGGGCCGGCAGTGTCGCGGAGCAGACACCGGACCGGCAGTGTCGCGGAGCAGACGCTGGGCCGGCAGTATCGCGGAGCAGACACCGGACCGGCAGTGTCGCGGAGTAGACGCCGGGCCGGCAGTGTCGCGGAGCAGACGCCGGACCGGCAGTGTCGCGGAGCAGACGCTAGGCCGGCAGTATCGCGGAGCAGACACAGGACCGGCAGTATCGCGGAGCAGACGCTGGGCCGGCAGTGTCGCGGAGCAGACGCCGGACCGGCAGTGTCGCGGCGGTCAGACCCGACATCGCGATTAGCGGGCCGCTCGTAAATCGGTCCGGTAAACGATGGGAAGATGGACACCTGACGACAGGTTAACGAGAAACTCGGCCGGACGAAAGGGTTTGGAGAATGGACACACGCCCAGGCCGGTGGAGGTGCGACATCAGATCTATTATCCCAGGGTGAACCGGTAGTAATCGGCCGATCTGATGGAAGCGGTCCTGCGACTCTCAGGCTCTGCTCTTGTCTAGCCGTCGGTGCCCCGCCCGCCAGCAGCCATCATTTCCTCTCGGGAACTCGACACCGCCATCTCGGCCGACGCACCGCTACCTCATAACGCAGCAGCTGCATGCCGGTTTCGCTGCACTGATTCATGTCAAATAAGGCACAGCTGCCGCCGACTGGGTCTGGCAGACGACAGCACGAGGCCCTGCCCGTGGGCAGTCAGGCGCAGCTGCCCTCCTCGGAATTAAATTGGGAGCTGTCCCGAGTAAACTACAGTTGAACGAGGTGCTTTCCACGTGTCGTCGACGCGCGATTGTCGCGCCCGGACTGGCGAGGCAACCGCAACGTGTGCCTGATGCAACATGTCAGATGGCGGGCATTTGGAGAACATCGTTAGAAGAAGCCCAACATGCTCAACATTCAGAAGAGCTCGTTCACATTACTAACGCACCTGAGCACCTTCCTGTATGATTGCGAGCGATGCCACCGGCCAAGCGAGTTTTACTTGAACTGAGAACAAATTCGGGAGGCACGGGCATCCCGGCCGTCACTCTTTCTAGAAGCTAAATCCTTGCAACCAGTGGCTGTCCTTTCATGCAGTTTTCAGCAACGTTAGGCGCATGTCATGAAAGTTGTGCCGTGCCAGTTATTAGACAAGCCATGCAAGCTGAGCGATCGGATGAGGTTTTCCGCATCAGGGCAATATCGCCACGATTCCCTCTCCCCAATGCGATTAACAAAGACAAGGAAAGCTTTTCCCAACTGCAAAAACCTGGAGAGCATGGGTCGAAGCCAAGCTCAGGTCTCGAGCGACCCAAGGCCTAAGCTGGGTCGGCTTAGCTGTGACCTGGGCCGACCCAGCGACTCCGCGGTATGAAATTAAAAGATTCTGACGAAGGAGGAGCCGGACAGTCGTGTCGCCAAAACTGTTGGTCGATGTGTGCGGACGGCCACGGGTTCTCGTGAGGAAACCATGGGTCCGCCACTCAGGGACGTTTTAAGACTGTGTGTCAGATGTTAACAACCAGAGCCAGTGAAGGCATAAAACCAAGTGCGCGATGGAGGCGAATATATCGACTATAACTCACGAACAGATATCAAAGCTGTCCGTCCCACAACTGTGCCAGTAATCGACCAGAAAGGGATCATTATCACACTTCCGGATACCGATCTGGCATGCAGGACACTGTGACCTAAGCCAAGAGCGAAGGGGTCATGAGAATGGCATTGGCATTTAGCTCTGTGTATGGTGACCACTATCCTCCCAAAGCATGTCAGTGTTTCTCATTGATTTGGCTGCAATTACCATGCTGTACATCAGTGCATATGTATCGGCTTCTTTGACTACAAGTGCCAACCCTGAACACGCCGACAGCCAGCCGCGCTCTGCCTTTTGATGTCATCGTGGACGGCAGGCTTTCCAACTCACCGGTCAAACCTGTCGATATCGGCTGCTAAAGGTGTCTGTTTCCACCAGCTTAGTTTTTGACGTCATCGACTCGATAATGCCCCACAGCATTCACGTGTGCTATGTTCGACGCGTGCTGTATGTACAGCGTGTCTGACTGCTACTAGCCTGACTGCGTCCATCCTCAATGAGACCGAATTCGGAAACGTTTTCGTGTTTGGATATAGAGCGTGTTTCTCGCGTGTAAGTCAAGAGAGACAGCTCCGCTGGTTTTTAAGTGTACATTTCTTACATATCCACTAACAACATTGGACAGGTGAGCAAAGCGTGCATAAATGAATGAAACACAAAATGAGAAAAGGTGCAATGAGCATCATTCCACGACGTTGTGGGCACTAAAGCTTATAGCACAGCTCACAGAGTCCCAAAACTCTGCTGCCCTGACTCGTCCTGATACACGTCTGCCAAGTGTTCGTCCAGAGCGGCGATCGGCCGGTCCGGCGTGGCTCGAGCGGCCTGAACAGACGGTTCGTTCAGCGCGGCGATCGGCCGGTCCGGCGTGGCTCGAGCGGCCGGACAGACGGTTCGTTCAGGGAGGCGATCGGCCGGTCCAGCGCCGGTTCGAGCGGTCGGACGGACGGCTCGTTCAGGGAGGTGATTGGCCGGTCCAACGTCGGTTCGAGCGGGCGGACAGACGGTTCGTTCAGCGCGGCGATCGGCCGGTCCGGCGTGGCTCGGGCGGTCGGAAGGACGGCTTGTCCAAGGCGGCGATCGGCCGGTTCGGCGTGGCTCGAGCGGCCGAACAGATGGTTCGTTCAGCGCGGCAGTCGGCCGGTCCAGCGCTGGTGCGGGCGGTCGGAAGGACGGACTGACGGGCGGGCGGACTGGTGGACGGACGAAAGGCGGACCGCAGCGGCAGTCCGCGGCCGTTCCGGGCCGGCGGACACCGCCCGGACATGCCCACACTCACTGCAGACCTCCCCCGTCGCCCCTGCTCCCCGCGACGCGCCACCTCGGCGGAGAGCCTGACCGGCATCCGATGTAAACAGATTGTGGCGCGGCGAGTGGTGCCCGGGCCCAGCGGCGAGCGTCCTTGAGCAGCTCCGCGGTCGTTCTAGCGCTGGTCGCCAGCGAGAGCTGTCCGCCCACCGGGCTCGGTCGGTCGATGCCGCTTTATACGTGAGCAGCGCTCGAGTAGGCCAAACATTTGCTTTCTAGTCAGCGCAACAAAGCAAACCATCTACGGACCGCTGGGCTGTCATTTTCAAATCGCAGCGGGCGAACCGAGAGAGCCCACACGTACAATTTCCCAATCGGGTCCTATCTCAAAACACAATGGTCTTGAATATGCCATAAAGTATGGCCCCAGCCGCAGCTGATGTTGGCTGGGGCGGCGGCGCGCTTGCCTCACTGGCGGTGGGTCAGACCCCGCCGCAGGTGGGCCGCCGCCCCAGGTCGACCCCTGTCAGGGTGCCGTCGGCCCAGCGCCTGGACCCGACCGCCGGCCCGCCGATGCTGTGTCGGAGTCGGGCCGCCATGCTCATCAGACAATGGGTCATTAGCTGGCGATCACCTGTGAAATTCGTAATTGATTTTCGTGTTCGGTCGTGGCGTGTTTCAATAAAAAGCGCAGATAAAATCTGCCGGCTCGATTATGGAGGGGGAGGACGTTATGACAGCGCCGAAAGCGGTCAGTAGGGGGAGTGCGAGGCGTTCACATGGCGTGTACGCCACAGACAGGCGGAAATTCCATTAACTCGGCGGGCGCCAAACGTGGAGGAAAGACGGACGAAATGAGTAAACTGGGTAGGCGGAACAAACCATTTACCTCGTAACTAATGTTATGTCGGCCGAGGAAATTACAGCACTGCAGAGGGAAAGAGTAATGGAGGTACGTTGATATCTTGCATTGTATACCACGGTTACATTTCATACTCATAAAGCAATTCTTAATAATAATGACTGCCATCGTGCAGTCTGTTCGTAGGTGTCATCAATAACCGGCTTGCTGCATAATATTGAGCCTTGCAGCGCAATATACGGTAGGGCTCCAGCAGCGCGTGGTGTGAATTCAAGTTTCTCCTTCGCTGGGGATCCCAATAACTCATCTCGGGTGCACGCTGGGTCACCGACCCCGTGTCACTGATTACAAACCGGATTTGCATTCGGTGCCGGTCGTGCCAGCTGACCGGAGGGGGGAGACAAGCTTGCGCCGTCCGGGGAAGCTGCCGCAAGAGGCGGGAGTCCCCTCCCCAGAGACCCTTCCCTGTCCGGGGTACCGCGAGGTCACGGTGGTCACGTCGGTCAGCCGGCCGGCGCAGCGCCGACGCGACGTCCCACAATTAATCCCCGCAGCCCGCGGCCGCCCAAGGACACGTACAAATGCGCTGTCGTGTTTTCGATTTGCCGCAGCGGCGGCGGCGGCGCTGCCGGCGCTGACACGGTGACCTCGGTCCGCTGAGGGGTGGCCGGCCCGGCGCGTCGTGCGCCGATCGTATCGGACACGTACCGCCTCCCTCGCCACGGGAGGGCGCGCTGACGGCTGCCGGCTGAGGTGAGCGCCCGGATGGACCTGCAGCGTCTCTGGTGGAGAAGACACGTCGAGGCGAGGTTGGCCGGCGCTTGGTGGCAGTCAACTAATGTGACAGTCACCTGTTGTTACCTTTTTCTCGCCGTTCGGTGTGATGCCGTAGGCTGTCCCATCCCCGGCTGCCTTTCAGTCGGGAACTGCTTCCCTGTGTTCAGCCGTCTTCAGCAGCCGTTTTCAGCAGGCATCTTCTACCAGCAGCCGTCGCTCCTTCTGGAACGCCTCTTCCTCAGTAGCCATCACTCAGAGCCCCTGTGTTTCTGAAGTGCCGTCTCTGCCGACAGCCGCAGCGGACATCGGCGCCAGCCATCCTTCAGAGTCTCTTTCCAACTGTCTCTCAGCAGCCATGTCTCAGCAGCCATGTTTCAGCAGCCATGTCTCAGCAGCCATGTCTCAGCAGCCTCTCTCAGCAGCCACTTCTCAGCAGTCACCTCTCAGCCGCCGTCGCCAATCAGCAGTCCCGACACGGACCGTCAGCAGGACTGTCCGCGGGACCGGACCGCCCCTGACAGACAGTATCTCGAGGCGCCCGATACCGCTCCGTCGTGTCCCCGTGTCGCGCACACCGGCTGCCGCGCCCGCCGCCGCCCGCACCTGTAAGAGCTGGTCGAATTTCGGCCGGCACTTTGAGCCAGCCGTAAAAAGCTGCCACGGCGCGATACACGCGGCAGATAGGCCGAATAATCTCATTAATTATGGACGGGCTCGTTAATAATCAGCGGCCGGTAGGAGGGTCGGCTATCTACCGCGTCGACTCGGCGGCGGCGCAGTTTAACAATTCGGGAGCCAGGGTAGGAGGAGCAAAGAGCAGCTCTGTCCCCACGCTGCGATTTGGCCTCCGGACTGGGACGAGCGACGCGTCAGTTTTGTCCCCGGTCCTCGGAAGGCGGTCGCCGGGGCAGGACGACGCCAGCTCCGCGGCCTGGGCGGGTCCGCATCAGCCACGTCTCCTGTCGCAGCGACACTAAGAGGCTTTGGGCCCACTCAATTTGGCCTTAAAGGTCGCCGAGCGATTTCAATGATGTCCCATCGGCCCGCCCCGGCACGACGTGGCTCACATATCTCGCGCCGGGCCAGTTGACCTGACCCGGCGCGCTGCTACTGGTGGCCGCAGGCACGTCCGCGCTGCTCGACTGGAAGCCAAACGGGACGGCCGCGTTCATTGCGCCCATCCATGGAGGCTGAAAGCCGGAGTCATGGGCTAGACCTCCCGCAGCGGAAGTGTCTCGTGAACCCCGATGTGTCATCCCGGTCCGGGTTCAGAGCCGCTACGTCATGGGATGGTGGAGGGTGCGGAGACGGGAGGTTTGAATAGTGAGGAGGGGAGAGATGAGACTGATTCAGTGGCATGTTATAGAAGCCAGCAAGCGGTCCACATAGTCCACGGTAGTGGAGCTGGGAAGCAAGCACACATCAACGAAAATACCGAAACATTGGGCGCTAGCCGAATGCTTTTGGTGCCGTATAATTTGGATAACTACTATTTACATTGGTACCAAATTTGGGTTGACTCTTTTAATAGCCAAAAAGCACTTCATCTCAAAAAGCGGTAGTCCGGTTATCATCGATCCCCCATCAAGATCATGGAGTTGAAGCCAGTCTGACATTCAATCGGCGTCTGCATCGCCGCCGGGCACGAGCTGCCAAGCGGCGTGGCGAGTCACTCGGGCCAGAGAGGGGCGCTGCGGCCATCTGCCTCCCGTCCCGGATCAAATCCGCCGGCAGTCACGCACCCTCGCCAGACCGGTCCGCGCCGGGCCCAAATAACCGGCCGCGGCGCATTAGCCGACGTGGCCCAGGTGATCATTTCCGACACGAACCGCCAACGGCCGCTGGTGACCCTGGACCCAGCCGAACGGACGGGCGTCGCGCCGGCAGCCCTGCCACCGGTTGCACCGCTGCGACGTGATCGTCATGAAGGACTGGCACGCAGGCGTCCGCTCTGTGTGGATCCGAGGGAACCGGCACGTAAACTGATCCGGATCGCCATTAATCTCACTCAATGCATGCTCTTCCGAATGATGGCTCCAAAAATGGGATGTGGGCCTATCCAATTCGCGTGAAACGCCGCGGATGAACAGTGCATTTATAAAAGTCTTGGAGGGGAAAAACGTAAACCATATGGTGTTCTATGCATGTCTGTCAGAAGTGCTCTGTGTGTTTTGAAACGTGCCGCCGCCGTGCAACGCTCCTGTCTCGCGCACGTCGGCCAGACAAAGCGAATAAAGACCGAACGTTGGGGCTTAAAGACGAGCATTGCTTCACCGTCGCCTCTCACACCAGTCGTCCGTCTGTGTCGGTTTCCTCTCTTTGTGGGGCGAGGGGTGGCGCGTCACACGCCGGTGTCGCGTTGCACACCCTGCAGAGGCGCCGTTGCACAGGGCCACCGGACCGGAGCGGCGTCGGGGACCGCCGGACGCTCGGCCCCAGCGACGCTCCCCCCCCCCCCCCCCGAACCGGAGAGAGAAAGGGAGCCGAGAGAGAGCTGACCGACGCCACGCCTCTCTGCGGTAAACCGCAAGGCGATGGCGAAACTGAGGCGGCGAATGCCGAACGGATCGGCGAAGTTCGTCCCCAGGACTCCTTTCGAGGAGGGCTGAGAGGTGAGCAAACTGTTGACCGCTGGAGGAAAACTCGCATTGACGCGCGTATGCACCGTAGATAAGTGGCTTCGGCGGATGGAGGCTACTGTGGACCTGTTGAGCCAGTCTTTCCGAGGGTTTAAGGGGAACGTAAGCGGCGATCACGACTCGGATTGTTCCGCCCCGCTGCTAACGATGCTGCTGCTGCACGCAACCAGCTGCCTGCCGAAATGACACTTGCAAAAGAGGCAGTCAGTGTAGCATGGAATGGCGGGCCAGGTAATCGTCTGGACATTGCCTGAGCACGCAGCGAGGTGTGCGCTCACGTTTTTTATGGCAACCACTTGTGTCGTTCCCAGGGCCTGAAGTCGAACATGAGACTCAACGGACATCACGTGGACGCTTCCACGCGGCTTCATGCACACAAGCAACGGCCATCGTCGATTGGATGCTTATATTTCGGTACATATCACAGGATATATTTACACTGATACGGGACCGCACATGAGTGACTAGAATAATGAAGAACAGGCGAACATCCCGCCGACGACGACCCATCGGCTGGCTCAGATCAGCAGCGTCGTTGCGGAGCGGAGGCGACAGTGCGGCACGATCGACCGAACAACAGCGAATGCTAGCAACTTGCTCGGAAATGCAACACAAGCGTACAAGCGCTCCAGAACGAGACATGAACCGACACGCTCCCCGACGCCGGGTGCACACAATCCCTGAGATTCCCCTCAAAAGTAAAACAAGCCGCGGTCGGTCGGATGGCGGCCGTGTTTTGATTGGTGGAGAGCGCGCGTGCGGCCGCCGCGCGGGCACCTCCGTTCCGCGGATGCTCACGTAGGGCAATGCCCTGCCTCGGCGATGGCCAGCGCTGGCTGGGCGCCGGCGGTCCAGGCCCCTCGTCTATCACAGTGTTCATCTGCAGCTCGTTTAGCGCACCTGCAACGAGACGCACGCACGGGGCGGTTAGGAACGAGGCGCGCCGGCTGCACTTCGCGTAACACCTGCCGACGCCGCGCCCTGCATGACCCAGCTGCCTCTTAGGAAAACATAAAACGCATAATGATGCAGATCATAACAACCCTGTGGGTGAACAAAGGAAATTAATGAGACGCCGCGGCCGCCCGCCGGCCGCCGGCTGCGCAGTCACCGCGGTTAGGCCGCAATTATTTCTGCGGCACCTTCACACTGGAGTAAATGAATAATGTAATGCTATGGTGCAAGGGTGCGGGTTAAAGTTCGTACTGGCGTCTTGTTAGTGGTCAGGATGGACGAGGTCTGCCGGGGGCGGTGCGCGATTGCAGGACCGGCTGAGCGGCCGCGCTCCACGTCAACTCCACCGGGCCCGCCAACTTTCAACGTCAGGCTCGTCCCCATTGTACCGGGTGAGTAACTTCAACAACAAATCAGGCCCGGCTGCAGCATAATGTGGACACGACCGAAGACAACAGCGGCGGTTGCGGCGCGCTTACCGCGTCGGTTCAAAGTCGCGCGCGCGCCGCAGATCCCTCCCCGGACTGTATCGTGTGGTGGTTTTCAAAGCAGAACGAGGGAGATGCCGCACAGCCGCAGCGCAAATTTAGCATGTAAATTTGTTCAGTAAATTTAAAATTTCCACCAGCCGTGCAGTTTTATTCCTGACTTGTGTCCGACAGGGAACGCGGCTTAAAGAACCCATCAATCGTATTGCTCGACATTTTCATTTACGAGCTGCCAATAGCAGATGCTGAGTCTAATACAAATCAATTTGGCATCAGCCGGGCCAGTCCGGTACACGTGCCTGAGACATCCCACCGCTACCGAAATTAGAAACCAATGATGAAGCGCGTCTCATAAAATGGGATGTCGATAAATCACGTACTGGTCTCAGTGGAATTACAGTAACATTGCATGGGTAACTTTGGCACAATCTCTAGTGCAGACACGATCCCATCAGCGTCGTGGATACTGTCTGTGATTACTAGAAATGCCGGTAAGCATAGCAGCGCTGTGTTGACTCGGTGTGCTGTGTTGACGGCTCGCCTCGCGCATCGCGGCCGCCAGTGCACTCCCAGTGCAGCCGGACTCTGCCAACCGAGCCCGGGCACTGGGAGCCGGGGAGGCAGCCGCCGAGCTGGACGCGCCGACCGGCCCGGGCCAGCGGCGGGCGTCCTCTGCCTCGCACCCCGCCGGCGGTGGCCGCCACCGGCGAATCCGTCGGCTTTCGGAGCTGCGGACAGAGCGGCGCCCGAGCCTCGCGCGCCGAGCGCGGCCGGCGCCGCTCGCCGCGGTCGATATGAACAGATCGCATAAAAGTCTCATAAGTCGTAAGTGATGGAGTCGAACAATGACGGAACGGCTGCGGCGTCGGTCTGAAGGTGGCGTCGGGCTCGTAACACGTACCGACGCGATCGTACCGCGGCGCGGCACGTTTGCAGCGCGCGGCGGCGTTACCGGCGCGGCGCGGGGCGTCCGCATGCCACGGGCGCTGGCCAACGCCGACCTTAGCGGAGGCGTTCACGTCCGGCGGGGGCCGCCGAAACCGGCCGAAGCGACGGCGGACCAGACGCCGATCCTGAGCGGCCGGTGAGGTCCACGTGCGGCGTCGGTGTCGGTGATCCAGATGCCCGGCGAGCCCGTGCGCTAGGGCGCCTGCGACCGGATCGCAAAAACCGTCCCCTGTCTCATTATCATCTCTCGGGTGTGAAAACCGGCAGCCCCCGACCAAAAACTTCGAAAATCACACTTGCCGCTCATTAGCCTGTTTCCTTACGTTCATTTTTATGGCGGCGCGGGAAGCTAAAAACAGCGGCCGGTCCTCATCATCATCATTACAATTAACCCGAACTTGGGGCGTGGATTTTTTGTCCCCGCTCCAACGACCCATCGGCCATCTGATTACGGGGCGCACTTTTGGGTCTATAATTTCCGTACGACGCGTTTGCTCCGCGCCGCGACTTTGGACAATGCCGGCCCGGTGCACCTCAGCCGAGCCGGAACCGAATGGCGCCTAATTGGGTCTCGGCCGGGCATGGCCCCGGCGCACGCACGCTCCCAGACCCGCTATTACCAATCCCATGCATGTAACTGGGGGCGGGCCAGCGTGTCTTCGGGGTAAACAGCCGTCAGCCGGCCGCGAACACCCGGCTACCGGCGGCGGCGTTGGTGGCGCGGCGGCGCGACGCCGCGCCATTATCGCCGCGGCTGGCTGCGGCGACGCGCCTCCTCCGTTCCGACAGCTGCCATTGATATTCACGACCGGCGCGGATTTCCGGGAGCGCTGCGTGCATTTGTCTGAGCCGTCAGCGTGCCAGATGCCGGCCATCTCCGCCGCGCATAAAGCCCGGCAACGAGCGTGCGCGGCGCGCCGGACCGAACGGAGCCGCGACGGACAAAACGGTGCCCGCCGGCCAAATGTTTCTGCATCATCCGCGACCGCCCGGCGGCGCGAAATAAAGACCGATGGCCAGCAGAGCCGCAGGATCAATGCGATGAATAAAAGATGCACTGGAACTGGCGCGGGACTCCGCGGCGAGAGATTGCGCGCGCCGGCCGCCGCGGGAAATCGAGGCCGGTCCCCGGCGGCCGGCGGCGGCGCGTGACCGACGGTCGCCCTGATTTCCGGCAGCGCCGCAGAGCGTCATCGGATCCCGCCTTAATTGAATGGCGGCGGCAGCGGCGGCGGCGGCGGCGGCGGCGGCGCGGCGCCGGACACTGGACGTGGAAATCCGGCGGCCGGACGCCGGTGCCTGGCGGCGGCGCGCCGGGCGCCGTGGGCGCATTAGCGACGACAAAGGCCGGTCACGCGCCGTGGAGCTCTCCCAGCGGCTGTGCGGCTCACAGACCCAGCGGGCTGCGCGGCCGACACATGCTGAATTATTGCGGAGGACCCGCCGACCGGATGAGCTGGTGCCACCGCACGGATTTCATGAGGCTCTCACGCTCAAGCGGTGATCTAGTTTTAGGTGTTATATTTTCCGCAAGGGGATCGGGAGTGTGACCCCTGGCCCATTCACCTGAGCGCGCTTTTGCGTCCTAGCCGCCATCACGGGGGCGGTTGGTATGAGAGGTATGGTATGGTTGGTATACACGAGCCCCCACAAGTCCACCATAGCCCTGCTCCCGCTCCGATCCACAACACCCCCGCCATCGATGCGATGATCACCACTGGCCAAACCCCACCCCCCTTCCAGTCGACGGACCTCCTCGCCAGCAGCGCGCTGCACCCCGCGCGGACCCGCGGCAGCACTGGCCGTCCGCCTCCTCCCCCGGCGTCTGGGACCGCCGTGCCCTCCCCCAGCGACGGGGACCGCCGCCTCCTCCCCCTCTACAGCCCGTCCACCGCCGCTGCTCGCGGGGCACGGCCGCCGCCAAATTGCGTTCCGCGCGGAATTGACGGCATCATTTCGCGATGTTCGCTTTAGAACGAAGGCGCCGGAGGTGCGTGGTATACAAAGCAGAGCATGGTGTGAAGGGTCGCTGTTATTATTATGCCGGAAAAACAAAAGCTTTACTGAGGAGGCGCGCGAGCAGCGGGGAGATTTTGTTGGTGTTTTGGAGGATGAGGAAATGTGATGCTCTCGCCATTCCAGCGAGGCGAAATGAGGTCTTGTTATTGGCAGTGATGGAGCAGGTTGGGCCAAAATTCAAAAGTCTGGTTTGACAAACACGTCGACGGTGTCTGATCGTCACGTTGCTTGTTTCTTCTCAGGCCGTAAGCGCCGTGGGAATTTAGTTGTGAATAAAACGTGGACCTCTCAAACGACCGGACGAATAAAGCGAAATATATATATATATATATATATATATATATATATATATATATATATATATATATATGTATATATATGTATATATATTTATATTCATGTACATATATATATATATATATACACACATATATATATATATATATATATATATATATATATATATATATATATATATATATGCCTGCTGATCAACTTCGGCAGGTGCATCAGGTTAGAACATCATGTAGATACATGTCTTCACGCCATTGGGTGGGAATCCATAAGTCGATTTAGAAATTAGAGAGATCTATGAGACGGTTCGAGCTCATCCACCATGGTTTCGGAAAGATGCTGCCTACGTATTTATTTCACAGATAAGAACGCATTTTTGCTTCCTAAATTGCACGATGCTTTTCCCATTTGAGGGAGCAAATTAGGGCGTGGCCGTGGATATGTGTGCCGTTGATATTATTCATTGGGTGCCGTACAGTTGTGAGGTGAGACGAGCTCGACAAAATTCTTACAGAAGCGTTATTTAGTAGATACAACTGGATCCTAGACATCGCTCTTCCACCTACTGACATCCAGTAATTATTTACAATGTCAACATGCGTGATCTGGGAGAGAAAACTGATCTGACGTGATCCGAATGGAAAAGGTAATTGTATCTTAAGTCTCAGCGGATGTCTTAACGTATTCTAAGTGTTTCAATTATTTCCGGCCACACGGGGGAAGCGATGCATCTTACACACATACAGTGTACACGCCCCCCGCCCCCGCCAGAAACAGTTCACTTAGAATCAGTACGGTGGAAAAGACAAATCCCAGTCAGCTCCCGACAACGGGCTGCGTTATTCGTCTCGCTTCTGTGACTATCAGACAACGTACGGCGTAAGAAACTACGCACAGGATGCCTAAAACCAATATCGTAGGCGCTTGCTCATGAATTTGATTTAGAACCTGCTTAAATTTGGTATAAATTAAATCGACAAGCATAAGGAGATATATGTCTATATATGCATATATATATATATATATATATATATATATATATATATATATATGTATATATATATATATATATATATATATATATATATGTGTATATGTATATGATGCGTTTATGCATGTAATGTGAGACCATTAGATGGTGTCCGCCGTGGGCTGAAACCTGCACTTATGGCGCCAAGCCGTGAAACAGCACGATTCTGACTGCGGACTGTGCTCAGACCAAGAGAATGTACCGCAGGGGAGGCGTGCGCCTCTTCAATAACGTCGCAAGGATGGTTTTAGATAATGACGCTTGGGCAAAAACTTCAGCATACGTGCGTGATGGTGAAGGCCTTGGTGTTTGTTTTGTGCCAGTCACACTGACATTCCTGCCCATCTCTGGCGTCTATAGCTAGGCTAACTGCACAATAAAAGTGCAGTAATGACTTAGATTGCTCGATTGCGTGAACGAATGCTCCAACAATCACACGATGAGCAAACAGGCCCTCGGTAACAGAAATGACCGCAGCAGTCTGCGAAACAGGCGGCTGCAGAATGACAGACGGATTTCATCACAGATAGTGGAGCGAAGCAGAAATGGCTTGAATGACTTACCTCATCCCCATAAGCTCTCCATGGTGTTTGGACTGCGTCGGTAGTATTTGGCCTCGTTGATCTCCGAGTAGTGCGAGACAGATCTCAGCGCGCGGAGATTGTTCTTGACATCGGGCATGGAGAAGCGCAGCTTGTCCCAGAACAGCTTGTCGTCCCAGCTAATACACGTGTTGGTTTTGAGGTACAACCTCAGGTCGGGGTCCAGGTCCCGGAGCGGAATGTCACCCAGGAGGATCACTATCAGCCGCTTCTGGCGGTCCTTGAGCACCTCGTGGTGCGCCGACTTGAACTGGAAGCGGCACCACTCGTTCTCGATGAAGTTCTTCGAAAGCACCATGATTGTCCGGCGGCTCGACTCGACCGCCTCGACGATCGTGTCGGCCAGGTACGCGCTGTGCGCGAAGTCGCGGTAGTGCAGCGCCAGCCGGTACGGCGGCTCGCCGTGCTCTAGCTTCGGCGCCAGCACATGCTGCACGAACGACTTGTCGCGGTCGCTGTAGCTGACGAAGGCGTCGAACAGGCGCTCGTGCTCCTCGTCCAGCGCCGAGCGGTAGCAGACGCGCACGCCGCAGCGCGAGTAGATCCACACGCGCAGCTCCCCGCGGTACACGAACACGACGACCGCCAGGCATGCCAGCAGGCAAAGCACGACCAGCGCGGCGACCAGCAGCGGCAGGTAGACGGCGGCGCCGGCGCCCGGCACGGTCATCCGCGCGTCAGTCGTGTAGCAGGTCTCGTTGCCGCCGCGGATCGGGCGGCCCGGCCCCGCCGCGTCAAACCAGCAGGTCAGCGAGCCGACGTCGACCACCTTCTTGGCGCTGGCGGACAGCCAGCGCTGGATGCGGCGTAGGTAGTGGCACGCGCACGTCCAGGGGTTGCCGGTCAGTCCGATCTCCACCAGGTAGGGGTTCTTCTGCAGCTCCCACGCCGAGAAGTCCGTCAGCCGGTTGCCGTCGAGTCGGAGCACCTCCAGCTGTCGGAGCGGTTCGAATGTGTCGTTCTCCACGTGCGCCAGCTGGTTGTCCTGCAGGTGCAGTTCGCGAAGCCGCTCCAGGCCCACGAACTCTTGGCCGTGGAACTCGGTGACCAGGTTCGATTCGAGGTGTAGGATCGTGAGCTGCGACAGACCGGCGAAAGTCTGATTGTGAATGAACTCGATTTTGGAGCCATTCAAATACAAAACCTTCAGGTTCTTCCTGCCCAGAAACGTGAGGCCGGAGAGATTTCTGAAGACGTTGCCGTCCAAGTAGACCTCGGTGGCATCCATCGGAAGGCGGGAGGGGATCTCCTCGAAGTCGTTGTTGGAGCAGTCGATGATGTTCGAGGACCAGGACTGGTCGTGGAAGCAGCGACACTTGTCCGGACACGTCATCTCACAGTCACAGGCGTCGAAGTCGCAACAGTGGCAGGTGGTGAAGCAGTGCCTCTTGTACGGGCACAGGAACATGGATGCGTCAGCGTCTACCAGCGGCACGTAGCTGCGACCTCGGTTGTAGATGAGGCGACAGTAGATGCTCTCCAGGTCCATGATGCGAGGGTAGTGGAGGAAGAGGTTGATCATGTTGTACCTTTGCAACCACTCAAGTGTGCAGTCACAGATGAAAGGATTCCCACCAATGTAGAACTTCGCGACGGTCTCCGTTCCGTTCGGCATGTTCAGCCTCAGTGCGTTCAGGTCCATGCGCGTGATCTGATTGGCAAACAGGTCCACGCGTGAGAGGTTGGCCATCAGGAAAAAGGTGTAGTGCTCGACGGACGTGATCAAGTTGTCGTTCAGGAGCAGCAGCTCGGCGCTCTTCGGCAGGTTTTTGGCGCTTAGCTTCGTCAGCCTGTTGAAGCTGACGTCGAGCGTCCTGATGGACATCTGGTCGGCGATGTCTTCGCGGTTCTCCAGCTCACTAATCTCGTTCTTGTGCAGGTCCAGCCAAGCGAGGCCCCGCGGCACGGACGCGTAGTCGAAGCGACCGATCCTGTTGTCGCTGACGTTGAGCCAGCGCAGACGCGAGAGGCCGGTGAACAGACCGCTCATTTCAGTCAGCTGGTTAGCGTCCAGCCGGATCGCCTCCATCGCGCCGTTCGACTCGAACGCTCCCGGCTCCACCTTGCGGATGCGGTTGTTGGCCAAGTTGAGGACCCTGACGTGCGGCAGGGCGCTGAGGACGTCGTGCGTCACGCTGGTCATCACGTTGCCCTCGAGACGGAGGTTCACCAGCTGCTCCATGCCGGACACCTGCGAGCCTAGGACGCTCGATATGTAGTTGTTGCCGAGGTCGAGCACTTTCAGCAGGCGAAGATCCCGCAGCGCCTCCGGCACGTGCGTCAGGCGGTTAT
>NW_023596576.1:56596970-56680102 GCF_011947565.3 Pollicipes pollicipes
TCATGACAAAAAAAAACCAGGGTATACTCATATGCTGCTACTGGATCTGAGCGAGCTCAGAAAGGCGAAATAAGTAGCCGCAATTTCTAGACCATAGAACTGGCTTGTTACTGGACTCCATCAGGCTCAGCCGAATCCTTTGGGTCTAGCTGATCTTGGTACTTTTATAAGAATCGTGTAAATCTTCTTGTTGGGTGATATTGAATAAAGTTATGAAACATTTCTCTCACAGTCTCAGTGTCTCAAGCTCACATCTTTCAGTGAAATGAGCTTAAGATTTCTATTTGAGCGAGCTCCTAATGTAAGGTCAATAGCGGAATTACCGTATGGACAGAAATCTCTCAGATGCCTCCCGTTGTCCCACAAGCCTGAACCGGCTCCTGAGCCCCGTCCTCTGTCACCGAGCCCACTGCTCAGCTCACGTCACGACGCCAGCTCCGCCAACAAGCGCACTGTGAGCCCGTCACACCGGGGGCGTCACAGCCGGTAACGAGCGCTGACCTGTGGCGGCACCGGTGGCCGCCGCCGCGCTGGAGAAATGTGTGATGCGACAACAGGCGGCTGGCGGCCGGACCGGTCCCGGGGTCCGGTCTGCGCCGGTGGCCGCCGCCGCGCCGGGGCAATGTGTGATGCGACTCCAGGCGGCTGGCGGCCGGACCGGTCCCGGGGTCCGGTCTGCGCCGGTGGTCGCCGCCGCGTCGGGGTAATGTGTGATGCGACTCCAGACGGATGACGGCCGGACCGGTCCCGGGGTCCGGTCCGCGCCGGTGACCACCGCCGCGCCGGGGTAATGTGTGGTGGTCCCCGGGTCCGGTCTGCGCCGGTGGTCGCCGCCGCGTCGGGGTAATGTGTGATGCGACCCCAGACGGATGACGGCCGGACCGGTCCCGGGGTCCGGTCCTCGCCGGTGGCCGCCGCCGCGGCATACCTCCGCCCAGCGCGGCATGCCAGCACCCCGGAACCGGCGCGCGGCACGCCGCATCAGATAAGCGGCGGGAGTGACCGACAGGACGGCGGCGCCGGGCAGAGCAC
Source organism: Pollicipes pollicipes (assembly GCF_011947565.3). Lineage (NCBI taxonomy): Eukaryota > Metazoa > Arthropoda > Thecostraca > Pollicipedomorpha > Pollicipedidae > Pollicipes > Pollicipes pollicipes. The sequence continues at coordinate 56,598,003 of NW_023596576.1, forward strand.
GCGTCACGGCGACGGGGACCGGCTGCCGCTGGGTGGCGCGGCCCAGAGGCGCAGAGGCGCTGGCGCCGCGGTTGCTGGTGGACCGCCGCCGGACAGAATGGATCAGCTGCCCCATCCTTTGACCGTTTTGAGTTTTCTCCTGGCATGCCGTGCATGGATAATTAAAGCGACAGGGATGTGGAATTTTAGTTAGAAATTGCCTTATCAGATGTCATTTGTTGTATACCAATTCGTAATGTATGACGGAGATGACGTCAGATAAGACCCGGTACCTCATCACTACAACAAAGCGCTGCGTGGTCGGCTGCAGCACTGGGCCAACGACATGCTTCTGCACAAGTGGTCTTAACTGAAGGTTGAATGACAGCAAAAAAGCGTCTGTTTAATTTACATCCGAGCCCAGACCGGGCCGCCCATGAGACTAACTCTCGGGGAGGCTTAGACTGCCGTCCTGGTTGTGCAGCGAGAAGAGATCTGTGCTTACATGCGTGGACTGGTAAGCTGCCGAGTTTTCAGGGCCGGTCCGTATGTGCCACTGTTTCCAGGACAGCAGGAGGGACGTCCGACATCGCCACGACTCGGGTCGCGCAGTGCTGCCTGGTTGACACCGCCAGGGGAGTGCCGCGATCGCGGCGCCATTCTGGGTCACTCAGCACGCGACACATAAAGGACATAAGCACTTCATAACGCTGCATGGAATGATAAGCTGAAACGCTCGCTTTTTTATTGTCGTCGCTGCTTTTACTTTTCATTGCCACATCGTGTTTCCTATGATTTTTACACCGCCGCGAGCGCGGCGTTCGCACCGCTGCCGGTTCGGCACGATGTCTGCCGCCAGCGCTGCTCCACTACCTTCTCCCCGCCCTTCGGCCTCGTCCGCTGCCCCCCAGGTTCAGGCCGTCCAAACAGGCCAATTATCTCGTGCTGGTATCGGGGCCAGCCACTGCAGTCGGCGGCGATTGTCTCGTTTTGCCGGGCGCGTAGCCGTCGGGGCGAGACGGAGGGGCGCTCTGGGGAGGTCCCCGGCCGTCTCCGGAGGACGCCCCACCTCCTCCCCCAGAGGGGGAGGATCGAGCCTGATAGGGGGTCGCCTGCAACTGCCGGTCGTTACTAGCTCGTGTAATCACAGTGTTTCTGACGTCACGTGTAATCAGGGTCTGATTTATCAGCGCAGCGGTACCCAGTCTCATGTCCGAATTATCCCCTTTCTGAGCACCACCCGAGAATATTTTTTGTTTACTTAATCAGCAGTGGCGCCAGCTGAGGCATGTTGGGGCATGTGTAATTGCCTAATCACTTAATTCTAGTGTGAAACCAGTTGTCTTGCCAACAAGGCACACGGTCATGCGTAGATCACTGTCTCCGCCCAAAAGTTTAAAAGCGGAAAATGACACCATAGTTGTGGGTTATTTGCTTTTGTCGTGGGTGGCTCGTGATAACATGCATTTACCAATGCCACACACAGATAAAATCGAAAACAGTGATTTGCTGTGACCAGCATCAGCATAGAAACTTTCGTAGTTGCCAACTCAGTTATTGTCAAACGGGGACCTCTCAGACGCTAGAAATTTGCCCCATTTGTATCAAGGCCAGTAACCGGGTCCGAACACATTCTTTCACGAGAACGGAACTAAGACTGCCATGAATCTATGCTTGATTCGTTTGGCATATCTGTCCGCTGGCGGTCTATTTCTTATGAGGTGGAGGAAATTTGCGCCAAGCTTTGACAATTCTTCTGCTCGGTCCTGCCGGAGATAAGCTTTTTGTTGCATAGTTATGTTTTATTTGTGGTATTGCACTGCATGCATAAATCTGTTTGGCATTTCAAACTGCACATATACGATCTACTGCTTTCAATGGCCGAAACTTACTTTGTTTGAAACGCTTGCTTAGAAGGTGGACATGTTAGCCAGTACACCGCAACCTGCCCGACCGAACAGCAGTCTTCTGCGTTACGTTCATTTGCTCGGCGGCTAGTCCCGGCTGTGAAAATTCTCTGGATCTTAATTGCTTAAGTTTCCCACGCATAAGCCTGGCAGTGAGGTGATCATATCATGTCGGTAAATGCCATCTTGAAAAAACTTCTCCATAAAGAATCACCAACGGCATAGGCGACAGCGCACCTCCCACGTAAAGATGTAACCAAAATGATAATCCTTACCTTCAAAACATGGTTTGATAACATTGTTCAGCGAATTTGGCATCTCCTTTAACCTTGAAATACGTTTCATCAGACCTATATCTCTTCGCTTCGTATTTGACGAAAGTCCGGGAATAGACCTTGTAATACCAACTAACCCGACGACATACAGTAAATAAATAACTGAATATGACTGCAACTCCTCTCAAATTCAGGAACGCGATCAAATCTGGAAGAGATGATGCAGACTTGAAATAAGGGTAATATTTTGTGATCCCAATAAAACCGTGTGATTAACTGCCTCATGTCCAACTACCGAAATCCTTGGCACCGTTGACTCTGACTGCCACAACCGCCGGAGCCGGCGGGTAGTGACTCCTTTCTCCAGGACCCCGGCCCCGCCGACCCTCCGCTGAGGACCAGCCGCTGTCCGGGTCGTTCCAGCGCCAGCCCCAGCCCCGCCGACCTTCCGCTGAGGACCAGCCGCCGTCCGGGTCGTTCCAGCGCCAGCCCCGGCCCTGCCGACCCTCCGCTGAGGACCAGCCGCCGTCCCGTTTCGTCCCAGCGCCAGCCCCGGCCCTGCCGACCCTCCGCTGAGGAGCAGCGGCCGTCCGGTGTCGTCCCAGCGACAGCCCCGGCCGGCGCCGGCTGGCCTCAGCTCGACGGCCGGCCGTGTGCGGGCCGGCGCAGGCCGGCTTTGGGCGCCGCTTCAGCCGCGCGGCCGCCGGTCGTTTACCTACCGGGGAGCCGGCCATTAGCGAGCGACCCGGCGCGGGCGCCGCGCGGCCGCCGCATACCGCGGGGCTTCTCACGCTGAGCGCCGCCGGCCGCCGCGCGAGCGAGCGCCGGTAGAGGGCAGAGCAACACCGCCGCGCGCCAGTTATCGCCGCCGATCGGACGGCCCTAATGAACCCTTCAGTGGCCCCATTTCGCCACGATGAGCCCGTCATTAGTGCGGGTCATCAACAGGCGGACGTGTGCTGCAGGGCCCTGGTACCGACCGGAGTGGTCGTGCCGATTGCGCAGGGCGGAGACCAGACTCGTGCTTGGCGGAGTCGAATCTGACTCCGGAATCGATTCCTTTTTGACCGGAATCGGATTTGGATTCGGCTTTATTTCCCAGATGAATCACGCTCGACTTTGACCCACGTAGTTTCCGGCAGAATCAGAATGGATTTGACTTCGTCTTGAAAATACTCGACTCATAAACTAATTCAACCGCAATCTATCGGGCGCGCACATGGTTGACTTGACACTGTACAATGCACGCTTCTGAGTTATAATGTGATAACTTAAACGCGAAATAGAAATTTGTGAGTGAAGCGTCTTCTCGGTTGGTAGAGGATGCAAGGAGTGGGTTTGGGGTATCGGAAATGCCAAGTCAAGGATTCAAGAATTTCGTAGTTTAGAAAGTAGACTGGTTTGCCCTGCTGTACTCAGGGGTTGTCCATGTCCTTAAGTTACCTTAAATATTCTATCATTCAAACTCCAGGATAATTCCTAAGACTTGCACTCACAAATATGATATTACTACTCACTCATGCAACTACGAGGTAATGCATTTGCAGCATCTACACTTTGAGACTTGGGGGGGGGGGGCGATGGAAAGAACAAGCTCCCGAACTTCTCGAAATAAACAATTCGCCAATAGCGTTGCACCAAAATAAAGACGATACGGGCTGGATTCACCCCCTCTGAACTTTTGCCGTGCGAAGCAGCCCTTCTCCCAAAGGTCATTACAGTAACCAATGAATTGTTCTTTCGTCACTTTAATGAGTTTTTGCCACGAAACTCCACCTAATCAGATATGGGGAAGCCTTTCCCTTCGTGATTGGAACCATCAGCTTGGGCATAATTTATCACCGGACCCTGTATCGGCCGAAGAAGCGAGTCCCACAACCCAGGTGCTGTTTGCTAGGTTCGCTTCGCTCTCCACGTTAACCTGCTTAGCTTGAAACGGGTGACCTAGGACGCCGGTGAATTATTTCAGTAGCTGAGCTTCATACTGGGCCCCGAGCGCTGTAAGCACACGTGAATGAGCTTGGATGAGGGCTGCGTATCCGAACTCATGCCCGGCGTGTCAGGCCACCAGCGAGCTGTTTGCACAGGCCGGTGTGTGGAGGGCTCGGCCGAGGCCGTCAGTCATGGCCGCTCTTAAACCGTATGCATTGGTTTATGAACTGATCAGGTGGGTCGAAGAATAACTGGAGCAAAAACTACGCCTTGTATGCAGATTCGTGATCTGCATGCGGTAATCGATGTGTTACCCGCGCCTGGCGTCAAGATGCATAATCATAGACTTGTCTAGCTATAACCGTGTCCATGAGTGGCGGCTAGGTAAGCAGGCACCGGACTGCTATCGGAATGCATATAACATAGCCGCTGGTGCGTGAAAAACAGCATGCGCGAATTCTTAAAGCCCGCGTATTTGTGACGATGATCAATGAGCCATATGCCACTAAAGCTCTGAATTGGCCAGAAACTCATCACTTGCTGGCAGGTGCGGTCTGTAGTTGCCGGCAACGTTCGTGTCACTGTACATGGTTGTCCTGCTGTTCGTGTTCTGTGCAAGCCCGGCAATCGCAACGCGGTCACCAATTTCGTCACATGCCGCGACACTCAGCGGATTTCCTCGCGCCTCAAGCGCAAGATACCGCGGCCGAATTTGCGCTGGATCGTTTGCGAGTGAGTCGGAAGTGCAGAATGCGAGACAATTTGGCTCGGACGTCTACTTATTTCACGGGTGGTTTCCGGGCGGCACGGTGCCGACAAAGGGTCGCTCCCCTCGCGCGGCATGCGTCCGACGGCTGGGCTGCGAGTTATGCGCCGCCTGACCCTTTGTCGCCGTTATCTGCAGGTGTCGTGTATCACCGAGAATGAGGCGGCGGGCGCCAGTTTTATCGCGCCGGTCGTTGTGCCGCGCGCCGGCCGCGTGTGTGGCCCCGCTCTGCGGATCTTCCGCCTGTGATAGATGACCGGCTCCTCGGTGCCGGCCCCAAAAAGCCGACGCTGGGGTGGACCGGCCCGGTCGCGCGGGGACACAGCCAACCCCTTCGCCCGAATCGTAAGCCACTCAAGCCATGAATGGCCGGACGGCTGTTTTTAGACGGGGGGAATGCCGACCTGCGCCCGTATCGATATGTCGCATTCCGTCTGGCCGGAAATGTATCATTATGGTTGAAAAACTCGCGTACTTCGGAGGATTGACCATCCAGAATACTTCATCACGCGTGTAACGCTCAGTGATCTGGGAGAACCTCAGACGAACACACACTGGCTATTTATACCTTTATACTAAACTATCAATAATTTGCGGAGCTGCTAAGGATGCATGATATTCAGAATATGATGTTTTGTGGTACCAGTCTCATTTAGGTGGAGATATTTCTGGATGTCATACGATAAAGATATGGTGTGGTCAAAAGTGGCAGAAATAGATTAGGCGGAGTAGATTTAGTAGAAAACGTCAAGATGCTTTTCATTGCAGAATATCCCAACTTTTCGGCGTTCTGTCCATATGTCAACCATGGTGTTGAACCATTTTCTGCTGGAATGATGAAAGTCACTGATTTTTAGTTCCAAATGGCGATGTGTATGAAAGAGAAGCCAAGATAGTTTTTAATCAACGAGTGTTATTTCATAACAAAACAATAAGGGAGGTAGGTAGGCCTTCAGTTTCAAACATGTGTGTGGCGTCTTTATGTTGATGTGTGTGTGTCTGAGAGTGAGAGAGCGAGAAAGACGGAGAGAGAGGGGAGGGAGGAAGAAAGAGAGACAGAGAGAGAGAGGAGAGAGAGAGGGACAGAGAGAGGAGGGATCCCGGAGAGGGAGGGGAGGAGCCTCCATCCACTGTTAGGGCTCTCTGGACGTCTCACTAGTGGCGGGGCGCCAATCCAGTAAATATCCGGTCGCAGATTTGTGACCCAATAAAGGCTGATGGAGCCCGGAATGCCGGAATTTATGGGTGTCTCCCCCCGGCACGGTGTCACTCAGCGGCATAACCAGCGCGGGATGAGAACTTATGACACGGCTGTTGTAGCTGCAGGCTGGGGCCGAGGTCGGACTGACGTGTCACGAAAAAACGTCCTGAAATGAGCGGGAAACGCAAAAGGGGGAGGCGACAAAAGAGTCAATGACTAAGCTAGAGTCGGCCTTTAAGAGACGTTGTGTGGGGGTGACGGTGCTCCTGCTTGCTGCTAGATAGGAATGGTGATGGCTGCATGCCTAATGACGCCTACCAGCTGTCTGTCAGGTCGTAATGGGTGGGGGGGGGGGGGGGGGAGTGGGGGCGAAGAGGGACGGCCCAAAGGTCGCCAAGGGTTTCAGGTGTGTGGCCATGCGAATGAAGTATTCATGTGTTTTTCGCTTGCCAACAATAATCGGTAACTTAACCACATTACAAAAAGGAAACATTTGTACCGCATCCAAACAACAGCTGCATGCCGCATGCAAAGGAGACCTGGCATGCGTCACCGTTTTCATGCATTGTGCTGCAACTCAGTTCAGGATTTGAGCAGTGACCTCGCCCCTCCCTTAGTCTGACCCTGTCATGTACAACCGGACAAAGCCTTTGTGCGCCTCCAGCTGTCTGCAGACCAGATTGCCCTGCAACAATGCGCACTCCCATCACCTCGCCTCGCTTCCGAGCCCACCCTGCCGCTGGGGCCCGGGGCAGGGTGGCAGCCGGCCGGCTGCCTCCCGCCTCCTTCAACAGCGCTTGTCGCCGGCGAGTGACGGCAATCACATCAGGCGGGGGCCCGCCGGCGGTAAACAAGCGAGCCAGCGAGCGGCGCCAGACGCCGCCGGCGCCGTCCACTCGTAATGACCTCCGGCCACCGCCGCCGCCAGGTCAGCAAACCTGATTACTGCCGCTGCTGCCAAGATTACGGCGGGGGCTTCAGGAGGCTGGCGACGGCTCACGCCCGGCCGGTCGGTCGGCGCGGGCCGCGGCCGAGGACGGCGGGCCGAGCAGCCCCGCTTGCCCATGACCCAGCGGAGGCGGCGGGATATTTGCCGCGGCAGCAGGTGGCGGCGGCGGCCTGTTGTTTTCTCTCCGGGTGCCGGCAGCGGGCCCGCCCTGACAGCCCGCCTGATTGGATTCGGACCCGTTCATTACCCGTGTGAAATGCGCGCGATCGCTATACTGTCGGTCGGGCGGAGCGGCCTGCGGTGGCACGGCACGGCACGGCACGGCTCGGCACGGCACGGCGGCTGCGGTGGTACGGCACGGCGGCCGCGGCAACGAATTGCACGGCACGGCACGGCACAGCGCCCGCGGCGAGCCGCACGGCACGGCGGCCGCGGCGGCACGCTGCACGGCACGGCACGGCACGGCGGCGTGCTGCACGGTTGTCAGGTCCGGCCCCTTATTGGTGAAGTGAAGCCACACCTTTCGTAGCTGGGCCGTCAGTCGTAAGGGCGGGCTGTTTGACACGGCCACTCAGGTAGATGCAAACTAATGTTCATTCGTGGAAATTGCGCATTTGATAAAAGTTATTTATGTAATGAAAAGAAGAATCGCATCTCCATTCAGATGACACCATCAACGACCGATTCGGATTCAATGAGTGATTCGAAACAGCTTGATCTAAGCGACTAGATGTAAGCCAGAAGTCATCAACGACCAACCAGTGGCGTATCTATGGGACAAGGCACATGGAGATTGGTTCACGCCACAATATTACGCAGTCTTGAATCTGAGCTACTTCCAGGTTGTTTTTCTCCGCACCCTGTGCCCCATTTGACTGAGATGAGGTGTCTATTATTGGGCATAATAGCTCACTCGTAATAGTCTTGTAAACGTTTCCACGTCAGTTACAGAACAGGTAGCAGAGCGGTTAGTAGTGGTCCTGGTAGCTGCGGGCCGAGCTGGAGGCAGGGCGGCGGCGGTGCTGGCGGTGCGCGTCTGCGCATGCTGACGGGCCGCATCCCCATCCACGGCAAGCAGCGCCGCTCCGACAGCCCCCCAGCGCCGACACTGACGGCGGCTCCAGCGGCGCCGGCACCCATCGGTGGCCGCGTGTTTGCACAGCGGCGTTTTTGCGGCCCGGCCTGGCCAGCGGGTGGCTGTCAGCGCGTGGCCCGCTTTAATCACAAAACGGGGCAAACTCGCGCCGCCCGGCCTCTCACGGCCAGAGTAATTATTCGGCCGTCGTCTGCGCGTCTGTCAGTTCGAGTTTCTTCGACGGGCAGCTGTCGCCTCCCGTGGCGGGGCCGCTAATCTCTCCAGCGTCGGCCGCGGGGCGCTGCGCCGTTTGGAATGCTTTATCCGGCGCGAGGGGAACGCCCGCCATCTTCCTTTCACTTTCGGGGCGGCCTGGGCTGTTGTTTCCCACAGCGAAAGACAATCAACCGAACAATTTCGGGGCCCATGCCGCGGCTCCCTAATGCGGGGACCACTCCGGCATGGGCCCTCCACACCACCTCCCAATTTTCCCCACTCCACAAGTTGCGCTGGTGCCGCAATACTCATCGCGCTTCGTGCACCGATGAGAAGCCATGGCCGCGGACGCATACACCATCGCACATTTCCCGGCCGTCCCCGCCGAATCCGTCGGCGATTTATTCCCCCCCCCCCCCCCCCATGACGATTGAATTAAGTAATTTCGCGGCGATGTCGCTGATATATCGACACATCCTGCGGCCGGGGCGCGGCGTCATCCATCACCTCTGTTGCATGGCGAGCCGAGTGTGACGCGGCGAATCCGACGCAGCATCGCGGCGGAAGCGGCCATTCGTCACCGGCCGCGATATCTGATCGGCGCTGCCCCAGGCGGGCCGGCGGGTCGGCCGCCGCCGGGAGGGGCGCCGTTAGCCGGGCCCATTGTGTACGCGCCGGGACACCACATCGCCGAGAAAAACAGCGCTGCTCCTGGGAGGCGGCCGCCGGTGTGGCTCGGGCAGATTGGCTACGGTGCGCGGCAGGGCCAGCTGCCCGGCCCAGCGGAGCCCCGGCCGCCGCGCTGCGCACGGTGGCACAACGGGCCGATTCTGTCCGGTGGTGGTATCTGTTTGGAGAGCGGCCTCGCTGCCACCTGCGGCTGAAGCTGATTTTGCCAGGCGTGGGGTCCGGGGTAACACGCGTGGAGTGGCCCTGAAAACAGAAGGCCAGCTGCAGCGGCGCCAGATTGTGATGTGTAGCACCAGGTGAACACGGACAGGGTGACATAGGACCCTGTTCTGCGGCGGGTAGACCCCGGCATCACATATTTAACATGCAAAGTGGTGTACTACAACTGGGTGTGACTAGACATCATGTCCATCCAATACCGACAAAGAGTTTAAACAAGATCAGAGCTTAGAAACTTATGTGCAAGTTGTTACGACGAATGAAAAGATGAAAAGGCCAAACAAATGCACCGCGTTTTAAATCATGTTAAAAAGTTTCATAGGTCTCTGTTATGCTCTGGAACCAGCTGTAATTATTTTTAGAAAGATAAAAGAAACGATCGAGAAGTCACGGTCTCTGGCATTTTTAGAGCCACCAAGCAAGCTTTCTTCTGTGGGCCAGTAATTCAACGCGGATTAAAGAGAATGGCACGAGACTAGACGCTGCTGAACTTGAAATGAGCCCAGGCCTGGTCACGTGACCTGCTTTGAGCTTGGGAATGTTTTAAAAAAATTGTAAGATGCAGAAGCAGCTTCAAATAACCTGATGACAAACAGGGCGAAATAGTTTCTAAGGGTAACTCCGCTGTACTTACGAAGACCACGAATGATACGCAGGGTTGCACGCATATAGTAGCCCCGGATGCGCGTGTCTCCTCTCTGCACCAAATCTATTGGCATCTTGAACGTGTGCGCGTCTGAATGTTGACAGGAATGGGAGGTAATATATATATATATATATATATATATATATATATATATATATATATATATATATATATATATATGTGTGTTGTGTGTGTGGTGTGTGTAGTATATGTGTGTGGTGTGTGTGTGTGTGTGTGTGTATGAGTGCGTGTATGTGTGTATGTGTGTGTCTGTATATACATTGATATAAAAAAACAAATGAGGGTCAGGAGTAGCAGTATTTTAGTTCTAAAGATAGCCACGGATGTTTTCTTATTTTGGGGCGCCTTTGTATTCAGACATAGTGTGTGAGCGAGCGAATGAAAAGTTACACTGGTCAGACCAAAGCCGAGGTAGTCTGGACGGCTCGCTTGCTTGCTTGCTTGCTTGCTTGCTTGCTTGCTTGCTTGCTTGCTTGCACGCGTACAACGTGGAGTTTCTCACGATCACGAAAACATACTACGTCAAGCAATAGCTCCACATGTTTTGTTTTCTTTTTTTTTTGCTTTTTGGGGTTATGCAGTGCTTATAGGCTACGCTCAAACGTAAAACATGATGTTTTAGTACGGATGGATTCAGTTATGTTTATATCATAAAATGCACGCCAAAGATAGTATCAAAAATGCAATGTAGCAGTCCACTCAAAGTAGATTAAGAAAAACATGTATCACATGCTATGAAAATATAGTACATTTGTGAGTTTGTTGAAAGCGTAGCCAAGCCAATGATCAAGTTCTTAAGATCACACACACTGACACGCACACGCGCGAGCGCGAGCGCGTGTGCGCGCTTAAAGGGGTCATTTGGGGAAAAGGGTGGTTATGAAAAAATCGTTGAGCTGACAGGTGTCCAAGATACGGCGTGTGGTGACAATTGTTGAAAATCGCGTATTGTGTTGCTGAGGAAGCCATATTGATTGCATAAGCTTGACATCTTCTGGATGTGGTGTTTGCTGTGTGAATGCAATCATGCCCGCTTACGGAATGCACCGTTACCATTTAAGACGATGTTTGTCTGCAGTGAAGAAGTTGTTGTTGCATTGTCATATATTCAATGCTTCGGATGTCGATTCCTTAAGCATACCCAGGTCCGGTTTTTTGGCGATCATCTAGTCCGGGGCGTTCGGTGCGTAAGACAACTCCGACGGGCGAAGGCCAACAGGAGAAGTGCATCCTTTTTCTGCATTTGTAAGGCGGCAAACGAGTAAGCCAGTTTGGGACCCCTTGCATAGACAGTGCACTCAAACACTTTCAAGGAATTCCCGCACAGATAAGGCACTGCAAAACCCAGGAACGGTTATGCCGAGCTATTGCTCGATACAGTATGCATCGGGTGGCGACAGGCGCGTGTGGAGAAAAACGGCATTTGAAGCAATAAATTAAACAAATGAGGCACTCAGTATGTCTAATCCATGCTACGAATGCTTTCACTAGCATCAGTGCATGTTAGTGACACCAGTGGAATGCCCACTTCAGATTCCCACATGATAAGGCCGTATTATGTCATGTTGTCTTTCATCGCTTAGCTGGGTATGCGAGTGTGACCGATTACGACATGGATTATTATTTTGCATGTGGTTAGTGGGCGTTGATGTACGGTGTCTTGCGCCACAGTAAGTCTTGACAGGAGCGCACTTGACCTGTTCATGGGAGGTGGATATTTACCACGCTAGTTGTAGGTGAAAGAAGTAAAACGAAAGACAATTTTTACGAGACGCACATTTGGACATGACATGGTGCACTGATCAGCATATGACATTCAAACAGCTTAACAAAAATGCATGATTTAGGCGTCACCCATAAAGTGAATAGCTCGAACGGTCCGGGCGTAAAGGGCACATCTCCATCAGTATTGATCAGATGCGCATATCTAGGTGTACTGACGGATGATCCAGTGGAAATAGCCATCGGAATATCATTTGCATGGTCTTAGATAATGTCGAGGGGTGTTTTCCGCAGCTGTGCGCGCAGACGATCTGAATGTAAGCACCCTCTACAGATTTGTGATTGATCGTATTCCTGTCATCCGTGCCCTCCTTCTCCCCCTCTCACAATCAAATAAAGTGGTCGCCTCAGGGCTCTCCAGCAGAGACGAAAAACAGCAGGCTGCTTCAAATCAGAGACTGTGCCCAAATCATGTTGCATCCAAACCTGATTCGACAATAGCTGCCGTGTCCTGTCTCATCAGTCAAATTATATGACTAAAATTATTATATTGTCAAATTGATCTCAATTGAAACAGTTTTTCCCAGACAGGTAGGCGCCAACGAAAACTTGGTAAGCCTGTCCACGAATGGTGACGATAACGGTACTATATGAAGGGAGAGGCAGAGCTGCACAATGTGTACGAAAGTTGGGGCGCAGGCCACATCTCAGAAGCACACATGAATTGATTAAAGTGCTTTTTAGCATTCTATTGGGGTGGGTCACCCCTCACATTTGGGAGCCACGGCCGGCTTTCAACAAATCAAACCCCTGCAAAAGAACACAGAGAGCCGCACGTGCCATGCCGGGGCGATCAATCGAGCCAGCTCTGCGGCTACGGTTGGTTGGTGCCCCCACCCCTCCGTGGCACCCCATCTGATGCATCCGATGCAGTCGGGGGTTGTTTTGTCAATCGCGCTAACAGGCCTGCTGCCGACAGCTTAATGCGCCGACAACGGATGGGGTGCGCCACCAACTGCTGCTCTCCGCGCTTTTGATGTTCATGCAAAGCCTGCCATCACAGTCCTTCCCTGAAGACAATGGAAGCATAGGAACCCGGGCGATAAGAGTGAATTGGCAAAGACTTGGAAACACGCATGCAGTCAGAGAGACCAATTTAGAAAGTGGAATTTGTATGTGGCACTCGCTACGGCAGATAGCTGCTTCTCCGAGCACTTGCCAGCCCGTTTGGCAGCCTCGATGCAGGCAGCAAGAAAACGCTGGGCACATCTGCCTCTCCCTAGTTTGGTAATGCCGGAATGCATTGCCGAAATCATCGTCAAGGACTTCGCTGAACTTGCGATGTTTTTCGTAGCGTGCGGCTGTCCGCATGCCTGAGACAGTCGCACAGGCTTAAAATCTTTGGCAGCCAAAACAGGACACGAAGGCCTTGCGCCAAGCCTTTTGCTTCCCCCCACCACGCAATAGGTGAATATCCTGCTGTTTTTATTCGCTGCGCCATGTAATTCACAGTCATCAGAGCCCTATTTACCTGGAGCAGTTATCAGAAGCATTCGACCAAATCAGCACGGAGATTGACAAATTATCACATAATTTAGTGCCGCGTGCCCATAATCTTGTCATTATAATTCAATTACTTGTAGACATAACGGAAACGGACCGGGTTGAAATCCCAGCCGAATAACCGAGTCCAATGATCAATGCCCGGCCCGCCGCCACTTTAAGTGCGCCTCCAAGGCCAACACAGCATGAGAGTCCATGAGCTGCGTTGGACGATGCCTCGAAGCTCAGGTATGAACCCAAATCATCCGGCAAAATGCCGAAGAGGGTCGCTCGAATGATGAGCAGAATGTTTGCGGCTCTTATATGCTTCCAGTGTTGCTGCAGTCAGGCTTGTATTCCACGCTGAGCAAAAACTGAAGAGCATTTTGCGCAAACATGCCCAAAGCTCAAATGGTCCATTCCACCATGAAAACATGTTCAGCTCGCACATGGTGCTTTGAACCAAGGTGGCCAAATCGTCAGCTACATATGGATACTCAATGCCTTATTATTATTACGCCTGTTACAGGTATGTGGTCTATATATACTGCATTTGCAAGGCCTGCTCCCAACATGACGTTATGAACAATGGCTGCATACGAAGACGAAGAAGGTATCCATTGACCAGTGTATGCTGTGTAGCGTACCGAGCGCATTTCCTATTCATGCATTCAGCTAAGTTGCTATTTTTGTGAAGAGCAAGCTGATGAAAGGGTAAGAACAGACCTTCGTGGCCATGACAAAACTGATCTGCACTAAATTCCGAGAATAACCCATCACCGCACACGACACCAAAATACGTATATTCTGGTGTCGGCACTTCATGCTGCCCAAAACATACGAAAAGCAATTAAATGTGATGACATCTCAGGCGTAAACTAGCTGGTTAAACTTTAAAGCTTTATTTCAGCCGCGCATAGCAGTAAGTCTAGTGGCGGAAAGCCAGTCAGTTTTGAATGGCCTAATGCATTCGCCGCACATCACACTTTAATGTAAAGCCTAACCTGTTGAGAAAGATTTTGAAAAACTGTATGCTCACACATAATCAAACCCTCCTAATGTAGCGACGTGCATACACCTACAGCTACACTTCGATCTGAAAAGTGATATTCTTCCTCCAAGTGCAACCACCTCCCCGTCCTGTTCTCATCGGTACGAAAAAGACCATCTGAACGACAACCACAAGCTGGCATTGAGGTGGAAATTTTGCAGCATCGAAATTAACCTGCACTACGTTGAATTGGTCGATGCTCTTGCTGCTCAAATGACGCTGTGTATGTGCCGCAATGATGTAGTATGTTCCGTCAAATTTAAGTACATTCATGCCACACTAGACTATAGTGTGATGTGGGTACATCACTTACGGATGCACCGAGAAATACTGAAATATCGAGAAGTTTTAAACCATAAGCTCTTCATCCAGTTTGTAAAATCTTCGCGAACCTGTTCGTGGCTTTCTTGCAATCCACATGCTTAGGCATACCAATGAAAGGGCAAGACGTTTATCGCAGAGTCGCGTTCATAAACAAACAGTATTTTTCATCGCAACAGCCAATTCGGCGCGCCACCACTCCACGCGTTTCAAACGCTTTTTTGGTTCCATGTCGATTCCATTCCGTCGCTTCCACCGCCCTCGTTCCTTCCAGGTATAAGTTACACTAAGCACATATTGAAAAAGGCTTAGTTAGTCAGAATATTTCAGGGAGTCCAGCTATCTGGTATTGACCTTCCTAATACTAATTTGCCTAAGTGGAGCGGAGCTTCCCCACACACTCCCCGAATTTTCAACCACGCTAATTCCTATTTCGTTAAGAATCTGCGGCCGCTGGATTCCTCAGTAAACGATCCTCTATTCGGCTATGCTGGATGCTGCTATGAGCATGACATTTGCTGTCTTAGATGTAGACGGTGGCCAGAAGTCATGCGTAACCAGCGATTGTAGAGTCCATCCACTAATTTACTCACCCCTGGTTTCCACTGACCGATCGCCTCTCCCCTTCTCGTATAGGAATCCGCCCTCCTCCAGCCTCACGGCCAAGGAACGAGTATGGAATCCACTCTCCTCCAGCCTCACGGCCAAGGAACGAGTATGCTGGCTATGATGCATTGTTTGTACAGGTTATACTTTATGAAAACGAAATGCCAAGAGCAAAATATAGTAGACCTTTAACTTGTGACGCAACGCGGGCTGCGTGGTTGACATGCCAGCGTACGCTCGTAGAACGCTCTTCTATCCTTTTATGCCTCGCTTTTTCAATTATGGTGGGGAGACTTCAGCCACTTTTCAAGTGTTTAGTTGGAAGCCTTAAAGCAGGCACATCAAGCGGAAGAAAACTTTTGTATAATGTAGAGCAGCTTTTCGCCTTCCATATATTTTACACTGAGGGAAAGGTCGGTAGACTTGAATCCTGTCTGGGATGTCAAGTTTAAAGCTCTTTAGTGGACTTTTTGGATGGGAGGAAACTTATTAATTAGAAGATTGCTTAACCAGCAAGACCCCAGGAGGGCGACGCTTCATTTCTAACCTGCACGTAATCTGATCGCTTTCACGATGCAAACCCGAAATGTCCACATTTTGAGTGAAATAAAGATATTCAGTGATAAGTGAGTCATTACATCTGAATTCTGAAGAATTACGCAGGCTTGTTATGAATAATACAAGAAAGAAAAGAAAGAGAAGGAAAAGATGCAAGCACAAATTCAGCTCATGAAACAAAAAAGTTAAGAGCTATGTATCGTCTTGTAGAATTATAGACTGTACCCTCTGTGATTCTCCAGCCACTCTACGGACACAAAGGTGCGCGAGAAAATAGTTTTCAGTCTGTCTTCGAATTGCCCACCTTTGCTCACCCACATCCTAAGAAATGCAACGAAATGTGGCGACGCAAGGGTGAAGCGGCCTGGTGCGAACCACAGGAACCAGTATTCACCAGCTGTCTTCATTAACGCTCACAACACAACAATTACTGTCTCACTTACGAGCCGGCTTTCATTTCGCCGCCCATCAGGTGCGTCGTTGGCCACGTGTTGCCCGCCGTTGTCTGGACCATTACCGGTTTGTCACGTCCTTTCGATCGATCCGCTCTCGAACATAATTACTCTGTTTTCCCTTTCTTTTGATTGGATTACCTGAGACCGGAACCGGCGAATTCGGGCTGGAATAGCCGGTCAATCCCCACCGTCGGCAATTGGGTGCCGGTATTGCGTTCGCTCGCGCGGCGCTCCTCGCGCGGCCGCGGAGCCGGTGCTGCCACCTGTTGACGAGCGCTCCAACCCTTCCGTCGCTATCTGAGGCGACTCCGTCGGCGCCGTTTGTCACCGGAGCTCGGAGGCGGCGACGCGTCGGAAGCCCGGCCGATTACGCGAGGTCACGGGGTCCCCCTGCGGCCGGCGGCGCTGACAGCGCGTCAGTAACTGGACCCGGGGTTTATTTACAGTCGTCTTCGATGATAACACGGCCGTCGGCGCCGAGACGTCCGGCGAAAGTGTTCTCCCTTGAGGACGCGAGGAGAGGAGAGATGGGCGGCAGCGGTGGAGAGGTGGGGTATCTGGTCTGTAAACACCGGCAGCTGCCCTCGATGACTGGAAACCTCTAGAGCATTACATCTGGGACGAGCTCACCCACCCGTTGCATCTTATAACGCGATGTAACTTTGGTGTTGCGCAACGTTAGGAACCATTTTACGATGAATTACGTTACCGTGGCTTCGTGGAAGGCATAATGCCGTCCATTTCCTCCTTTTTTGTTCGCGGGAACATATTCTGCAAACTGCAAACTGCATAACTGTGTCGCATGGCGGTCTGTTCAAGATTTCTAACAAAGTCCACAGTTGATAAGACAGTAGTATTAGCCTTTTTCCTCGGAAAAACCAGGAGAATGGAGATATAATTTGGTTCGATATTTCGCCAACATGCCTTTATCGAAACAAAGGCAGAAGTAAATTCAAAATTGCATGCCGACGATCCTACTCGATTTTTCAGGCTATGCTTTGAAACAGCAAGTCACAGTTTTTACAGAACACCAATATGCGGGGAATTAAAAAAGAGCAATTGCCAGCCATTACTAAGATGCAGTGCCTATCAAAGAATTAGAACACGCGGGCATACGTATAAATGCAGACGAGTTCAGGCAAATAGGCATCACGCATCACGCTTCATTTGAACATGCAAGCGAATTAAGTAAACAGGCATCACACATCGCACATCAATTATGCATGCAAACGATTTCAATTGAACAGGCATCGCACATCACGTGTCAGGCATCATTTACCCATGGAAACGGTTTTACACCGGTTTTAAGCTAGCACACATCACACATAGAGGCACATATTACGCTGGCATAATTGGCCATGATGAGACCTGTATGTTGAGATTTGGTCGCCGACTTTTTGTAAGAATAGATCTACTTGTTTTCCTGTCTGGGCGGCACTGCGCTCTGTAAGTGACTGAGCTCTAAAAGAGGCATAGGGTTCATACTTCCTTTGCTTTCAGCCTGAGTGTGTTTTGCCAAAAAAAAGGTCGCCGAAAGGGGTATTCCCTGTTTTGTTTTTAGCGTTTTAAGGCATGCCGGTTGGCCATGCTGGCAACAAGGAACTGATGTCTGTTTTTCCGAGGAATAAGGCTAATACTGCTGTTTTATCTATGTGAATATTGTTCCCCACTAATGCATTGAACAACTTACGTAAGCCCACAGTTGTAGTAAGTAGTATGGTGATGTTATTAATAGGACAAATGCACCTAACACAATATCCCGGATACTCAAATGCCGCTTTTGACCATGCTCTCCATCAACAAAGGCATTTTGCTGGCATGCTATACTGACTCTCACGTGAGATAGGTGCCCAGAATATGGGCGTCTCTCAGGGATAAGACAAATGGACCACAACTCTCGACGGCAGGGGGACGGCATGACTGATGGTGAGGTTATTTACTAATGATATCTGGATGCACCATGGCTGTATTTTGTACGTTTCCTTTAGCTGAATCAGTTTACTGTGACCCATATTTGGACTTGGCGCGTTCTTCTAAGCGCGTCTGACGCACTTACGTGTGACGTCACAGGCTGCTGCCTCGGTGGACGGCATTATCTATTAAGAGCCAGCTCCGCCCGTGACGCGACGGCCAGACAGACAGGTCACATGGGTCAGTTCTGGTCGTGACCTGACGGGCAGACCAGCTGAGCCCAGCCCTCAGCTGACCCAGTCCTTGATGGGCCACACGGGTCAGTTCTGGTCGTGACCTGACGGGCAGACCAGCTGAGCCCAGCCCTCAGCTCATGATATTTGATAGTCTGTGTATTGATATTGTGTCAGACATTTGGGTCTGAGGTGCCCGGACTGCAGCGGTCATTTCGGGCCCACGGCCGGTAATTTCCGGACTGCAGCGGTCATTTTAGATCCACGGCCGGTAATTCCATGAGGCGGGAGAATGAATCATGCGTCGGTGTCCCCAGGTGATGAAGTCTTCGTGGTCTTATGGATTTCATATTTTGCCCTTAGAAGATATTAAAAGAACGTTCTACAGTGACATGAAATGTGTTTTATGCTCATTAAGGAGCGTTTCATTAAGGACGTTTTGCCGTTGCAGTGACGAACTGACGACATGAGTGAAGTGAGAGCAGAGATCGGCGGGCTTGGTAATCGCCGGGGGTACAGCACTGCGTAAGACAGCCACATTTCCGTCTGTCAAAAAAGTTCGCTCGCTCGCTATGTTTGGCGTGTGCTCATTATGCTAGCGTGCAATGAAAGGTGAGGTGGTTTTCTCTGACGCCTGAAAATGAGACCGTTGATCCTAGAGATCGGGCAAGTGAATGACCGGGCAAAGTGTTGATTCGACGTTGACACGTGTTGGACCTTACCAGGCGTTGCCATGCATACAACCAAGACTTACCGCACTTGGTACTTAACCGGCCGGTCCAGTTCGAAATGGGTTTCGGCAGTGACGTCACAGGTGAGTCAAGTATTTTCGTTACTATTCGTATGACCTTACCCGAAGCAGGAATTAATTTCCACGCGCCAGTGACGAACGAGGCCCTGGTCAGCAGAGGACGCTCCGCGGGTCGCATAAATTGCCTGTTTATTGGCATGCACGCCTTGGTCTGCTCAATGGTTGGGAAAATAAATGAAATGACGTGATATGTCGGATTTTTTAGGCGCATCAGTATTTTTCATAGATCCGTTATGTGAACATCGGATTTGAGGAGATGGAACATTGAGGCTGCCACTTAAAGCCTGCGTTTCAGGCTCATAACGCCCGAAACGAGCTGTCTTCATCGTCACGTGCACAACAGATAGAACCCTTGTATCTGGCATACTCCTGTCACCACACGCTGTCACAACACACAATTTCATCGAATCCGGCTAGACACACAACAACGCGCATCTCCGTAATCCACAAAAAATCCCGCGTGACTTGCGTCAGCGAGCGCGCGGAACGCTGAGCACGTTCGTCGCCGTCACCGGAGCGTGTCGCGGCGACCGTGCCGAACGCATCCCCGGCGGCGGCGCGTCGGCAGCCGGGCCGCGGCGGCTCTGACGGACGCGTGACGGACGACGCCGGGCGCACATCGCGCCGCCTCGGAGCCGGGCAGGGCGCGGCCGCGGCGCCGGCGACAGCCATGATGGATCGGCCGCGCCCGGATGGTACGCGTATGCGCCCCGGCCGCCCGGCACCCGGCGCTGCGTCCCGCGAACTCGCCGCGCTCCCCGGCGGAACTTTGATTTCCGAGTGGCCGGGTGTCGACACGGCGACCGGGGGGCGCCAATGAGCCGTGGCCGAGGGGCCGCTGAGGGGGCTCGACGGGAGCTCCCGGCTGTCTTCTAATGATGACAGTTGCAGAGTTTAATGGCACTCGGCCCCGGACGATGCTGCTGAACGCAAAGTTCAGGCGTCCGAAATGCGATTTGAATATTTCATCGTGAGATGGGTGGTTTCACGGAAGTGGCTGATGGGGTGAGGTGTTTCTCAAATGTCGCGTGGTGAGCTAGCAATAGCCGTTTGAATTGACTCATGATATACATCCACCCTTTGCTGGGATCAGAGCCATGCTTGCCTTTGCATGGTATGGACGCACGTAATCTGGCATGGGCTGCCAGATATAAGCAATCATTGCAAGATGTGTGGAAAGATGTAGGTTTTGGAAACATGATTTTTTTGGTGGTGACACGTGTGTTCTACCGTACACATGGTCGAATTCCAAATGATGTGTGCTCTTGTACATCAAAATGTGTTCTTCTCCCCGGTTCGCCATTGGGCAGGTTGGAATAGTTAAATGATACGACACAGCAGCTTCCGTTGTGCATCCGCGCACAACTAAACCCACGTCACATAAAACGTTGGTCTTTCAGTAGCGCTGGCAGGCCAATCAACGGTGAGTCAGCACCACTGTAGCAGTATGTGCTGCCAACCCATCGCCTTGCGGGGTGGCGAATCGATTAACAGCGGATCAGCACCACTGTAGCAGTATGTGCTGCCAACCCACCGCCTTGCGGGGTGGCGAATCAATTAACAGCGGATCAGCACCACTGTAGCAGTATGTGCTACCAACCCACCGCCTTGCGGGGTGGCGAACCGATTAACAGCGGATCAGCACCACTGTAGCAGTATGTGCTGCCAACCCACCGCCTTGCAGGGTGGCGAACCGATTAACAGCGGATCAGCACCACTGTAGCAGTATGTGCTGCCAACCCACCGCCTTGCGAAGTGACGGAAAAAATAGGTTGACGGAAAGAACAGGCTGTTGTTGCCAGGCCGCGCCGCTGCGGTGTCGCTGCCTCGCCTGTTCCCAACCATGACGTTGTCGACCGAACGGCATCTACTCTCAGCGTCGATTCAATTCCGCAGACACCACCTGTCCTCTCAACTGAGCCGTAAACAAAACTGTGCCACCGCCCTGAAAGCAGCAGGCAAGGCAGGGAGACGGTAGGAGAGGGTGCAGAGAGAGAGAGAGAGAGAGAGAGAGAGAGAGAGAGAGGAGATGAGAGAGGAGAGAGAGAGAGGAGAGAGAGAGAGAGAGAGCGAGAGAGAGAGAGAAGAGAGAGAGAGAGAGAGAGAGAGAGAGAGAGGAGAGAGAGAGAGGGAGAGAAAGAGAGAGAGGGGGGAGAGAGAGCGAGAGAGGGAGAGAGGGGGAGAGAGATAGGGAAAGAGAAAGAGTGAGTGAGAGAAAGAGAGAGAGGGAGAGAGAGAAGAAATCAACCCGATTTCGGCTTAGGGCCTCCAGCCCGAAATTTCCATTTTTACGCCATGTTGGGGCAACCGGGATGCGTTAGTAACTTGTATCAGTTTTACCTCCCAGCTGCTGGAGCATACCGCCATGATGTATGCTTCCATATGAGCCAGTTGCGTGTCACCACTAGCATCGGGCGCGTGACACAGTTAGGGGGCAAGCACCACTTCGGTGCACATTTCCCCGGCCCCATTGCGCCATTTATCTGAGCTGTTGTGACACTGACATCCATTGTCCAAAGGAATATGACATTTGCTGCGGTCTACTGCGGCTCATCCATCATTGCGGCATCCATTGTCATGATCCGCACGTGGGTTTGCATGGCAAGGTGTCATTCGCCCATATCAAAATAAATGTATCATAAGTTGAGTATTTGCGTTGATCGCTTTTCTCCGTGATCGTTTCCTGGCTTCCGAACAGTGCGACATTAAATCAATCAGGTCTAGAAAACGCTGCAATCTGTGATAACAAATGTTCAACAATGCACTGTGGTACAGGGTTTGTTAAGCTTCAAGGATTACATTAAAACAGTTACATTTACTGTTTTGAGCAAGATATTTTTTCGACTGAGACTCTGGTTATGTGCATGATGTGACCATGCGGAAGAATTTAATTTACTACTTCTGGTATCTTAGCACAATATGTAGTGCCGAAGGATGTCTACCACACAGCCCAAATCCACAACATACTTTTCCGGCGCAAACGAAGTCCGACTAGGAGCCAACTTATGGGCGTTTGCGTTGGGAGCCAGCCTCATCTTCGTCATAATTCACTCCAGATATACCATAACGCTGCGCACCAAAAGTAAACAAGACAGCGGTGCCGTAAAACGGTCATCAGTTGGGTGCAGCTTCAAATTCGCCAGAGCCAGCCACGTGAGGTAGAGTCGAGGGTGCTTACCATCTGAGCGTGGCTGGCTGTTCAGCGTTCGCTCAGAATAGGGCCAACGCCGATTATTAGAGTTCACTCGAGCAAGCAAATGGTTGATTGCAGCCCACGCCGCTATCGCGGAGGCATTATTTTATCTGGTCGTTCCCGAAAGCGCTGAGGCCGGCCGCGGGGGCCAATCACCGGGCCGCCCGTGCCCACTCGCCTCCGCGGGAGACGCGGACGAGAGACGGCAGCGAGCGTCTCCAGAGGGAGATGCGTCAGCGCCAGCCGAGTTACCCGACTCGTCGTCACGTCGGGTGTGTCCCCGCGGGAGTGGAAGCGCGGGAGTTTGACGGCGCGGCGGCGCTCTCCAGCCATGGAAGCAGGTGGGCGTCGGACGCGCGGCTTTTACCGCGGTGCGTTATGTTGCAGAGGAAACGTCAGGCAGCTTATTTAATGAGAAAAAAGACTATGCATTTAGGGACCACGGAATGGAAGTGCGGATGCAATGGGCAAAATCTGAACCACCTCCCCCTGCCTCAGTTGGTACGAGTGTATTAATTTAGCTAGATAAGGTCTGTGCTATGGGGCAAAGTGTGTGCGGACATCGGTGATGTTGACATGCTTCTCTCATGCAGTGACATACAAAATGAGCAAGACATCGAAAAATTTCGGGAGGAGGATCTGTTACCCTTTTTATCCCTGTAGCGGAGGTCATGTTGCGAGTCATGCCCTCATTACGTTGCAACATTAGTGCCATGTTTTTGCTTTGATGGAAGACCTGTAAGAAACCAGAGCTGGTCTCTTATAACGCACAACTGAGCTGTCAATATCGCGCCAGCGCGTTACCGTTTAATATCTTGAATTAAAACCCTTATACAGGACGACACCAAACCCCAAGAGCACCGTAGGCACTATGCCACGACCCTGCCCGTCAGGAAGATGCATGCAAATGCGTGCCTTTTTGCACGCTGTCTCAACCTGACTAAGCTTCCAATCGACTTTAGCATCCGTTAATTACGTACTCTGCTCAAACGTTTGGACAGCGCAATCATTGATGAGCCCCAGTTCCAAATAAGGGTGGTGATACCAGATAACTATGCTGGAAACAACAATCTCCAGTCGGGATGTTGGCGAAATCTTAGCGTTAGCCAAGACATTCTGCCAAAACCTTGGCTTAGCCTGGGTCTAGGACGCCTTATTGCCCAAGTTTTCAGATCGTAGCTAGAACACGCTTCCAACAGGATAAACCAAAGTAAAACGCAACTAACTTGTAATACGTCATACGCATGTCACGAAAGAGATGACAGTGAACTGCGACCGGTGCGAAGGCCATCATATCAAAGCTGAGTTTAGAAAACGCACTGAAACGCGTCGTACAACATTTTCACGTGTCTTCATCCATGTGGCTATGCCGTACTTTTGTCAAGATGCCGAAAAGGGCTCTGAGATTTGACTGCACAGTGCCTTGATGGAACCGCCTCCACGGCTCCAATGAACCGTGGGTCGAAGCAAGAAATGCTGAAGTGACGTCACGTTCGTTGTTCTGCGTTGGTGAGGGCTGAAAAGCTGTTTGTATTATGCACGCTTTCCCATCGCTCCAGAAGAAATATAGCTGGATTTATTAGCAGTCCCTATCATTTAGTGTACGAGATTAGACCATCAACGAGAGGTTTTGATCATCGTTCAATTGTCAATGCCTTTATAAATGAAGTGTCCCAAACATGTTTTTGCTCTGTCTAAGGACTATATCATTTAATTGGCATTGGATGCATGCAAATATTTTTCCTGCGCTACGTCATCGGGTTACGCGTGCAGTTAAGTACATTATTACAACAGACTATCGGAATCTCCACTAGCAGAGTTTTGTAGGGCTTGGCTCATAACAGCAAGCAGCCTTCACGCAACGAATAAAGACTCCAGTTCGGCATCAGAAGCCCAGCCTGCACAGCCACAGGACGGCGCCGACAGCCGCGGCGCGTTTCAAAATTCTCGGGCGGTCTGGGAAAGTATGTCGATAATTACTGACACGTCCATCGAGGCGAACGAGGCGCGGTTTTTGTGTCTTCGGGCGCTGAAAGCCTCGGACGCGGCCGACGGTCAGTGGATTGGGATGCCCGAATGATTGACGTTTTTCTGATAGCGCTCGACTGGGGATGAGGCGTAGCGTGTGGCCATTAGCATAGTGATCGCTCTGGACCGTTCGCGAACCATTATGAAGATGCCTTGTTCAGCTCATACGAAAAGTTCAGAAGCTGAGTGTACAATATCGAATACGACGCTGTGATGCCCCACAACGGGCTAGAAGATTTCCGCTGCAAAACAATGTTTACAGCCTGGGAAGACAACTCCGAACATGACACTGTTAGCATTTCTTTGCGCAATATTCAGCTTGTTTGGATTGTCAGACGTAGCATAACAATATGAACGCATCGGAGCACAAAATATTGATAAAGAAATATTAGTCCAAACGCCTGTTGTGCGAACATGGCAATGGCTATCAACATTGTTTTGCAATACATCCTGCATTAAACATATTTTGATCTTGGTCACATTTAAAACCACTGTGTTGCTTTTCACCGCAATCTTCCACAAAAATCGATGCAACCAGCGGAAATCAGTGCATAATGATGCTGCCACCATTTCCCACACCCCCGTCTCGGCACATGGCACCAGGCCTGTCTCTCTCGTCGTGGTGATCACGGTAATGGACGTCGATCATTTGAGGCAGCTGCGGTGACGCTGTGGCGCTGGCGGTCCTTCCGCCCGCCAGTCGTCAGCGGCCGTCGGACGGGACCGTGATGGACGACGGCGGGGTCGGCGTCGACGCGATCACTGCGATTTCCAATATGTCGGACGGCTCGTCGTCATGCGATTCCGATGACGTGATGGACGAGATTGAACCAATTTTGACGCCGACTGGAGCCGCCCGCACCAGCTGAGTAGATTTGGAATGCAGCTGCAAATCCTCGGCCGGGGAAGGGGCATCCGGTGAAAAATCAGGGAGTTCCGCGCAATCAACGGTATGTGAGAGTTCCAAGTGTTGACTCGTTTTTTTCAACTGGTAATTGTCTTCACCCTTAGTAGATATTGGCATAATGAACTAATTGCATGCTACTAATATGCCATAGAAACTTGAATTTTATTTTCCACCACTGGTGGAGTAGGTAAACTGGGGTGCATAATGTACTATAATAGGCAGATCGTAAGACTTTATGGAAATGAAGTCGCATTACTTGCTTTCTCGGGAGGTGATGTGGACGGGGTCTCTGATGCAATGTTGCTTGCTTGGGAGCTACCACTCAAGTGATGCGATCTGTGAGATAAATTTGTGACCAGCCTGTTGGTAACGAAGCAGTGCTACCGGGTCACGCAGTGTCACATCACGACTGCCCGCAGTCAAACACCCCCCATTGTCAGAGTACTACGCGGTCGCGGGTGGCCTTGGGCCCAGTATGCATCTATGTATCGTAGTCTGTCGGCCCATCTGATGCCATTCCCGCGTTACGTCCGCCGCAGCTCAGTGGGAAACACTGTCGGCTTAATCAGGCCTGGAGTCGCATGCGTGGCCGCGGAGGGGGCCTGAGCAGGGAATCAAAGTACTGACGATCCTGCAGCGGGAACTCGGAAAAAGGTCGGGAGAAAACAGTAAAAATAAGCTTTTAGCACGCTGCATTATATTCTGGAACATACAATTGCCAACGAAGCGAGAAAAGGCACCCGAAGTAACATTTCACAGCACGTCCTGATGCCAGCACCGCAATCATCACCTGAGACGAATGGCACGGGCGAAGCGGCGAATTCATGCATTCAAACAATACAACATTAACATTCATAGCACCTTTCGTTCCCTGTACCACGGAGGCTGTTTTAACTACATCATCACGTGCAGAAATTCAATACTATGCTCGAAATTATATGAAACGGCCAACTTTGGTCGAGATGAGCAAGCTTCAGCAGTCCCAAGCATTAGTGTAGGGAAAAATGGAAAAAGAGTCCATCCATTCTGGAACTTTGGCTAGCGATATCTGTGTTTCACTTGAGAAGGTTTAATAAAAGAGGCATATTTTATTATTCAGAAATCCAAACTACGGTTTCCTTCGCCCAGCTTTTTCATGTATGTATTTTCATGTATTCCCTTTAAGTACCATATTGCTTGCTGAAAACGTGTGTTCTACTCTTCACACCGTTCATGGCTAAAAAGTGCGCAAGTCGGAGGTCTGGCTCAATGCAAGTAACAAGGCGCAGCCAACAGTGTTACTTGCAGCGCCCTAGACGGGCAACTTTGACTATGTTTTGAAAGCCTTCCGATAGTGACGGCACCCAAGCACACGAGTCACTCACACACCCCACACTTCATTCAGATCTCGAGCAGCTTCGACCCGGCACTCCAGAGAGCGGGTTTCACCTGACTCTGCACCGACTCGACCTCGGCGGTCTGGACCCGGGCCGACAGGTCCGAGCTCTTCACTGACCCGACGAACACCAGCTTGGCTGTAGAGCAGATGCGCTCCCCCTCTCGCCTACGCCGCCACTGGTCATCGATCAGCGAAGGCACCGTTCTGACTAGTGTCGGTCTGATTCTCCGCACGTCTGGGCGATCATCGTCAGGCGCCGCCTGCAGAGTGCTTAGAAGGGAAGATGTTGTGTTAATTGTCGCGTCGTTTTCATCCCCGAATGTTCCACTGCCCGTTCTCTGCCGGGATCGGCATCTCATTTTGACAGCAATCCTGCTTCTTCGTCCCGTGTCCGCTGCGTGGCTGCTTGACGCTTCTTTAGTTAGCACTGACGCGTCTCCGCTCGTCACAGGTGCGACGGAGCCTGACCTCGCCTTCATCTGCGACGGCTCGCTGGTGACCTGCACGGGCTCGGCTTTGTCCCCCGTTGAAGCAGCGGACGCGACGCTGGGCTGTTTGAGAACGCTGTTTTGGCTGCCCCGTCCGGTCTCGCTGATCTGGGAGCACATTTGGGACCCTTTCACTGTCGCACATGAAGCACTCTCCGCGGCTGTGCTCGCCGAACCGTTCGCCAGTTGGCACTCGCTAGGTTCGGTAGTCCGGGCGAGCGCTCCGAGATCGGTGGCTGGTGCGGAGATCTGTTTGCTCAGCAATGAGGCTGAACATTTGCTAGCCTCGATTTCTCGATCACGGTCATCCTCGCCGATAGGTTGTGTGTTGTTCGTGCGGGTATCAGCTTCTCCCGTTGTGTGTTCACAAACTTCGTTGATGTGTTGGGACTCTGCTTTGCCGTCCACCTCGCCGGTGTTCTGTTCTTCCTGCTTGATATCGTTGACTGCCAGGCTAGGAGCCACAGGCTTTGTACTCTCTGGCGGCACAGCAGGACTCTTTTGGCCATCGGCGCTGTCAGTATCCTGGCCTTTTTGGCTCTCTTCGCTGCTCTCTGTAGGCTCTGAGTCCTGCGACGCCTCGGCAGATCCGCGACCAGGCTCAGTCAGCGTTTGTCTCGCCCTGGCGCCGGACCGCTGGGCGGCTTCCCTCGATCTCGCCCGCCTCTGTCCCCTGCGGGACTGGCTGGTCTCTCGGCTGCCGCGACCACTCCGAGACGAGTCGATGCTACCGCCCGAGGTCACCCGCATGCTGGTCAGTGGGCCGCGACCCTTGCTCTGACCTCCTTGACCCATGCGGCTTCCGACCACCTGGGTTACAGCCGCCTTCGCCTCGTGCTGTGAGCGGAAGAAGCCCCCGAGCGCGAGCACGATCTGCTGGAATTTGTGCCAGTGGCGTTTCTGCTTGCGGTAGGGGTCACTTGTCAGCTTTTCCGACATGTGGATGTGCGGGGGGCGCACAAGGAACTGCCGACAGACGAGCAGTGTGGCTTAGTGGTGCTGGTGGTTACTCAGCTCTGGTGTATATATATGTGTACATTCACGATGAACGATGAACGATATGTGGTAAGCAAACGATAAACGATGAACGCGTAAACGATCTGATAGGTATGAACGAAATATGCCTTTTTCAAGCGCGGAATTCAACAAGGAAAGATCTGAACGGATACACTCGAGCTTTTTTGACGTCATACAGATTGGTGCAATCAATGCATTCTTTACGATTGTAACCTTGCAAAATAAATGATATTTTGTCAAACCTGAGCATCAGCACCGTTTACAAGCGTAAATTTACGGTTCCGTAGAATCAGCCTGAGAACGGCCGCATACTTTCGCTGGTACCGACACTGATACTGGCTTTTAATGTATTTAACGCGACAGACCAACAATATTGTGTTAAGCTGTCTGGTTTCGACATCGCCATGCCAAGCCCGCTTCGGCGCCCCTGGTGCTGTCCCAGCCTCGGCTGCCAGCTGCCGCTACACTCGTACAGAAACCTTATATTTCTAAATCTCACCTCAAACTGGACATCCGGTTCCGTTGTGATGAGGACGGGAAAGTATACTGCTCTCGGGGTGAGAATCTCTAGACAGTTAAAGTTAGGGGGCATTCTCGGTAGAAAACGCATATTTCCCCACTCATCGCATAAGTCCAATTCTTCTTTCATACCGACCAGATTCAGTCTGGCCTTGATAAATTCCAAAACTAGCCTGGTATCGCAATTGGCATTTACGATAGTCTCTCTTGTATCTCCGGTTCTCACGCGAATGAAGACCATTTCAGTGATTAGACAGACGTCGAGAGAGGTAGGAGCTTAGCATGGAATGCAAACCGTAGTGCGCTAACATATAACACTTAACTGACAGCACAATAAGTGGTTGAGAACTGAAAGACACAAATTATGGCACGAGCATTTAAAGGCTTAAGAGCACTCGCAACTTGTTGTGGTCTATATTGAATAAATCCTCACAAAAAGGTATTTTGCGGTGAACATGTTGCTGCACACGTAATCGACCTGAGTGCAATATGACCACGTTTGTTGCAAAATATGAACTTCGTCTGTTTCATGTTCATGATTTAGTGTCTTAGTCTTGGGCTGTAATTTTCTATCGGTGCCCATTAACTTAATGCTCGTGCGTAGTAGGAACACACCCATATATAAGCTGTTGCACACCCACCTTCACATTTATTGACACAAATATAGAGAAGGTTTAATTCTTTCAGTAAAGTCCACGGTTTGAAATCAGCAATTTTTTTATTTTCAACATCTTTTTAACGCAAGCAATCACATCAAATAATAAATGATTGTGACATCAAGCAAAACCAGTCATCTAGCAACGGCAGTATCCACAATTACATGGCTGTATGTTGGATTTTTTTGCTCTTCGATGGCGTTTTACCTTTGCTTATCTTTTTAAGACGATGGGTGATGTAAAATACAATCAGCGACGGTATTTGCCGCATAAGAATAGACGCATGATTCTGGACTCAAAATACATAAGGCTGTCCATGCTGCACTAGAATGGTGGTGCGCGAGTAGAATATTGGAACAGTTTCGCTATATGATCGGCTATGAGGGGACCGTTGGAAATGATTCGAACAGGGAACGCAAAGGCTGACAAATTGGGACTGCCTTGGACTATGTCTCAGATACCCTGCCTGTGGGGAGCGAGCATGCGAACAGCACCCGAGAAGTTTGTGTTCAATTCTAAGTAATGTTTTGTTATGAATTTGACGGATTTTTTAGCGGAAAGCCTTTAGAATTACCAAGCGTAGCATTTTGGGCGCAAAGACGTTGTAGCCCCAACATGTCAAGACATCAGCCAAATTTAATAGACAATTTACGCCGGAAATTTGAACTGCTAAGTGACGTCACAGCACAACCGCTGCACACCGGGCGACCTCCTTGGCAATTTTTTAATTGATCGCCGTTGGCAGGTCACACATGAGCAGTACCCAGCATGCAAACTCACAAAGCTGACGCGGTAACCAGATATCCGGCGTCCTACCAGTTCAGACATGGAAATAAGCCAGTAACTGATTATCGGGCTAGCACTGGCTTTTCAAACTTCTTCGCTATCATTATGATTTCAGCCCTTTGTCACGTCTCCATCAAATCCACAACCTGGTCATGTTCAACTGAGGGTTCTGGTGCGACACAATACGCCACTGGTCATTTGTGTGGTCGCTGAAAGTAGTGCTTCCTCTGCTGTTGTCGCTGTGAAGAAAAGCTCCAGACCTGCTCCCGAACTGATCTGAAGCGATGAGCTGAAGAGATTTCTCCTGATCTGAAGGAAAGAGAAGGAAAACCTGGAGCGGATCTGATCTGAAGCCGGATTGCAGAGAACACCGCATTCCAATGCCACACCCACAGACGCAAGGCCAGCGTGTGCTGAGCCATAACAACTTCGTATGGAGCCGCAGGCGTTCGCCCAAAGAGCATGGCATTGCTTCTGGAGCCGCGAGACGAATTCGTGGAAAGCGCGCAGCGTGCGACTTCCTCGCGCGGAAGAATGGTAGCCACGTGCTGCGAGGACGAGATGACTTCCAGAGACCGCTGGACAGCTCATACCGAGACGGGTCGCTGCCGAACAGCTGCTAACGGGGCCAGTCGTGACCTGACCGCAACGGCCGAGACGCGCCGCCAGCAGACGCCTGTGCAATCGAAACGATGCGTTGGTGACATGATTTGCTGCTGAGCCTGGCTGGGTGACCTGAGGTCGTCAGATCTAGCATAGCTGATGAAATCGTGTTCTGCCAGTCGGAATGCTTCGTGATTTGAAGGTCATCAGAATTACCTGTCTGAGATCACGAGTCTCATGACGATGGATGACAGCCCATGATGCGGGCCGTATGGGAATGCGTTGTCGGACCAGGTATGACTGAGATGGGAGGTGGAGATGGCAATACCCTCCCATGGCTATTCACACGGCTCCATGTCGTTGTGGTGACCTGAGGTTACCAGATTCATTAATGCTGGTAAAACTGCCAGCCGCAAGTCGGGTGGAGAAGACCTTTTAAATCAGACACGCAGTTTATAAGAATGATCACGGTTGCGTTGTCATCTCATGGCCTGGCACTGCGATGAATGTCACTTCAGTGACAAGGGTGACAAAGGGCACCTTATCCTTCATGATGGCTGTTCAAATTGTAAGGCGTGTGTTGAGAAGCATACCCATTTTGAATGTTTCCGAGATAAAAGCTATTTATCCCAAATTATCATATACACCTTTTAAGATCACCATGTGATAAAATCCTCGACGGCTGATAAATGCAATCATATCCCACATTTATATGTATAGGAAACGATTGTTTTAAAAAAAGTTGTAATGTGACTAGTATTTAAACTAGTATTTCTGACATCGGGCGCGGTTAAAACGCTATCGCATCCCATCACAGCCCACTCGAATGAGGTCAATGGGGACACCAAAATCACGACTGATGAAACCGGGTGTTGCCAGCCGAATGGTGGAGCTTGTTTCAAAAGAAATGCTTCAGATTTGCATGGGGTTTTGAAACGAAATAGCCATCCTGAGCATCGTTCGGTGCAGTTCTCTTCCCTCCCTTCTTAAGACCAAAACCCTCTAATTTCTGAGCAACACGCCCGCGAAAATGTGCAGGCCATTTCAGGGAGACTATTTTAAGGTCACTCAGGCATGTGTGACGTCATAATACCGTCATTCAAATCCTGCCATTCCATCAGCCATGCGGCGATCAATGCCAAGAAATATGTAATTGTGGAGTCGTTCATGTCTGGCGTTCGAGGATACGATGTCCAGACATAGCGGCGAGCAAAAGGCTCTCAATCAGTGCTGTGCAAGGTACGACGACGCTGTCAAACAATGTCGCGTTGGGAGCATATTTACTAAAGAGAGAAACCGTTCCGTCTTAAGCAGTCTTTTCCACTTAAAGCATACCAGTAGCTATTAATGAGACAATGTCATCACACATGATGTTCACTTTAAGATCTTGAAATATGAAATATTCCCTTTGATGGGCTCCGGAATCGAAACTGTTGCAATACTCACGCATTGTTTCCCACTCATTTGAAGACTACTTTAATGATCGGAGGTCGCCAGATTCTGGCACAGTTTTAGAACACGTATGATGCGAGTCGGATAGTGCCGAGTTTTTTAACTGGGCCTGCAGCTTCTAAGGACAGTGATGGCTGCCATGTGCTACATGCAATCCGTTTATCGTTTTGTGTTTTTGTTTTTTACAACAATGTTTATTCCGACAACTGTGCGTTCATGCGGTCATTTTTTAGGCGATAGGCACCTTCCATGCGTTCTTCGTCCGGAGAGCTTTCTTAAATTGCAAGCATGGCAGACGGGCAGGTATGACAGCTCAGACTTAGCACGCGATCACTGCCTGACGAGGACTTCTGAGGATACCCTTCATAAAAAACGTCTGCGCACAGCTCCGGTAAACTTTACATTATCCCCCTAAGTGACGCCATCTTTTGTTGGGATGTCAACGTGGTGACCCCGGGACAGGCTGACCGCCGGTTAAGTCGCAAGGTGCCTATCGAATAAGAAGTTTCTAATGGTGTATCTTTGAGCGTCATCGAAATCTGTCTGGTAATGTCAATTGCCACCCATTTTTACCGACTCGAATGGAGGCTTTCATGTTGATATAAAGTATCTTGACTTATAACATATGATGAAATGATAACTTGTAACCCAATTGGTAAAAGTATGGAGAGTATTCGTCCCACTTTCCGATTTTTGAGTCGGCCGTTTAGACAGCAGTGAACTTCTGTAATGCATTGATTCCGCTGAAGGGCATTATTACGCATGTGAGCCATCAATGGCGCAGTTCCGCACGAATCTGGGGTCAGCTGTCGAAAGCTGAAACTACTTGCATCACGTGTGGGCAAGGATAGGGGAGGTGGGGGTAGTAGCCAGCTGTGTTGCGTATTTATCGGTCTGGTGGATCATTGTTACTGGAATTCGTGAAGAATTGTGTTCTGACTTCAATCTCCAGGTAATTACAATCGTGATTTCTTGATGGAGCGGAGCATAACAAGCGACATGTTTGGATGTATTGTAGTGCCATATGGATTTCTTTAGGGACAAGCTTCAGTTCATTTAAGTGTTTATGCATATGTAATCTTCAGTTTATATTATGACTGGAATTCAGTGCATCTAAGGAGTAGAGGATATAATGTAAATGCCCTCACTGGAATAAACTAGTATGCAAACCACAGCAAATGTACAAGCAAGATGTTTTTGGGTAGCCAAAATCCTGCCCAAGTAGGACAGTAAACTGACTCAGCGGGGGTATATTTTTGTATGCCTGTTTGCCTCAAAACCTCATTAACCATCAATTATTTTCATTGATCTTACCAGTTTTATGTTGGAATACTCAATGCTGCCCATGAAAGTCAAATTAAATCATTCTGCCCCAAAGTTTTGATAAGCTCTCTAAGTTGGAATTTGTGTCCTTCCTCTGCCTTATCAAGATCCTTTCAAAATCTGCCATGGTTGGTGGACTGGGGAGCAGGCAACTTGGTGTCAACGTAGTTGTGGGCAGATGTCATATATTCCTGATTGCAAGTGCTGTGTCCATTATTACTGTTTCAAATTCTGCAGAATGCCATTAAGTTATGAAATTATTATTTACAGCTTGAATATGTACTTGTTTCAGGTTTTTAGAACATTCCTAGATATGGGTGGAAAGAAGCAGCCTCGTACCAAAAATAACACACAGGTAAGATCTTCATGGTCTGCATGCTCAGTCTTTGTAGCTGGGCATGCACTAACTCAGCTAGACATGAATAGATATATTAATTTTGATTGCAAGTTGTGAATTTTGGCATGGTAAAATGTGTTGCATCATGTTTTGAGTCAGTCATAATATGCATTCAATGTGTGAAATTTAATGCATGTGTTTTGAACTTATGCCAATTTAGGCATGTTGGAATATGTTGAATGTTGTTGCTGAATGATGTTTTTAATTGGTCACAATATATGCTGAATGTATGTAATTCCAAGCATGGCTGATCTGATTGCTTCTTGGATTGCAAAGGATGTTCGTCCACACATCCACGTTCATTTGAATTCTTGCATGTATGTGTTGCATTTCTCCTCATGCCTGTTTTGATGAAGAGAGCTTAAGTCATATTTGTTGGTTTGGCAAAGGATTCTATGCTATTACCCACAACCAATTAGAAGAAATCATATGGTGGCTGATGCATGCCATGATGAAATTCTCCTCTGTCTGTCTTGCTGTTACAACAACTGAAAATGGCAAAATGGATATTCTGTCAGGTCCACTTGCTTTTTGGTTTATTGGTAGAAGTGTGATTTTAGTAAATATTAGCTGTGGTTCTTTTTTAATGTGTTTTGTATACTCTGTTTATTTATTAAAAAAGAATTGGACACATAGTGTGGTGCACCCTTTTACCTGCACATGCCCAGGGGGAAGTTCACTTCTCCTGATGGCTTTTTGAACACAGGTAAGAAACAAATGCTTGCAACAACACTAAACTTGCAGTACCTTTTCATCCATCAATTTGGCATCAAATTTTGGCAAATTTTAAGCTTTGATCTACCAAAGTCAGTGGCCTAGATCAGGTGGAAGAGGTCAGCATTTAAAAACTTTGACCATATGTAACTTTTTTTGGATCATTTTCCATTGTTCAAACTTGTTACAGCAATAAAACATGACAGCACCTACAGCTCATAGCTTTCAGATTTTTTTCTGAAATGTGAGGTCAGTGACCTGAAGTCAGGTCATGTGAATATTTGCTATTTTCATCAATAATGGAAATTTGTGTACATTCTTGTGTGGTTTCATTGTTGGTACATGGTAAAAGAGTGTTAACATATATGCACAACCATAACATGACCACAGACAACATGACCTTGGTCCAGGTGATGACCTACCTCTATAGGTACCTTCTGCAAAACACATGCTAAGCTCAAAATAGGCAGACTGTTAAGGTAGTTTTGGATGCAGAATTTGAATGCTCTACTGCAAACATATTTTGATGTTGTTCTTATGCATCATGAGGTCATAATGGGTCATGTGAGGGTATGCAGGGTCATGTGAGGTGCTCCAAAGTGAATGACCTATGTTGTTAGTAGTGGAGAGGCTAGATGAACAAGTGTGGTGTGTGTGTAATCTTGTCTATATTGTGTTTGTGAACCTGATGGCATATAATTTCCTATACCTACATACCTGTTCTCAGTGTGTTTCAAATACAATTCCAAGCCTTGAATGGGCTATGTATAACATAGACAATAGCTGCGTGTTCTTGGGGACCTGTAGATTATGATACACTATTTTTGACCACAGAAGGGCATTGTGCCAGTCACATGGACCCAGTTACCGCTTGATTTTTTCATTTGAATATATGTCAATGATATAATGTTAAGGAAAGCAGGTGGTATGTTACCCAGTGTTGATAAGCTTGACCCAAATCAACCGCAGATGACCTCGTGGTTGGCCCAGAATGGTATCTTATGTCTGGATTATTTTTGTCTTGCAGCTACATCTAACAAAATAAACTTAGTCAGAAGCACATCATGAAAAAGTATCATTCTTGTAGGCTACTGGTGAACCTATTTTGAATGGTGACCTAATCTGACCTGACCAAAGTGGGGGAACTGAAATGGTTGAACTGCGCTGGACACAGTGTTACCGTTATTTCCGTGCTCTCAGTACCCGTCTTGACATGTTAACATAGGTTTTAGCTGTATGTAGGAACGACCGTTTTTTTACCTTTGGTGACCTTTGGTGGCCTCCCAACTGACCTAAGATAAAAATTTGACGTGCATTCTTGGTGATTAGACGAGACTTTGACAACGGTATCCTTGTTTTTCTCATACGGCGTCTAGAAGTTGGAGGTCCCGGGGAAAAGCCGACTCCCCGGCCGGGCGCGGTTGTCTCAGACCCCGGCCGGGTGTGGGTTAATAGGACACCAGAAACTGAATTGGCCGTAGTAGCTCTTAAAAAACATGGTGCAATCAGAATTAGAATCTTGACTCCCTATATGGGAGGTGTAGACACGAACCACTTAAATATTATACCCCCTCCAAGTCATATATTGTTAATGAGCAGAGGGCCGGGGATTATAAAAGTTAAATCACTGTAAGACATGTCACATCGCTTCTGTGATGTCTTTTATTTGCGTGATGAAACACCCAGTCTGTGTCTGAAGATTAGATATGTGACTTCAGCGTGTACCACCTGCTTTGCTCAACATAGAATGCTAGTTCAATGTTCAATTTCCGACAGTTATACGCATGTGCTAAAAGCCTACAACCCTCACACAATCTGCTGTTCATTCACAGCCTTCAAGCAGCGACAGGCATGCCCAGCGCCTGGGAACTGACCAGCTGATTGGGTTCAGTGCACTCAGTGACCTGGGCTATGTGCCCGCACCAGTGGGTGGGGCACAGGATGAGGGCAGTAGTGGAGCTGTCTCCGGCCAGATGCGTGCAGTGCTGAAGAAGATG
Organism: Pollicipes pollicipes; assembly: GCF_011947565.3. Taxonomy (NCBI): domain Eukaryota; kingdom Metazoa; phylum Arthropoda; class Thecostraca; order Pollicipedomorpha; family Pollicipedidae; genus Pollicipes; species Pollicipes pollicipes. The sequence goes on from NW_023596576.1 coordinate 56,634,547, forward strand.
GCGAAAAAAGATGCGACCACGAAGTCAAAGGTACTGCGCTTACGTCCTGTATCGCAGTGAGATGCCAATCAATAATTTGTGTGCTGCTTTGGAAGATAATTTTCAACTATTGTTTGCTGAAAATGTTGTGTTTTTTAAACGTCTCCATATTTATGTTTTAAGTCGGGCATTCAATTTGTTTACAAAGCTGGTTGGAGGAAGACCATGTGTTCCAACCTTAATAACACCATGTCCATGACACCCCACAAACATGTGTCTTCCGCAGGCCACACAAGAGTTTACTGAGCTCTGTGACAGTCACAGCCTTGACGACGTCAAGCTGGCTCTGCCATTCTGGCCCAGGCTGTACCGCAAGCTGGCGACAGACGTTGACAAGTAAGCCCACGCAGCAGACTGGCAGCAGTATTACGGTGTGTCGTCAGCTGCTTAACTTGCCCAGTGACAGCAGCACCTGCACACGGCATGGGAACGTGCTCAGTGACAGCAACAATTGCACACGACATGGGAACGTTCGGTCATAAGCGAGCGTATTTGAACTGCGATCGCACCACAGTTCATGACCCTAGCTCGAGCGGTGGGCACGTGCCCGCAGGCTCGCTCCACCCCGTGGGATGTACGCAGTAGTGGCACCAGGCGCATGTAGGGGGCTGGCCCGCGGCTTGAGCGGAGCGGTGAGCACGTGCCCGCAGGCTCGCTCCACCCCGCGGGGTGTACGCTGTAGTCGCACCAGGTGCATGTTGGGGGCCGGTCTGCGACCTGAGCGGAGCGGTGAGCACGTGCCCGCAGACTCGCTTCGCCCCGTGGGATGTACGCAGTAGTGGCACCAGGCGTATGTTGGGGGCCGGCCCGCGGCCTGAGCAGAGCGATGAGCACGTGCTCACAGGATCACTCCGCCCCGTGGGGTGTACGCTGTAGTGGCACCAGGCGTATGTTGGGGGCCGGCCCGCGGCCTGAGCGGAACGGTGAGCACGTGCTCACAGGCTCACTCCGCCCCGTGGGGTGTACGCTGTAGTGGCACCAGGCGTATGTTGGGGGCCGGCCCGCGGCCTGAGTAGAGCGGTGAGCTCGTGGAAGACGGTCTGCGGCCGTGGCTGGGCGAGGCATAGTACCGAACGGTGACTAGTTGCCTATGTCCGCGGAAGCACAGCTCAGTATGGCCGCTATGCCGCGTGATGGACCTGTCTCCAAATATACGCTCCGTAGTGCAGAGCATGGGCCGTGCACTCTGCGCGTGGGAAACGTCGACCTCACGTGGCGAAGGCCAACAGGTGAAATGTTTAAGTCGCTGGAAGAGAACGTGAAGGGAACGTGGTCCCTTAACATGAGAATGCCGCAAGTACAGCTGTGATGTCCGAGCTCAAGAGCATCCATTGTCATTGAAATGTCTTTCGAAGAACTATTGCAAGGCCCCATGACTATGGCATAAAAGTGAGCGGATCTTTTGTCCATTTGAAAACAAGATCGGGAAGCTAGGAATCGATATTTTGAATCGAGATGAGCAAACTGAACGTTTTCAAAAGAGCGTCGGAGCAGGCCAGCGCCGTACTGCGGCTCCGGAGGACCAGGCTGACGGGCTGGAGCGACTCAGTCGCGCGACATGTTAGCCCTTTGGAGCGATCGCATAGGCAACCGCAGACAGGGAAACCGCTGACGCTCTGGCGGGCACCTCCATCCCCGAGAACTTTCCCGACGGGCAAGAATGTTATAAGGGCTGCCTACTTAGTCATTCGTCAGCCTCGGAATGAGAACACAGTCATATGTTTCAACACCAAAACACTCAGGAACGCCCGTTATGAAGATTGGTCGGATTGTTTCTGAGAAGGTCGGACATAAAGAGTGGACTGTATGTTAATCAGTCTCTCACAGCCCCCAAGAGACCAATTTCAGACAAATTGTCTCCGCTGAAAATTCATAAGCGTATCGGGCCGCCGCTCGCGAGAGACGCATCCCGCGTGCCAGCTGCACTCAGAGGGAGCCGCTCGTCGCTCGAGTGTCCTCGCGGCGACAGTTTGACGGCTCCCCGCTGTAGCGCTGCGGCGCCGGCTGGGCTGCCGGCTAATGGGCCGTCCGTGCCGTGGTTGTGAACGACCGCTGCATGACATGGTTTCCAGTGGTACAACGCGTGTCTTTACGTTTTTCGGCCAGTTAGGCCGGTTACTGGTACCGAATTTTCGATTGATGCTTGAGTCAGCACTGTGCGCCTCAACTCCAGCTGATGCCTTTAATAAGTGGTGGTGCTTCAAAAGTGCGGATAAAAAAGCAGATGAGCTGACGCCGTGGGAGCAAAACTGCGTACTGGTATCCGTCATTGCATTAATTCAACATTAAGCATCACTATACCTGATGTAGTTCTGACTGTGTCATGCTGCTTGGCCTCCGATAAAAAAGTTGAGCCCATGTGTGTGGCTAGACCGTGATAATAACATAAAAGATTGACATGACAGCGACTCGTTCCAGATCATCAGGCTATGAGTGGTTGCATGCCCATGTGAACAAGCACAATGTTAGCAGACGCTTAACACGCGCTCGGGGGTCAGTTCCCCCCCCCCCCCCAAAGGTTTTCTGGAGTGGTTTCCGAACGGCGCGGCACAGCCGCGCCAACTTTGGCATGGCTGCAGACAATTGAATAGTGGATCATGTGGTGTAAAATATTTAGATATACCTTGTAAGGTCGCTAACCTACGGCAGGTCAAAGTCAGACCATAGATTCAGTGGAGACAATTTAACTTGATGCAACAACGGAATGTTAGAGAAAGCCATAGCTCTCTGCTATAGTTTCTTAAGCAACACGACAATGGCATGAACAAATGTCTTAAACGCATGGTCACGTATGAAGGTCAGACGAAGGTCAAAGCCAGCATGTTTTATTGCTCTAGAGCTTGCTGTATGGAGCAGTTTCTGTTGCTATTTTGATTTTTTACATTGTTTGACCGAATTGGACCCCAAGGTCATGACCTAGGAACCTGATCTTCTTGCAGAAGTGAATTGACACACAGGACATTACATCCTGCCAATTTGGTGTATCTAGCTTGCTTAGTCTCTGAGATCTAGATGGTGAACTTGATCCCCACCCGAGCAAAGAATATTCAACCGACCATCCGGGCGCGTGTTGATGAAATGCATAAGCAGCTGATCACCTTAACTTTCTGTTTTCATTGCGCACCGATAAAAATCTTCTTATCTTATCTTATCTTATCTTAGAGTCCTCTTATCATGCTGTGTACCAGCCTGTGTACCGCACCGTTCCTGTACCTGTTCATGGTACTGTTCGTGTATGCCGATGTGCTGCATGCGTATGCCGATATGCCGATGTGCTGCCCCCGCCCGGCCGCGCGCCGCTGACCGCCGACGTTTCCAGCCGCGTCCGCGAGATGTCGCACGTGGCGCTGCAGCGGCTGCTGCTGCGCGTGCGCAAGGCGGCCACGCCACACATGGCCGAGCTGGTGCCGGTCTGGCTGTGCTCACAGAACGACCCGTACCCGCCGGCGGCCACGGCCGCGCGCCGCGCCTTCCAGGTGCGTGCTGGTGCCGCGACCGGGCTGGGTCCGTGGCGGGTGGGTGTGGGTACTGAGGGTCACCTCCGTGCCTAAGTCACCACTGGGCCTTCCAGGTGCGTGCTGGTGCCGCGGCCGGGTCGGGTCCGCGGCAGATGAGGGTGGGTGCTGGGGGTCACCTCCGCGCTTGAGCCATTGCGTCACGCCAGCGCCTCTGCTAACTGCTGGCATGTGAACTAAGAGCGCTCTCACTGGCCCCGGCCCTCAGCATCAGCTCTGTAGCAGTTCCTGCGTAATGGTGAAGACAATAGCCGGGTTATCGCCTCGCTCACGGAGACTCTGAGGTCTGCGGCTTGCGATTTGCTATGCGGACTTTTGTGTTTCAGAATGTGTTTTCTGTACCTGAGAAACAATCTGGTGCTGTGAAGTTCTGCTACTCAAGCGTCCTAGCATACGTTAAGGAGGGTCTGTATGACCAGACGCCCCAGACATACTCAGATCCCAGGTGGGTGATGTGGAATGTTTGAATAAAAGCGCAGCGACGCAGAGCATGCAGTCTGCGAATTTGAACGCGTCTCGCGCTGTCCGGGTGTTTTACGTGAGCATGAACAGAAACGCGAATGTGCGATAGCTTGTCTGTCCACGGGCTGCTGGACCTAATGCGGTCCAGGGCCAGGATGTACACGCTGGAGTCCTTACGATGGCATTGTCTCCGACTTGTTTGGGAGACAGCATGTCGGGGGAGATGAGCCAGGGACCGCCCTCTGCCGACATCATCCCCACCAGTATCCTCCAGTTTCACACGTGGAGGCGAGGCAAATGACGCCCCCTCCGGGTGGTCTGCCCCCATAGTGTGATGTCGGTGGATGAGCCGGAGGCGCGGTTTGTCCGCCCACTGACCGACTGGTCTACCCCCCAGTGTGATGTCGGTGGATGAGTTGGAGGCGCGGTTTGTCCGCCCACTGACCGACTGGTCTACCCCCCAGTGTGATGTCGGTGAATGAGTTGGAGGCGCGGTTTGTCCGCCCACTGACCGACTGGTCTACCCCCCAGTGTGATGTCGGTGAATGAGTTGGAGGCGCGGTTTGTCCGCCCACTGACCGACTGGTCTACCCCCCAGTGTGATGTCGGTGAATGAGTTGGAGGCGCGGTTTGTCCGCCCACTGACCGACTGGTCTACCCCCCAGTGTGATGTCGGTGAATGAGTTGGAGGCGCGGTTTGTCCGTCTGCTGACCGACTGGTCTACCCCCCAGTGTGATGTCGGTGAATGAGTTGGAGGCGCGGTTTGTCCGCCCACTGACCGACTGGTCTACCCCCCAGTGTGATGTCGGTGAATGAGTTGGAGGCGCGGTTTGTCCGCCCACTGACCGACTGGTCTACCCCCCAGTGTGATGTCGGTGGATGAGTTGGAGGCGCGGTTTGTCCGCCCACTGACCGACTGGTCTACCCCCCAGTGTGATGTCGGTGAATGAGTTGGAGGCGCGGTTTGTCCGCCCACTGACCGACTGGTCTACCCCCCAGTGTGATGTCGGTGAATGAGTTGGAGGCGCGGTTTGTCCGCCCACTGACCGACTGGTCTACCCCCCAGTGTGATGTCGGTGAATGAGTTGGAGGCGCGGTTTGTCCGCCCACTGACCGACTGGTCTACTCCCCACAGTGTGATGTCGGTAGATGAGCTGGAGGCGCGGTTTGTCCGCCTGCTGACCGGCTGTCTCTCGGGACTACGCGAGCTGCTGGAGCTCCTCCCTGAGGACCCCGAGGACGCCAGGGGAGCCTCGTCTGACCAGCCTCTCGCCGACATTGTCACGCACAACAAGTTCGTCAAGCTAGCCAAGCACAGCCACCCGCAGGTGAGGAGGCCAACATGGCTCGCTCGTCGTCTCTGCCTGCCGCACGGTGGCAATATTTGGCCACGTAGATGACAAGGATGTCGATGTTTTTCATACTGTTGTGCCCCCGGCCCGGGCTCAGCGCTTGGACTGCTTCTTTGCCGCGCTCAGGGTTGGCTTGTCAGCATTGGGCCGGCTGGCAGTCAACCTGGGATCTAGGTGCTTCTGGCCTGGCAAATGTTGCGAGCGGGTCATAATGTCAGGGTTCGGGGTCAAAGGGCAACAGGCAAAGAGCAGCCGCCGCCCCGCCAGCGGAGCCTCGCACGGCCGGCGGCGGCCGGGGAGCCAGCAGTCCGATAGCATGAATTTATGTTGACACCCGGGACATCCAGCTGGATGGATGTCGGGCCTCCGGTCGGCCGGGTCCGTGGCGGCGTCTCACCCGTGCCGCCCGTGCAGGTGCGCCGCTGGTGGTTCTGCCTGGTGTCGCGCTTCTGCGCCCGTCGGCCCGGTCTGGTGGCGGCCGCCGGAGCCCGGCTGGCGCCCGCCGCGCTGCACGCGCTGAATGAGCGTGACCCGGCCGTGCTGACGGACACGTGGGACGCGGCCATCTGCCTCGTCACTACCGTGCCGGTGCGCCTCCCCCCCCCCCCCTCCCTCCCACTTTCGCCCTAACCGGTGGGCGCCCCCCCCCCCCCCCCTCCCGAGTCGCAGCCAGTGGGAGTGTCGCATCAATCGTTCTGGATTGAGAGATCCAGTTGTCTCGTTGGGCATTGGTGTTCTTTTCTTTTGTCGGGTTTGGGGAGATAGTGACGCAAAAAGACGGGAAGCAGGGCGTAGCCACAAGTTTGGTTTCAGATGAGTTTTGTTGCGCACGGGTTGTCCTCGTATGATTCAACTGCGTCGTTGCGTCACTTGCGCCTGGTCCACCACCTGCCTGTGTATTATGGGTGCACGCTGCAATCGTACGAGCAGAAACCACTGTTGCCCCGCGTTTGCCGGTCCCACCACCGCTCGCGTGCCTCCGTGCGTGCGCCTGAGTCCGCACGGGGTGCTCCCGCAGGACTGCTGGAGCCTGGTGAACGTGCGGAAGGCGGTGCTGCCGCAGCTGTGGACGGTGCTGCGGGAGGGCGGCCGGGGCTGCGCCGTCACCCTTCACCCACTCATGATCGTGCTGCTCTCGAGGCTGCCGCAGGACGCGGCCGGTGATCCGGACGAGCTCCACCGGCTCTTCCTCTCCAGCATGTACCAGGGGTGAGGTGACCCACAGCCCCACCCGTCCCCAAGCCTCGATGGATGACGTGAGATAAGCACGCGGCTCGGCTGGCGGGAAAACACGACCGCTGCTCGGCTGCTACCCTCTGGACGGAACGGCTTTGGCAAAATGGCGTGCGCGCGATGCCTTTGGGGGTCGATGTACCACAAATAGCATGCAGGTGTGCAGCAAAGCCAGAGTCGAAGCTCGCTAAGCACAAGTGGTCTTTATTACGCAGCGTTGGCCAAGCCAGCCTGACTCTCGCATTGCTTATGAATCCACAGTTCAACTGATCCATACTTCTGCACGCGTTATTCATCGTTGTGTGTTTCACGCGTCTTGGATTCGGCTTACTTTTGCTCTCTGCGCCCACGATCGAACACGGTGCGGCGGCCTACCGACTCTCCTAGCAAGGGCACGGCCTGAGCCGCTGCAGGGTGTGACGGGGAAGTCTTGGCACTCGATTAAAAATACGATGGGCGAGCGACGCAGCTCGCGGGCCTGCCAGGCTCCTCTGCGGGCCGCTGCTGGAGTAGTGTCACGTCTTGCGAAGACCGGTCGGGTCGGTAACGGACCACACGGCTCAGACGAACCAAAGCCTGAGCGCGCCCGCTGGGCCCGGGCGGGATGCGCTCCGGCGGAGGACGTCCATATGCTGGACGCTGGCGGTATCTGCGTCGGGTGGACCGTGGCGCGACTGAACTGGTCCTCGCCGCGGATGTGTCGTGGTCTGGCGGAGTTAGCCGCTACCCCTGATGAGCTGCCGCGTGACCGGTGTGACCCCCCTCGCCAGACTGAGTGCCGACCGCGTGACCCAGAGCGCCCGCGAGGTGTCCGTTATTGTGCGCTCGCTGCTGGAGTGCGCCCTGTACCTGCTTCGCCAGGGCTGTTCGGAGCCCGTCGTCGCCGTCATTGTCGATCAGGTGAGCTGTGCTGGTCTGCCACCAGGTGGCAGTGACATTGCTGCATCACGGTTCGTCATTGTTATTCGTGCAGTGGAGGCATCTGATACAAGTTTTACAGAAGGGTTTAGGCAAGGTATTAGTACCACGAGTGGGATAATTGTTCGGACCACCGTCCCCATCTGGTGCGTCAGTATGTACGTTGCACACACAACGTCTCGGTCCGTTGATCCATCGGCTATCGTGTACGCTGTGCCGAAACGTCGCATGCATAATAACACCAGGCGGAGACGTAATCTCGGGCAATTATTCCTTTCGTTACATCGGTTCTGCGCAAATGTGTCAGCTGCTTTGTTATGGAATTTGTGCTGGGATGCGTCCATCCATCTCAGCGATTCGCTGATATATTGTTCTTGTAGGCTACGGACTTACACTGCGTGGCATTGATCTTTGGAAAACTTGAGATACAGTCCATGTGGGCTACGGTTTTGTCCTGCGTGATTTTGTTTCCAGGTGATATAGATTACCTGCCAAAACTATACCGCTAGCATTATGTTTAATAATCGTTATGCGACATAACAACAACAATAGAGCATTATGCCACTTCATCCAGTGGCATCCTTTCGCTCCGCAACTCACTGAACGCAACGGCCACTCGTGTATTGCCTGCCAATCGCGTTTACCACCATGAACTTTCCTGCTTACAATTTCCACGATTCTCAGTCGCTCTGCTTTACCGCCGTACGTCGTCTGTGGTGTTACCCGGCGCGACTCTTTAACTAAGCTGTGACTTCCTACCGTCCCACGCGGCTGTGACCCGGCCTCGTCGTGCCCTGTCCGCTGACGCGAGTCCCGTCCCACAGCTGTGCGCCGTCACCAGTGACGTCATCGCCGGCGAGCTGCGCGCCGTGTCTGGCCTCGTGCTGCCGCCGCTGTCCGCCGGCCTCAACCAGCTGTACAGTCTGGCGGCGGACGGTGCGGGCGCCGCCGCCGCCGCCGCCGACGCTCAGCGTCGGTACTGGGCCGCGCTGGAGCGGGCGCTGCTGCGCGAGCACCTGGCGGCGCCGGACCGCTGCGCCGCCGCCGTCGACCTGCTGCTGGCGGCGGCGAGCGGCGCCGCCGAGCCAGCCGCCGACGGGCGCGCGCGGGTGACGTTCTCCGACGCGCCGCCGGCGGAGCGGCCGCCGCCGGCGCCGGCTCGGCCATCGCCGCTGGCACGCACCGCCGGCTCGCCGCTGCAGGAGTGCGCGGCGCGCGCCGGCCAGCGGCTGATGGACGCGGTGCGCGCGGCCGCGGCCAGCGCCACCGAGCGTCGCCAGCTGGCGCGTCTGCTGGTGGGCGTGCCGGGCGTGGCCGAGCGGGTGGCGCGGCCGCCGGGCGGCGGCGAGCCCGGCCCGGCCCTCTACCGCGACCTGGTGCGGCCGGAGCTGGAGGCGGGCCGCAGCGAGCTGCCCGTGCAGCTGCTCGCCACCGTGTACCGGCTCTGCAGCCGCCAGGAGCGCAGCCAGCTGGCGCTGGACGTGACGCGGGTACGGCGGCCGGGGGAAGCACGCGCGCTGGTCGGCCTTGGTTGCCAGCGGGCGCGGCTGTGTGCGGCGTGGTGGCGGCCAGGTCGTTGACCATCAGTTATCATGAGCGTGTTTCGCGGCGTGCATGATGCAGCTGGCACTATGTACACTGCGACCTGCATGATGCGGCCTGTGACCTGCATGATGCGGCCTGGTCGACCAGGTCGTGCACGATGCAGCAGCGTGCATAATGAGTGCCGAGTTTAGGAGGCAGGTTGTTTTAAAGCTGCTTGACTGGGGGCGAGACATCAACCATCGCTTATAAGCCCATTCAGATAGACCTAGCAAATGTTTTCCCCCGTTGATGAGTTGTGTAGTATATCAGCGTGACGTGTGTGCCTGATCACCATCGCCACTCGGGGTGCGTCTGTAGCACAGACGGGGTACAGGCTGTGTACCTGGATCGCCAGCCCCGCGCGGCAGCGAGCTGACGCGCCGACCTGCCCGCCGCCGGCAGGAGGGTCACATGTCCATGGTGCTGGAGCTGCTGCGTCTGATGGAGCGGTCAGGCCCGGCCGTCGACCCTGAGCTGGCCAGCTGGGCCGTGTCCGACCAGCTGCACGCGGCAGTCCTGGCCGCCGTCACCGCCACTAGCGACCCTGGCGGCGATCAGTGGCAACACACGCTTCAGGCCATTCCGCTGCTGTTGAAGGATCACGGCAAGAGTGGCCCTACAGGTGCGTTAGGACGCAGCTAGTGTCGTTTCCTTCATAGAGTCAGAACATGGGAGTTTTCTCCTCCAAGAATCCTCTAAGCTCTTGCATTCTCACAGGACTTCATTTTCGTTTTCTGCCAATCTGCACGTTCGTTGACAAGTCCGATATGCGTCGTGGCGGCCTCTTTGTGTCACACTTGGTGATTTGTTGTTACCGTTGCCTATTGTTTCTCTTAGTGTCATGTGATATTTGTATGTAGACTTCGCTCGCCTGAGCGTTCCCTGGGAGCGGGGCTAGAGAGTGTCGTCCCCTCCCTCGGCAGCCTCGGACCCGGCCGCCAGTCTGCTCACCGCCGTCACGGAGCGGCTGCAGACGGAGGGCGCCGCCGGCAGCTGGCGGTTCGAGCAGCTGGCCGCCCTGCTGGCGCCCGGCTGCCGCTGCTCGGCGTCCCTGCTGCGCGCGCACGCTGCTGGTCTGGCCGCCGCCGGCTCGGTGGCGGCGCTGGGCGCGCTGCAGGCGCGGCTGGCCGTGCTGGAGCCGGCTACCGATGCCGTGCTGGCCTCCCAGCTGCGCTCCGCGCTGGCCGGCGCGGGCGCTGAGCCGCAGCAGCGCCGGCTGCGCGCGGTCACGCTGGGCTGGGCGCGGCTGCTGGGCGACGCTCGCTTCTGCCCTCTGCTGGCCGACCTGCTGCCGGATGGCTGGGCGGCGGACGCGCGGCGCCCGGCGGCGCAGCTGCACCTGCTGCTCCAGCGGCGTGTCAGCCTGCGACCGCCGCCGGCCGCGACCCTGGCACCGGCTGGCGAGCGGCCGGCCGGCCTGCCCGCCCACCTGCGCTGCCTGCTGCTGGAGCTGGCCGCCCTCTGGCCGGACGCCGAGCCGGCGGCGGCGGCGGCGGCGGCGGCAGCGCAATACCTGCCCGACCTGCTGGCCGCCCACGTGACCGAGGCTGGCGCCGCCCGCCTGGCCGGCGGCCCCACCGACGACGCCGACGACCTGGAGACGGCCGAGAGTCAGCTGGCGCAGCTGGTGACGTCGCTGTCGACTGAGCAGCGGGAGGCGCTGCTGCAGGCGGTCACTGACCGGTCAGTCCCGCCCCCGGCAACCGCGGCCGTACGAGGTGGCGGCCTCGCGTGGTGGCGGCAGAAACTGTGGCCCATGATGACAGTGATCCCAGCGATGCGCGCGCATTACTCACAGCGACGCGTTTCTTATTCCCATTCTACCGGTGCGACGGTCGTGTTACTGCTGAAACTTTGCGCAGTAAAGTTTCAGCAGTAACATGACAGTTTCTGAAACGCAGTAGTGCTGCGGCTATGCAGCATTCATTTTCCCGTGCCATGTACGCGTGTTCTTGTGTTCTTCAATGAGCCATGTCGCCGGGTCAGTGTCCGACCTGTGGCGCCCCTGCCTGACGGTGTGTCGCCTCTGCCGGCCACAGGGCGCTGTCCGGCGCGGATGGCGTCGACGCGGACGCCCTGGCGCTGCTGCTGCGACTGTCCGGCGCCGAGCCCGACACGCTGGCCGGCCGCCTGCAGGACAGCGTCGAGCTGATGCTGGTGAGGGCGCTGCGGTCAGCCGCGACGCTGCAGCAGCTGTAGCAGGCTGCGGCGGGGAAACACCGCCGACGCGTTTTCCTGTATACGAAACGTGATCTGGTCATAGTGTGATGCATATGTACGCAATGAATCCACCTGTGCGAATGAATGCTGTCCGTGTAATGCCACTTTCCGTCGCATTCAACTGGCGCTGTCGCTGTCTGCTGTCGCTCTCTTGCTCAGGATAAGGTGGGCAGCGAGCGTAGCGAGGATGGAAGTCGTATGTCCGCGTCGCCGGGTCAGTGGACGGGCGTGCGCCGCCTCTGCTGACCGCCCCGCCTCTGCTGTCGATGTGTGTGTTGTGTAACCACCTCGGCTGGCCGGCCGCTGACCGAACGCACCGCGCTGCTCAGCCGTCGGTGCCGCTGCTGCCGGACGCGGCGCTGCTGCGGCTGCTGGAGTCGGCGGCCGGTGACGGGCTGAGCCGGCTGACGCTGGCCGCCGCCACCCTGCGCCAGCTGGCCGCCCGTCACGACGCCGACTGGACAGTGGTGGAGGCCGGCGGCGCGGCGCTGGCGCTGCTGGACGCCGTGGTGCGGGCCCGCGACGACGGCCAGCTTCCCTGCTCGTGGTGAGTGGCGCCCCCCGACGCCGGGGCCGCGCTCTGTTGCTGAACTCTGACCTGTGGCGAGACGCGCCAGATGTTCCGATGCTGATCATTGGTGCTGTTAGGTGCTTCGGCGGGTAGAGAACCAAATACCAACCGAGGTGAACGTCATTGGGGCTGGTATGCTGTTAAGAAATCGCGTAAATTTTTGAACCCTGTTTCTCAGTTTCTGGCCATGCAATGCCACGCATGCTTAGCAGCTCGAGTATATTATTTTTGTACATATTTTAGTGTGCAGAAGCTAGCAGAACAGCGAACAGAAACCAAGGGAAAATTTCCGGTTGTATGTCGGCCTGTCTGATGTGTCGCTTGTACAATACAGTTTGCCGTGTGATCCGGCATGCCATGTCCACCGTCAGCTGACTGGATCCCCGTGCAGGGAGGAGGCCGACGCCGACTGGACGCGGCTCACCCAGAACGTGTCCGTGCTGCACTTCTTCGATGCGCTGCTGGAGCACTGCGCGTGCCTGCTGGAGTCCACCCACTGGGACCTGCTGCTGCTCTCCGTCTCGTCGTGGGTGGCCGGGCTACAGGTGAGGCCCGCCGGCGGCCAGCGCTTACGCCGGGCGGCCTGAAACGCCTACGGCTGTGGCGGCTATCCTGGCGCCCGTCAACTGGCTGTACTGGCTGTATGTGTACCGATCGAGAAGTATGGTGATAGTTGCTTACTCTTTAAAATATGGGTGTTAGTTGGCACCTGCTATTTGTACCTCTTCTGCTCACTGGTGGGGAGTGACGACACGTGTGGCGCTCTGTCGGCTGCTGCCCGGGGTCGCCGGGAGTGTAGCCACACGCATCACGGGTGGCCTTTGTTGAGCCGCATCAGCTGCCGTGCCGACCTGTGACCTGCGCTGACCTCTGGCCCGCGCTCACCTCTGACCTGTGCTGGCCTCTGACCAGTGCTGACCTCTGCCGCGTGCTGACCTCTGACCCATGCCTTCTTCCGACTCGTGCTGACTTCTACCATGTGTACCTCTGACCCGTGCTGACCTCGGGCCTGTGGCCCTTGCTGACCTCGGATCTCTGATCCATAGTGACCTATGCCCCGTGCTGACCTCCGCCCCGCGCTGACCTACACCTCGTGCTGACCTCTGACCGGCGGTGACCTGGGCCGGCGCAGGAAGGCGCGGACGTGCGCCGCGCGTCGGTGGGCCGGTCCGTGCTGCTGCACGCCCTCTGCCGGACCGCAGAGGCCGTGCGGCGCGCCGTGCTGCACCAGGCCGACCAGAACCGCCAGCTGGTAACCGAGTGGGACGAGCTGTTCTGCCCCGAGTGGCACCGCTCCCTGCTCACCGTGTTCGCGGTCATGGCCGTTGGTGAGTCGAAGGTCGGCTGCTGCCGGGGCACAGCGACGCTTTGTCGGGGCTGTGGGCTCAACTTCCTCGTGTTCAGTAGCGGCGCGCGTGGTTGGTTGCGCTAGCTAGGTGTTGTAGCGATCGAGCTGTTTGGTAATGGGTTGGTAGTATTTCCGTTGTGTGTTTTTTAATCGTTATGATATTTCGTTCTGTGACCGTGCGCGTGCCCTTAGAACAAGATGTGCGTGCCCTAAGAGCACGATGTGTGCGCGCCTTTAGAACACGATGTGCGTGCGCCCTTAGAACGCGATGTGTGCGCTTCGTGTCACCATGTGAACACCAGCCGTGTTGTGTGTTGTCCGCACCGCCTGACGCGTCGATGCCTCCTCGAAGCTCGCCCCAGTGTCTGGCTCAGGGCCCGGTCGGGTGACCTGTGCTGGACGCCTCGGGCACTGACGGGTCGTGTGGCTGACGTTCCAGGCGCGCCGGCGGCCGACGCCAGTCCGCTGTTCTGCGAGACCTTGGCAGCAGTCTGTGGCGCTGTGCTGCACGCGCCTGGCGTTGTGCTGCTGCACCACGCCCTGCCCGCGCGGGTGGATCCCGACCTGGACGAGAGCCACCTGTCGGCCGATTTTATAACATTGCTTTCGTGGTGGCGCCGCCTGCTGACGGCCCCGCGCCGCTGCGTCCAGTTGGTGGCCTGGCGAACCATGCACAGGCGAGTGACGGTCGGTTCACGTGGCAGACCTCGGCTAGCGGTTCTGGTATCCAGCGGCGCACATCGTAGTGATAAATTAAGAATGCCTTGAGGGAGCATATTTATTGCATTTTGCCTTTGGCTCTCTGGGAAAATTATGATGTACGAATTATGCATTTTTCTCTGTCGACGGTGGACTTCGTGGCGCCCTGCAGATCGTGGCGTTTGGTTTGTGTTGCATAGTGGGAACGTTCGCTATATATATTGATAGGAATTATAACTTAATCTGGGCGAAGGCACGCAAAGGATACAATGGCTTATGTTATGTGCCTACTTGTGGTTACGTTGATGGTTTTAATCAGACAGGTCCCACGGCCATTTTGACAAAGCTGGGATGGTCGTCGCAGGTTTTTGTCAAATCTGGCCGAAGCCGAGCAGAGTCGTCCGTACCAGGAGGACGGCAGGGACGACCCCAAGCTGGCCCTGCCGACCCTCTTCAGGCTGATCACGAGCCAGGTAAGGGTCCTGAGCTGGCAGGCCGTGTCCGTGCTGTGAAGTGTGACGAGCTCAGCGTTGCCGCGAGCTCTGTGTGGGGAGGGGCTTCTTGACGTGTGTTTGTGTGGGAGGTTCTGGAGCCGTCGCCGTGCGGCGGGGCGCGGAGGTGACCGGCCGCTGCCGTGGCAGACGGAGCCGCTGGTGTCGGGCCTGCTGTCGGACCTGGCCGCCGGTCAGACCTGCCTGGTGGACCCCAGCCACGAGTCGCACTGTGTGGTGCTGACTCACCTGATGGCCTGGCACCTGGCCATCTCGTACGCCGGACACCTGGACACGGCCCGCAAGGTCATGACGGCCGAGGCGCTCAGGTCAGTCGGTTGGCGGGTCCTGTCGCGGTGGCCAGGCGGTCGCTGCTGAGGTGGTCGCCCTCCTAGCCAAGCACGGCCAGTTTGGAAACCACTGGGGATAGGCGAATGCAGCTGCTCTGACTGTCCCAATAGACTGGATAGTGTTGCTGGTGCTCTGTGTGCATGCCACTTTCACGGAGCGTGGTGTTGCCTTCGTCTGTTGTCATCTCAACACCGGTGCAGACCTGCGGGTGGGCGTGTGTAAGAGGCGTGGTTATCTTGCAGGGAGGATGGTCTCTTGGACAACCTTCTTCAGCAGCTGTTCTCTCTGATGCCCGACTCCCCGGAGGTGCCTGAGTCCTACGCCGACACCCACAAGTCCTACTTTGAGCTGGAGCCGATTTTCGATTTGTCAGGTAAATGCACCAGTCTTGAAAAAATCCGCGTTTTTACAGCCTTTGGACTTTGTGGCGTGGGTTGTCATGTCTTACCGATATATAACACCATTCCATGGCTCACAACTTCGAGGTTTATAGATTCATGCGGTGTCAATAAAAGCGATGTCTCGCACACGCCGCTGGTGGACATGACAACTTGTTTTTTTTACAAACTTAAGGTCAGTTTGAGGACGGCACAGCTGTTGGTAGGTGTTGGTCATCGTATGTATTGCGCTATGTCTCTAGTTGTGTTCATGGCTGATCGGATGGTATGTAGCTACCCAGTCCCTGTGCTCTAAAACCTTAAGGATGAATCCGATGTATTTGATGTTGGTCTCTCTACAATGCGCTATGATGTCTCACGCCTTCAAGCAGCCACATTAATCGCCAATCAGCCCATCCTTTGCGTAGTTTAAGAAAACTTTGCTTCCGTGTTTGCGCGTGCGGTCAACACTGCCTGCGGCCGTGCGCAAAGGTGTAGCGCTTGGTTCATGACCTCTCAGCGTGTCCCGCGTCGGTCGGAGTTTCCAGCCCATTCCGTGGCCTCCCTACGCGCCGTGTCTGTCAGCAGGTCCTGCTTATCCTCAGATCCCCTTTCGGTGACCCACACCCGTCCACAGCGTTGGCCATCTACGTGCGCAGGTCGCGGCTCTGTGACCCCCCCCCCCCCCCCCTCTGCAGGGTCCGGCTCCACCTGTGACCTCCCCATGTCTGCAGGGTCTGGCTCCACCTGTGACCTCCCCTGTCTGCGGGGTCTGGCTCCACCTGTGACCTCCCCCTGTCTGTAGGGTCCTGCTCCGCCTGTGATCTCCCCATGTCTGCAGGGTCCGGCTCCATCTGTGACCTCCCCATGTCTGCAGGGTCCGGCTCGGCCGAGGAGGTGCACCACTGGGCGTGCAGGACGTACGCCGAGCTCCTGCGTCAGCTGCCGGTACTGGCCCGCTCCTGGCGCTCGAGCTGCGAGCGGGCGCTGGCGCTGCGTGTGGAGCGGCTCACGGCTGACCACGTCAGTCCGCTGCTGCTGGCCGAGGAGTTCGGCCGCCTGCAGGCCGCCGACAAGGCCATCGACAATATGACGGTGAGCGGCGGCGGACCCCGGAGGGGACAGCGGACCACTGCCGGCCGGCGGCGGTCGCTGGAGGGGACCACGGACCGCCGCCTTCCGGCGGCGCTCACTGGCGGGGACGGCGGACCGCTGCCGGTCGGCGGCGCTCGCTGGAGGGGACCGCGGACCGCCTCCGGCCGGCGGCGCTCGCTGGAGGGGACAGCGGATCGCTGCCGGCCGGCGGCGTTCACCGGAGGGGTCCAGTAACGATGGCTGATTGGGGTGAGCTGGAAGGCTTTCTTAGCTGGCGTGCGATGCTCGCGGTCCTCTGCGTGCATTGATGTGTCCGGCAGGGTCGGCTTTCTCGGAAGCACACGCAGGTACAGAAGTGGCGGTGTTCGCAGTAGTGTTGTTTTCTTATTTGTGCTATGCAGAACGCGGTGTTGGTCCCCAGTGTCGTTCGCGCTCCTTTTCCCTTGGTGCTGAGGACAAATTGACCAGTGTTGCCATTCCAATGTGTCTCTCTTCCCCCTGTTCCCAAAGAGAGCATCCGCGGGATCATCTCTCGCGTCTCTGCCTGCGCCTCTTTCATCCCCTTATCTCCCGCGGCACCTCTCCGCGCGCCCGTCGCCGCCGCTCGGCGCCTGCCGTGCACCACGCATGAAGCGCCGTCGCTCGGGTCGGCCGGCTGTACGTGCCCCGCCGTGCGGCAGGTGCGGGCGCGCCCCTCCGTGCGCGAGGTGTCGGCCGTGTACGCCATGGAGGAGGTCAGCACCGAGCTAGTGGTCAAGCTGCCGACCGACTACCCGCTCGGCCACGTTGTGGCAGACGCTGCCGGCCGGCGCGTTGGCGTGGCCGCTGGACAGTGGCGCATGTGGATGCTCCAGCTCACCACCTTCCTCACGCACCAGGTGAGTGGCGCGCGGGCCGGGCGTGCCGTGGGGACGGCTGGACTCAGAGGGCGTGCCGTGGGGACGGCTGGACTCAGAGGGCGTGCCGCGGGGACGAGTGGACTCAGAGGGTGTGCCGTGGGGACGGCTGGGCTCAGAGGGCGTGCCGCGGGGACGGGTGGATTCAGAGGGCGTGCCGCGGGGACGGGTAGACTCAGAGGGCGTGCCGCGGGGACGGGTAGACTCAGAGGGCGCGTCGTGGGGACGGGTGGTTTGGGACTGCCTGTGGACAGATGTTTGGAGATTCTGACGATGGGGTGAATCAGTTTGCTCCATTGTCTGTGATGGGATGTGTGAAGGCTGGTATCGTGGGTTACGCTGGGCGGAGCTATGATAGGGTGGCTTGTGATGAACATGTTATGATATAGATAGCCGTTATTTTGAATTTGCTATCATCCGAACTTAAGTTTGATGTTGGCTCTGTGGTAAGCCAGTCTAACTTCATAGTATCACAACTGTGCAAGTGGGTGGATAATCATGATGACCAAGTTGAAACGCTCTGTTGCTGAGGTCTTCTATCACTAGCCACTGCCCACGTGTTGCTCTTCGATTAAGAGCGTCGGAGAGCGGGGTGTGGATGTCCGCGCGTTCCGAGTTGGAACCTGACAGTCGCGCATATCTCTGCTTTGTCTGAACGCGTGTCCTTTCAGAACGGCAGCGTTCTGGACGGTCTACTTCTCTGGAAACAGAACATCGACAAGCGCTTCCAGGGTGTGGAGGAGTGCAACATCTGCTTCTATGTGCTGCACGGCAGCAACTACCAGCTGCCGAAGCTGGCCTGCCGCAACTGCAAGAAACGCTTCCACCCCGCGTGTCTGGTGAGTTGCGCTGGCGAGGACGCGGCTGCGAAGCGGCACCTTCGCGGGGCATTGCGCGGGGTTGCGATGCTTCGTACGCCGTTGTCCAAGGGTGCATCAAACACTGATACACGGGTATGAGGATTTAAGCATTGCATATGCTTGATATGCTCGAGGTGAATATCAAACACTAGCATGCATTCACTTGTGGTGGCTGGTTTATTTTACTTTTTTGCTAATTTGTTGTTCTTGTCATGTTTGCTTCACTTCGCTCTGCACAGAAAGCACGAGAGTTGTGGAATTTGTGTGACATTCGACATCACCACCTTCCCTGTCGTGTGGTACGTTTTGAGGCCGCCAAATTCAGCATACGTTTCTGGTCCTGACGGCGCCAGACGCGTGACAAGGTTACGTGCCTACGCCGCCTTCAGGTCTCACTGAATCGCGTGATCAGGACAGTAGGGAACTTTTGGTCTTGGAGTGGCCAATGTAAGCTGATGACTGTTTTGATGCATTCTCGGCTTCCGAGCATCGCAATGAAATAGAGTCAATGCCACAATGCTGCTTGCGAGCGAACTCTGTATGGAACTACCGTTGGAAGCATATGACACATTCGAAATTAATCCACCTAGTGTAGTAATCTTATATATATGTGTATATATATATATATATATATATATATATATATATATATAGTTAAACCCATATAATACATGGCAAGCCAGATATTGTACTGATATGTATTTGTATATGTGTGTGGTTCGAACACGATGTAGGAGCCGTTTCCGGCTGGCTTACCTAGACCTGGCTGAGTCACGCGGACATATGAGCCTGGACGCTGCAGTGCCTGTGCGTCATTGGCATTAGCGACTACAATATGGATCATGATCCGATGTTATGGATGTGAGGTTGTGGTGCAGTACGGTCATTTCCGCTCGCGTCTTCGGACACGTGGCTGCTGCACGCCGCCATAAACTGCCGGCCCGTCGGCCGTTTGTTGTGTGCTTCGCTGCATGTGCGGACACGGCTCGATAATCGCGGTCGACGTCACGCTATCAGCCGGCTCCGCTCATAGCTGAGCGGTCCAAAGGGGCGCTGTATCTTAATGATCACGTGACATGCACGCGTGCGCTTACGAAGTGTACTGGTCCAGCCGGGAAGGGGATCTGCGGTGGTGTGCCGTGGTATCTATGTCTGTGTGCACCACCGGGCTGGCGTCGCCGTGTTACGTGGTATAACGCCTCTGGTCCGACGTTACCCGGCTACCTCTTGTGACTCACCCAGTGCCACCATGTCCAAATAAGCCGGCGTCACTTGGTTACCTCGTGTGACTCGCCCAGTGCCACTATGTGCAAATAAGCCGGTGTTGCCCGGTCACCACACGTGACTCACCCAGTGTCACCTGTCCAAACCCCCCGGTGTCACAGCCCCCTGCTCGATTCAGCCGGTGTCACCCGGCCACCTCTCGTGACTCATCCAGTGTCACCCTGTCCGAATCACCCGGTGTCACCTGGCCGTCTGTTGGACTCACCTGGTGTCACCCGGCCGCCTCCGTCCGCAGTACAAATGGTTCAACACGAGCAGCAAGAGCACCTGCCCCATGTGCCGCCAGCTGTTCTGAGTCCGCTGAGACGGTTCTGCGGGTCGACCTGGGGTCGCGACGGACGTACGCCGCGTGACCGGGGCCGGTCTTACTGGGTGGCGCGTTGCTGTTAGCCACGAGAGTGTCGAGGAATATATTTCGCACGGTGCTGTGTCTGCACGCTTGCGGTCGCGTGAGATAATACACGGGCGGGTAATGACGGTGTGTTGGGTGCGGAAACAGAGCACTTTCATCAGCCGGCCAGAGCTGCAGCCGCTGTAAATGAGCGGCGTGCCTAGCGGGTGCCACACGCGGTGTCACGAACTCTGCCGTGCGCTCGAAGTCCTCACACTAATCAGAGTTATGTTACTCTTCGCTACGGAGCGGATGATCGCAGAGTAGCAACTTATTCAAAATGTAATGGCTCCATGGTAGACACACAGCTAGTCGTCTTTGCTGCTTCTGGTTAATACCCGACTAGATGCCAAAACTCACCCCATCCTGCGTGCGCTGTGGCCGATGCTGGTGTGGTACATGTGTGAATGTAGGCCGTGGGCCGCCACCAAGCTTGATGCCGTCGCATGTGCAGATCTCACGGCTATCCCCCAGCCGTCCGTGACGCGCGTCTGGCTAAAGAAATATACGACGGACAGGCAGGCTTACATTCGGAAATTAGCTTTGATATTATCTGACAGGGCATTATATGAAATCTGGTATAGTTTCCTGGCATATTGCAAGATACTGTATTCGTATTCTACCGACAAGGCAAATAGTTTACCACCCCCGTTTCGACTCGGGAAAAATTATCCTAATGGGCTATTGATTCATTAGAGCATGTGACGCTACTTTGCCATGAACGTGATAATCGGAACCCACGTCGTCATGCCCAGTGTCAAGTGCATGGGACCAGCGCGGCGCAAAGTGATCTATACTGTGTAACGTACATGTATGATCAAGTAGTCCGCGTATCTTCTCCAGCTTACTTTTGATGACGCCCCTGCCTGACCGCTGCATAATTCGATGTCTTCCTCAAATGTGTAACTGTTCCGTCGCTGTGGGTAAACTGATGTGAAATTAGTAACCATTTCTTCCAGGCAAGCTTGCTACAGTGTAGAAGTGAGAGCGAACGTACCCCAGCGCACAAATGATCCGCAGTGGCGAGCTCACATAGCCGAGCCGCTCCCGTCCGGCCAGAGTACGCAGGGAATGACGTGGAGCACTCTGCCGTCACATGCCGTCACATGCCGTCACATGCTGTCACACGCCGCAGAATGGGTCCTGGTCCGACGGACACGCTATTGGACCGGACCAGACCGGACGGGCCCGCGCGGGGCTGGACCGATGTCACGCAGCGGTCAGAGCGCCGGCTGATGCCGAGTCAAATATCCGGCCCGGCTGCCGGCATCCGCCCCGCGAACGTCCACGACTTTGCCCAACACACCACGGCAAGTCAGGTCCACTTCCGACGCTTAAAGTCATCACGGCAGCATTTCAGCGGGGAAAGATTGGAAAGTAATTGCGTCCCGGTTAGGGTCAGGAAGATTAATCACTGTGTTCCAGATGGGAGCGGAACTGTGTGCCCATTGTATCGTTCACAGATTGCTTGCACAAATTACTTCCGTAAGGGGAATAACCAGCCATGTTGTGCGCGCTGCGCTGGGCTGTTTATATGACCGGGACTCGGTGGAGCAGGCGCTCCGCATCAGGCGGGCGACTTTCTCCAAGGGAGGGGATCCGAGAGCTTTCGGGGGAAGGGGAGACCGCGATATAACCAGATCTTGTGTGGGGTAAGGACGGTAACCGCCCAGGCAACGCCAATAGGCAGGCACTGGCTGGGTGTTGCTACATGCACTGAGTTGAAAATGTTTGTTATGGTAGCAAAAAATGGTGACGTCTTCGCTTACGTGGAGTATAGCCACTAGCGAGACCACCTAGTTCAATGCTGCGATGGGATTTGTGTGGCCTGTGCGAGCGATGTGTGGAGCAGTTTTCTAGATCTCTGAGCCGCCCACATGATCCTATCCGCATAAGAGGTAAGAACGAGCATGAACTATGTTATTGTTGTTGCTTGGCTCCGGAAGAACCATGTTAACAACCTATCCTAAGGGAGAAATAGAGATGAGTAAACTGGAAAGTACTGCGCTTGGTACTTAGAGATCGTGGGATGCCAGGAGCGCGGTATCATACGTGAGAGGTGCAGAAGCTTCCAAAAAAGGCATTTATAATATCTATCAATTTAAGTTGCATGATTGCAGCTCTCGAGCACAAATGACAAATCGCATGATTTTTTGCCTAGCGTGAGCATGTTTCCAGAGTACTTCCGAAGAACGGTCGTGAACGGACTGTTTGGTTGGCTTTTGTGCGACAGGATGTTGAATGCCGGTTGGCTTGTCGACAGTCGTCGGGAGTGTGACGTCGCCACGCAACTCTCGCCTCGCTCGTGACCCCGCGTCCCAAGCGGAGCTCGGTGTCCGCTGTCCGTTCTGCAGCTGTCCCACTACGGCACGCGTGATCCCATGGCCATGCTTCCCAGCGGCGTTGCCGTTTGGAGAAGCTGCCGTTGCCGTCCCGGTCGAGCCTCCGCGCCGGTCCGGTCCGGGCCGGTCAGTGAGAGTCCCGGACTGCCGTGTCTTCAAGGACGGCCGAACACGCCGGTCAGTGAGGGAGTCCTGGACTGTCGTGTCGTCGGGGACGGCCGGCCAGCGGACCCCGCCGTGAGGCCGCCGCCCCCGGCGCCGACCGACCGCAGCCCAGACGGAAGCCGTCGGTGCATGGCCGGCTGGAGCGCCTGGCGCGGCGGTCGATCAGCGGACTCTCTACCGCATGCCCAGTATATACTCCTGCTGTTGTTGTTTTTCACCGTGCTGTTTTCACTGTGTTGTCAGTGACCGAAGCAAGTCACTGCTGACGTTATCAGCACCTTCACCACATCCACTTCCACTTTGCTTTCACTAGTGCCTTAGGTGGCAGCCGTCTGTGGTGACGAAAGTTTTGTTGGGTTCCGACAGCCGAAGCCCGATGATAAGATCATTTTGTCATTAAGGTAGATGTATGAACTACTTATATGCCCTATTTATGGGTGTAATCGATGTTCCTTTCATGTACCTTCCGCTCCAAGCAACATTGATGGTTGAATTGTTGCGTAAAATGTTGGTGTTGATACTCTGGAAAACTGACATGACCTGCGGCAATTGCGCGTCGTAACTATAAGGCACCACCTTGATAGTCATCAGGCAGGGGCTAGAAGTGCGTGACATTATGCTACTATGCGCCATCACAACTTGATTAGCTAGATGGTGGGGCGACATTGCCTTTGGCTGCTATGGCTCCTAAGGGAAACATTACTTTCTCGGAGGGCGTCATTCCACATGTAATGCTCCATCCCGAAGGACCTGCGTGCATGCTAATACGGTTCATACAATCCAATACTGAAATGTAATGTGGGGCCAGGGACTCGCACGGCGGTGGGGCGGATGGCCCGTGCAGGTCGTCTCTAGCGTTAGGGGGAAGAGCAGTGAAATGGCAGCCAGCACAGTGATTGTCCTGACTGTTGACAGGGCGTGATCTATTCATCTATCAATCCAACGGAGGTTGATCTAATGTGTTGCGTTCAGCATCGTTTTGATCGAATATAATTGCTATGTTTCGCTGCTCATTTTCCGGGATGTGGGATGCTGAGGCTCTTCTACGGTGGAGACGACCGCCAGCCAACCGGGCGTCACACCATTAACGTGGCAGGTGGAGTCCCAGCCTGATCCCGACCTTGTGTGGCAGGTGGAGTCCCAGTCTGATCCCGACCGTGTGTGGCAGGTGGAGTCCCAGTATGATCCCGACCGTGTGTGGCAGGTGGAGTCCCAGGCTGACCCCTACCTTTTGTGGCAGGTGGAGTCCCAGTCTGATCCCGACCTTTTGTGGCAGGTGGAGTCCCAGTCTGGTTCCGACCGTGTGTAGGAGGTGAAGTCCCAGTCTGATCCCGACCGTGTGTGGCAGATGGAGTCCCAGTCGGACCTCGACCGGGTGTGGCAGGTGGAGTCCCAGTCGGACCTCGACCGTGTGTGGCAGGTGGAGTCCCAGTCGGACCCCGAATGTGTGTAGGAGGTGAAGTCCCAGTCGGGCCTCGACCGTGTATAGCAGGTGGAGTCCCAGTTGTATTCCGAATCTGTCTCTCGATTTAGAGGTCCTTGAGGCACGTTCGAACGTCGTGATGCACAAGGTCTGGTCCTCTGCCAAGGGGTAAGCATCTCAGAATGTCATTGACCTTTCAGCTGATAACAGATTTAAGCACACAAGTCACGAATGAGGTCTGGAAATGCGGGCACGGATGCAAGACAAAGTTTCGTTGTTGGGTGATCTGCCGACAAATCCACCACGAACCTTCCCTCAAGGGACCAAGCGAGTAGTCAACATTTCTGTGAGGTTTTGTACTGAAATAGCGATCTGAAGACCTTTCGGTGCTGTTCACAATCCTGTTCTTAAGACCTAAGCACTTTAAGTTTCTGAGCATCCATTTTCAGGCCCGCAAAAATGGGGAAAGGTATATCGAGGAGAGTATTTCAAAGTCACCTGAGCACTCATGACGTCATTATAACGTCATTTAACTCTTGCCATTCTATAAGGCATACGGCAATCAAGACCAAAAAATACAATTGTCGATTCGTTTATATATGGCGTTGGTGAGTGCAATTTCCAGATAGAGTGGCCGTCATGTGGCTTTAACCAATGCTGTGCAAGGTGCGATGGTGCAATCAAACCATGACGTAAAGAGGGGCATATTTACTTAACAGAGAGTCGTGCTGTCTACAGCAGTCTTTTCCACTTGAAAGCATGCCAATAGTTATGCGTGAGCTTATTTCGTCATATCTGATGTTTGCTTCGATATATTTAGCTGTGAAGCATTCCGTTTCAATTCAGTTTCACAGCCATCAGCTCTGAACCCAACAGGTGTTTGGTACTATTTTATTAGTAATACAACTGTCTTCTGCCTAGCGGATCTGCATCTGATGAAAAAACGCCAAACATTGTACAATCGACAAAGACACTTGGGACTGGCGCATGCGTCCGGCCCCCGTCACATCGTCTACTGAAGTCCGCCTGCTTCAGCACTACTCGGCGTCACATGGCAATAACGCCACTTAACAGCCCGCGCTCAACGTGGCGCCTTGGTGACCTCTCCCGCCGCGCTAGCAAGGCCTCGAGAAGCGCCGCCGCCAGCTATCCCGCCAGCTATCCCCGGAGCAAAGACAGGAGCCAGGCAGGGACAGTCTGATTACCCCACGGCCGGTCCTCAAGTGCACGTGCGTCCCACTGAGCCGGGGTGATGAAGCTCTGCTGACGGATGGCCTCCGGCCTCCTGATGCCACCGGCCTCCTTGTGGCTCCTGTCCAAAGGGCATAGGATTATCCCCAAAAGTGAGGGACAGCCCATTTTTCAGCAGCGAGTTATCTCCATTTACCAGCGCGGGCTAACGCTGAACTCCACGAGACCTGGGGGGGGGGGGGGCGTGCCGCCACGTCCCCACATCCGCGCTCCGCCCGGCCGGACCGCCTCGCCACCCGGATTTGAGCCCTGGCCTGCGCGGCTGACCGACGGCCCCGCCGCCGCTCCCGACTCCCGTGTCTGACCGGCAGCGGTCCCGACCCGGGCCCGGGGCGCGGCCGACCTCGGCCCGACGCTGGCTGGTTACACGGAGCCCCGCTTGGCGGCGCCACTGAGGCGGGGCCGGCAAGCGGTCAGCAGTTCCTCCACCGTCGGACTGGGCGTCTCCAGGGTGTCGGTCCTGGACAGCAGGCGGCGCGAGTGCCGCGACGAGCGGCTGCTGGTGCCTCGCCTGTGGGGAGGGAGGAGGGCGACATACGTCACGGGACGCCGCACGGACCGACAATGGCCCGGTGTCTTCCCGGCACATTACCGCGGCATTACCGGTGCATTACCGGTGTTTTACCGGCAGGCAACAGCGCGCACACAGAACATTTCACGGAGCAATGGTGTCTCGCGATGCTGGCATGTGGTTCTTGGTGGGCAGTGGTGTTGCGGTTACCACATCCCTGTGGAGACGTTGATTAACGTCCCACTTTATTCAGTCCGGGCGCGCTATCGTTCAGATCTGGCGTAAACCAAGAACCATTACGATAAAAGAATAGCCTCTGTGAAAGTAGCACGATGGGTACGGTGCCCTTAATCAGCATCCCAGCGTTGAAGGGTGTCTAAGCCTGCTTGCAAACAGCGTCCACCAATGAATGGCCGTCCCGGTCGTGACCGTGCCCCCGATTAAAAATAAGCTGTCGGAAGATTTGGGCACCGAGATCATCAGGAACTCGGGTGGACGGATGGACACCAGTCTAGCGCGGACAAAGCTCGGCTTCTGCTAGGATGAGTTCTCGTTTTGGTTGTTTTCGGTGTGAGTCCGGAATTTACGTGCTATCGGCGGTGCTGTCGCGGCCGGGCCACGAGCCGCAGCAGGATCGCCCGTATTGATTCGGTAAAGGCTGCGGGTAACGAGCAGCCGCGAACTTCCCCCAGGATCAAAATCGATAGCATTTCAGCAGGTCGGAAGCGTTATTTTTTCGCTCCGTTTTGTGCGGGCGTTCTCCGAAACGATGGATTCCGTTTGAAAGGCTTCTGTGGATGTTGCTGCCGCGCAAAATTCGTTGCCTTTGTTTTTTCAACGCAAAAAGCGACACCTGAGTAACGTAACACGTATAGACCAGCATCTTGTCATTTCTCAGCTGTTCGCGTAGCGCCTTCAATCCTCGTGTTGCCTCTCGAACTGCTGCTGATCTTTGAATCCATCCACGTGATCAGTTATGGGTTGTTTCTGCTCCGCTTGTAGAGAGAGTGCGCGCTCGCCGTGACCGCCCTGTCCGGCGAGCCCGTGACTTGCGTCACCACTGATGTTGCCGGGCGCGCAGGCGGTTTAGCGGGGACGAGCCCGTGACAGCGGCAGCTCACCTGTTGCCCGGCAAGGGCAGCGGTGGCCAGCAGGACGCGCAGCGGCAGCTGCACACGCTGGTGACGTCACCGAGCGAGGCGCGGTGCTCGCGCGTCACCAGACTGGCGCCGCGGGCTGTGATGACGTCACCCTCGAGCTGCACCGTCTCCTGTGCCGCCTGCGGGACATGAGTGGCGTGATGGCGGCGGAGGGTGCTGGTCACGCAAGCCACAGGCGTGCAGGCGACCCGGAGGCGGCAGGTATAGCAAACTTGGCTGTAGGAACAGGAGCAAATAGAAGCTGACATGTTTACCCGCTTGATTCTGGCAGTATGTGACTGCGTGATTGTGTGCTACACTATCCAATAGCGCGAGTAGACACTGCACTAAGTTTAGTTGGAACACGTGACGTTAACTGTTTTGAGTAACAGTTGTTTGCGTCCTTTTTCCGTGCTCCGCTTAGCGTAATTTTTTGGGCCAACAGCCCACCACAGGAAATTGCCTCTGTCTATTTATCAAGCAAAGCTAGGATAAACCCGAACGCCCTTGGGTTGGCGAGAACAAAGAACCCTAGAGCCCACGAAAAGACGACAGGCAAGCTCCTAAGCCGGAGGTATTATGCTTGCAGGCCGTAGGATGAAATCGATCCTGGGGGGACTGACGGGCGCCGCGGCCAAATTGGACCGGCGGCGGCGTGTGCTTTGGGCCGTGGTGCCTACATTTACACGCCACGTGAACTCTGGGAGCTCCGGGCGTTTCAGGGCTGCCTGCCTCACCTGCAGCGCTTCGGCCTCGTCACGCTTCTCGTCCTCCGTGTTCATGGTGACGAAGCGCAGCACGAGCAGGTTCAGACTGGCCGCCACCACCGCCAGTCCGAACAGGATGAACACGAGCGCGAACACCACGTAGTCAGGGCGCCGGTTGAGCGCGTTGTCCTGCTGCAGCGCCACCATGTCGCCGAAGCCGATGGTGGTGAGCGTGATGAAGCAGTAGTACACCGAATCGAAGTAGGTCCAGCCCTCCTCGCGGCTGAAGGCGGCCGCGCCGCCCGTGATCACAAGCACACTGAGCGTGAACACGGCGCAGATGAGGTTCAGCTCGGACGCCTCCTGCGAGCTACACTTCAGCAGCCGCTTCACGCAGCGGATCACGATGGAGCTGGCGCGGTTGACGCGGTCGCCGATGCTCTGGAACATCACCAGGCCCAGCGGGATGCCGGCCAGCGCGTAGCACATGGTGAAGACTTTACCGCCCACGGTTCGCGGCGTCGAGTGCCCGTATCCTGCGGTCACAGAGCGGGAGTCAGGGACGGGCCCCACCGGTCACAGAGCGGGAGTCAGGGACGGGCCCCGCCGGTCACAGAGCGGGAGTCAGGGACGGGCGCTGCCGGCCACAGAGCGAGAGTCAGGGACGGGCGCTGCCGGCCACAGAGCGGGAGTCAGGGACGAGCGCTGCCGGTCACAGAACGGGAGTCAGGGACGGGCGCTGCCGGCCAGAGCAGGAGTCATAGACGTGCTCCGGCGGTCATAGGGCGGGAGTCAGAGACGGGCGCTGCCGGCCACAGAGCAGGAGTCATAGACGTGCTCCGGCGGTCATAGAGCGGGAGTCAGAGACGTGCTCCGGCGGTCATAGAGCGGGAGTCAGAGACGGGCTCCTGCGGTCACAGAGCGGGAGTCAGAGACGGGCGCTGCCGGCCACAGAGCAGGAGTCAGAGACGTGCTCCGGCGCTCATAGAGCGGGAGTCAGAGACGTGCTCCGGCGGTCATAGAGCGGGAGTCAGAGACGGGCTCCGGCGGTCATATAGCGGGAGTCAGAGACGGGCCCCACCGGGCACAGAGCGGGAGTCAGAGACGGACGCTGCCGGCCACAGAGCAGGAGTCAGAGACGTGCTCCGGCGGTCATAGAGCGGGAGTCAGAGACGGGCTCCTGCGGCCATATAGCGGGAGTCAGGGACGGGCGCTGCCGGCCACAGAGCGGGAGTCAGAGACGGGCTCCGGCGGCCATAGAGCGGGAGTCAGAGACGGGCGCTGCCGACCACAGAGCAGGAGTCAGAGACGTGCTCCGGCGGTCATAAAGCGGGAGTCAGAGACGTGCTACGGCGGTCATAGAGCGGGAGTCAGAGACGGGCTCCGGCGGTCATAGAGCGGGAGTCAGAGACGGGCCCCACCGGGCACAGAGCGAGAGTCAGAGACGGGCGCTGCCGGCCACAGAGCAGGAGTCAGAGACGTGCTCCGGCGGTCATAGAGCGGGAGTCAGAGACGTGCTTCGGCGGTCATATAGCGGGAGTCAGGGACGGGCTCCGGTGGTCATATAGCAGGAGTCAGAGACGGGCCCAGCCGGTCATAGAGAGGGAGTCAGAGACGGGCCCCGCCGGCCACAGAGCGGGAATCGGGGCGAGCGGGACGGAACGGTCAGGCACGGGTTCTGTTGGTCACAGAATGAGGCGAACCTGACCGGTCATGGAAAGGGACAGACGGATTCAGTTAACTGGGCAGAAAACGCCAGAACGGATGCCTCGCACCGCACCACCTATCCGTTTCCAAACGCTTTGTAACAGTGCATGAACGCCGATGTCCACGCCTTGAATCAGATGATGAGCGAGATGATTTTCTACGGTTTGTTCGGTAAGGAGTAACGTTAACGTATGTAAATGAACATGCTGATGAACGAGGCGTGAACTTTTCAATGACGTGTCTACGGCGGCCAGACTCCCCATATCCTCCTTGGTTACGGACCATCGCGGGGAGTTGACAGTTCTCCGAGGTAAAACAAATGCTGCTCATTATCCCATCGGGACTGGACATTACTTTTGTGCCAATTCCCCTTCGTCGTTACCTATGGTGGTAAGCACCGTGATGGCGTAGTAGAAGGCTCCGGAGAACTTCCACTGGTTGCCGGCCCCGAACGGCGCCGACTTGGTGACCACCGTTTCCACGATCTGGTAGTCGTCGTCGGAGATGTTGTACTTACTCCTGATCATGTAGCTCATGTCTGTAGCACCGCATGCGGTCAGAGGAAAACACCGATCAATGGATCTGAGGGACACAGCCAGCGAGGGGGAGAGCGCGTGCCGTTGCATGTGGGCGAATGACGTTGTAAAATTGTTTGGTTTTATCTCATAGGCTGTTTGATTTTCAGACGGGCATCGTTGGCTTTAGCAAAGACAAACCCTGGTCGTGCGGCATGAATAGGGGCACTGGTCCAGTCGACACTTCCAACTACACGAGGGGAGACACCGCTACATTGCTCTCCAAAATACCTACCTGGTTAATATTCCACATGGTGGCGCCAACGCTGACCCCATAAGATCCTACCTGGGACGCGCGAAAGTTTTTCAAGGAACTTTTCATTATGATATCGTTATTATGTCGTTAGGATTGAGGATGATTAATACTTCCATGTTACTAACCGCCGGGTTAGCCCTGTCGTAACAACAAAAATATAGAAAGTACATGCTTCGTCCTCAGGCTGGTTTCCAGCATCCGGCCCCCTGGATTTGGTGATAGGTGCATTCGGGACCTCCGAGAAGAGGAAATCTGGTCCGCGTGACGAAGTACCATTAGACAGACGCCACGCTTGAGAGGACACGGAGGGGGGGGGGGGGAGACCCGGGAGTTGGCCAGTACTGTGAATTTATGTAGGAAGTTTAGAGGATGCACCTCGATAACTGGCAGGCGGTGGGTCAGCAAACTTCAATCGCACGTGTCAGCCGGCGGGCGGTGAGTCAGCAAGCTTCAGTCGCACATACATGTGATCTACCTTGAGCCGAACACACTTGAGTCCTTGACTCAGCGTTTTTGAAACCCATGTTTTTCGAGCTACTGTCAAAAAGCTGTCAGGCAGTAGGGGAGCGCGAAATGACCGAGACGCTGAGAAATATTGACGGGAGAGGGTGTCTGATTACCAATGTGGGCCAGACCGATGAGCATGTCGGGCCTCTTTTGACGAGGTGTGCGTGTCTCAGATGACATCTTTTGACGAGGTGTGCGTGTCTCAGGTGACAGTCTTGTCTGAAAGCATGCCAGGATTTTTTTCTTCTAGATTTGTCATCCACAACATCTCCGCGGAACCGGATGGAGATCGGGGTCATACCCAGACAGTCTCGGACGGTAGAATCACAACGATGAACTCGGCTCCGCCTGTTTTCACTATGAAATTGTGGCAGTGGACTCAGGGATCTAGTGATTTCAGTCTGTTCCATAGCGGCAGGGCGCTGTTTCTGTGGAGATACGGTTGCGGAAACCATTTTGAGAGGGATGGGAACATCACGCATAATCTGATGGTTAACCAGGCGTACCTGTCTCTGCCTGCGTCACTGCTCCAAAGAAGAAATACGTAAATCGCATCTGATTGTACCGGTAAAATGAATCCACTTATTCATTGAGATGATTACCAAATTGGGTCTAGGTAGCGGTTGCGCAAAATGACTCACTTTATCACACACATCTGAAAGATTGATTACTTCAAACGGGCTGCACGGTCGCATCAGTTTCAGGACAGACCCATCCTCGCATGGGCCACAAGTACTCGTAATTGGTAACAGGAAGCGATTTGGCCTTTCTTTTCCGGGGCGGCAGCCCACACGACGGTACTCACTGGTCAGCAGATGGAGCGTGCGCACCTCGTGCTCCGACTCGAGCGAGTCGAACACGGCCGCACCCACCAGCAGGTAGGTGAGCGTGCAGACGATCAGCGAGAGCGTGCGGATGTTCTGCTTCTTCATGGCATGCTGGCCGGGACCGGCCGGGCCCGCCGGGCGACGCCCGCTTCAGCCTGCAACACGCGCGGTGCGCCTTACCAGCGCGGCGTCGACCTGACGCTGCGGGGAGTGGCGCCGCCGCTGATGGGTTCCGCCGACGGGGGAGGGGGGGGGGGGGGGGGGGCGAGGGTCCCCGACTCTTGATGGATCGCCTGTCACGCTGACGGTGTGGTGTACAGAAAGGCGGCGCTCTACAGAACCCTCCATGCAACATTAACACGTAACTTAGTGTCTGGTTTGTTGTTTCGCGAGACAGGGTTCATTAACCCTCAGCTGCCCACTGAAACTGACCTCAAGAACAGGGCCTCACCAAGTACACTGAATGAGCTCGGAATTCTTACGCTAACAGTTATCGATCCTCAATATGTCAGGGTTGTCTACTGACTAACGACGCTATCAAGCAAACATGGCTCATGCTGTCAATTATCGGCGTTTCAAGCTGTGCAAGTGTCTTATAATGATCATGATGTAGAATGATTACGAGTCATCATGGTATAATTCGTCATCAAAGCACAACTTGAAACGTGGATTGCTGACAATATGACGAGTTGTTTAACTCGTACCTTCTGTCACATCGGAAATCGACAACAGTCGAGATGAGAATTCTGAACCCATGATGTCGAAACCAGAGCAATGCCTTCCTAGCTTATATCAAGCACCTACATGTTGATTCCCATTAGACCACACTAGGGACCGCGCGAGGGGTGATGTAAATGGATCAAAGAGGTGAGATGCAGAATGCACATATTTCAATGGCAGAATCAGGCCACAAATGGGGTGCTGCTTCCGCCGGATAGGTACTCGCCGCCCCAAGGCTTTCACTTCGGTGTGACGCTGAGCATCTCGATTCCGAAACCGAGTGACGACGTGCGTGAAATGACATCACGGCATACGCACATCCGAATGGAAAGGCTCGCACAACTTCCGCGGAGGTTTACGCGTGGCCTGATTTCCGCGGAAGGCGCGCGGAAGGCACGCATCGACTTTACGCGGAAAGCATGCATTGGCCTGACGCGAAATGCACGCGTTGACTTTACATGGAAGGCACGCACAGACTTAACGCGAAAGGCGCACGTCGACTACGCGGAAGGCACGCAGTGACTGGACGCGAAGGGCACGTACTGACTACGTCGAAGGCACGCAGTGACTGAACGCGAGTGTTGACTGACGCCCGCAGTCCGCACACTTGGATCCTCCCAGTCGGACTGCCTGCGCCGACCCGTGCTTAGCTACTTACGGCTCTGGTTTGCGCTGACAGACGGGCGTTAGTCCGACCTCCGCCGCCGTCTGCCCACTGTGCCCGGTACGCTGGCGGCCTCGTGCTCAGTCTGCCAGTCTGTCCGCTGCAGCTGGACGGTACCCCGCTCTCGTGCCTAGCCAACCACGGTCTGCCCGCTGTGGCCAGGCCACGGCCCCCTACGGTCTCGTGGCGTCGGCCCGGCGCAGGCGCACCCTTATCAGATCGATACGCACGGCGGCATTGGACGCTGCCGATGTCTGGCAGAGCACCACATGAATTTCTGAACAGAAAACATCCTAGGCCCGTTGTTATTCAACTCGAGGATGTTCGCTGTGGTGGTGGGACGATTTGCTTCGAGGAAGCGGCTGTTTGTTCACATTGAAAGAACGCGTCCAAACGTAACTACTTCACGTTATTCCGAAGATATCAGGAGCGACTGGAAAGCGTTTCTCGTCCCGGTGAAAGAGGAATCAGAGGCACAAGCCCAGTCAGGATTGCGCGCAGGGGGGATGAAATTGGGTCCAGGGTTTCCTTTCATACTAGAGGGTCCCTTCAATCATCGCTTAGTGGCTCTATTTTTTGAATCCGGGAACGTTTTAGGCTCGGGATGCTGGTTATGCTTTACGGCCCGTTTGGACGATTTACGCGTCCTACGGGCGCTCGAACCACCGACAACTGGGACCTTCCGCTCTAGGCAGCGCCAGGCACCAGCAGAAAACAGCGCATGGGCCAGGGCCTGTCCGTTGGCTGCGTCTCACCGACCAGAGGAAAAGGTAAGGAAAGCGGCAGATAATGCGATAAGAAAGGGTTAGGGTGTGACCATCCCGAGGCTGTTGGAAAGGGGCGGAAAATGAAACGCCGTGGGGGGGGGGGGCGGGGCCGGGACTTCTGGGCCGATGACGACAGCCCAGGATAGCAGTCAGTTCCTCACCGGAGCTGTTGGCTACTGTACGCTGGGAGACTGAACAAGGACGGCGAACCGATCGATGCCGAGTGAGATAAGCCATTGCCGAAATGCATAGCTGTCAGCCCTGATACAGACTCAAATGGCTATCTCGGTTTATGGTACGTTGACGATCACCGCTTTACGCCCCCACCACCACCACCGCCACCGCTCCCCTCATTCAGTACTCTGATATTAGTACGATTGTCAAACCCAGCACGCGAGCAGACAACAAACGCTGAACGGCGCGTCGCAGTCTCCCCTTCTGCGCGAGATCGATACGGGGCTGCTGCGTCCCACCATGCTAATGCGCCTGAGCTGTCACTGCACTTCGTCAGGAGCGGGCGTCAGGCAGGAGCATCCCGAGCTAGGCTCATAACCAAGTGAGTCATTATTGCCGGACTGCCACCGTCCCCGTACCCACTAATCGGCGCGACCAACAGTGCACCCCCGCCATCTGACGCGGAGCGCCCACATTGCCTGGGTGATTTACCGGGCGTCCCGAGCCCTCCATGGCTTGCTTGACGAGGCTCAGGATATTACCCGCCACGCCGACCGATGCGTCTCTCACGTCCATATGAAAACGTGACACAAATACAACTTGAATTAAGTGTGAAACGACACAAATTGCACATTGCACGGATGAGTTTGCATTCTTTCCTGAATAACAGACCCCGTACCGGAAATTGCTGGCGCCTGCGTTTTTGCGATAACGCAATAGACGTGTGGCATCCCGTCACCATCTTCACACAAATTTGATGGATGGGGTCTTCACCAGAGCGACGGCGCACTCACAACTGCTTACCCGACGCCAGGTCTGAAGTGAGGATACTTATTACACTACGATACTCATATTCATACTTCATCTCGTTCTGCACTAGGCACTCTCAGTTACAACTCCACCTTCTCATCACATGCCAGCAGGAAACCAGCTGTCTCGCTACGATCCGCAGCCCTTTCTTCCCTGCGTAACCACGAAGCTCGGCAATTGGGAGCCCACAGCGCGAAGAGCAACCTCGGCGTTCATGGAAGGCAGATGACGCTTGGCAAACTGCAACCGACACAAACAACACCGTGTGCCCGATGTATTCTCTCCCATATGAAAGAAATAGTTCTCGGTGTCGATAACGTTCTAAAGGTAAAAATCGCATCTGTAGCCAGCGGCAGAGTCCGGAAAGAGAAACCAGGCCAAAAAAGACGTCTCGAATCAATCAGCTAGCGGCCGCAAGACACCACGTAAGCGACAAGTATAGTAAAGGGCACTGAGCACGCATACACATTATGTACAGTTCAAATGCATGACGGTTGGACAGCGCACGGCAACACAGCACACGTGAAACAATATCGCAGCTGAAGCGCGATGGACGCCAACAAGAACCAAAATCCCGTTGTTTCCACGACTGCACTACCTAGAAATGGGGATTCCTTTCTTCAGAACAACAAACCCAGTACAGGAGCCTGCTTCAGTGAGCGCTTTTTGAAGTGAAAATGTTCTGACGTTTATACCAAATGGCGATCACTTAAGATGATCCGGCCTAGAGATGGAATGGCCACTCTGTCGATGGACAGTCTCAATGCTTGGTTTCCGGTCGCCGGTCTCCCCGACCAGGACGCCGTCTTCTGTTGTCACTTCGTTCACTCGCTTGAGATCTGGTCGCACGAACCCTGAGCTGAGCCGGCTCGCTGCTCACTGTTGATGTCCGATGACGCCGACCTCGAGGCGGAAGTGACGAACTCCGCGAGCACACTGCCCCGCTACCAATGCTCGCCGTACGAGTCCATGTAGAACTCGTGATTGCCGCGGCCCCGGTAGCCGTTGTTGTGCAGTGGCTGCTGCGGTATGGGATTGCTTCCCCAGTTGCTGTTTGGTTGGCGCCGTTTATACTCCCCCTGGATTTGATGTCCTCCATCGAACTTCCTCTTACCTGAAAGTCAATCAAAAGCTTGACTCATCGCTCATGCAGGTTTCAACTAACGCACAATGGATTATGGCCTGGAAACGAGATGCCCCTGCTGCCAATTGCTTACTGAGGTTTACAGCAAGCCGATTGCTGGGGCCGCACGCACGTACAGTTTGTAAGGTGAAATGAACATTACCTAAGGCCCAAGTCCATAACGCAAATACTTTGTGACTGAGCTTCAATCCATACAGAACCGAGGCAGCAGTAATATACTCCTTTCTCGGATAAAAAAACGAGAATGGGGATAAAGATGGGTTGCTATTTTGGTAACACACTTTTATCGAAACAAAAGCAGAAGTGAATTAAACACATTTTGGACATCAATTTTGGACGTAGTTTTTTATTCATTTTTGCTTTGGTTCGACAAAAGCGCTACTGAAATATCAACTCATCTATATCTTCATTCTCCTGGTTTGTTCACCGAGGAATAAGGCTATTACAATTGTCTTCTATGTGAATAATGCTTCCCGCAAATGCACTCCACAGCTCACATACGGAACTGACTTTGAACGGCGCGACCTGAATGTATGTTGCTAACCTGGTAAGCCTGCTCCCCTGGCGACCCCTCTGCCCACCCCACGGCGCATGCCCCTGGCCATTCCACGACCAGTTGCTGTACCCCTGGCCATAGGAGTCCCACGAAGCGGCACCGGGCCACCGCCGCGCCCACGAGGCCCCATAACCCCACGGGAACGGCCAGCCTGAAAACAGAAGCGGGTCACTTAGCGGCAGGTTTTTGGAGCGGTCATGCGACCACCACAGCCGTTGCCACGTGAGCCTTTGCTGTAGAGGTCGGGGACCAGGAAACGGAAAGGGCACCATGACTGGCGATGACAATTTTCTTACCATTTTGACAGCTTCGGGTTCACAACTAAACCAAGACTCAAACATGGCTACGAACAGTAACATGCTTTTACCGATGCAACGCTCGCGAATATTTCGATCAAGGACAAAATATCAAAAAATGTATATGTAGCTAATACAGACACCATGTATCTAATACTACACATTTTGCAGCAATTTAGGATGAATTTAGTAACAGGCCAAAAATTAAAGAGCACCCACCATTGGAGGTTTGCCCCTTCCACGGGGAGCCGGAGAGCTTGCCGGATAATCGTAATAATAATCGTCGTTAGAGTACTCGTCGTAATATGGATCGCTGTAGCCACCTCGATAATCTCCATATCCGTACATGTCGTAATCGTAATCATAATCGACATCTAGAAAGACCAATAGCAAATGTTACCACCTGCGTGCCACATACGAAACAGGCATAAATTTTGTTCCACATGTTCATAATGGAGCAAAACGCATCGATTTTGTCAATCAGTCACACGAAGGAAAAGAGAGGTCCAGAAAAAGCCAGTCATAGTGTGAGCGACATTAAGAGAGGAAAGTATAAATTCTCACCAAGTAGCGATACGTAGATGGTAGGATCCAGGGGAAATGGAGAAGTGTTTCAGAAGTTGTGATTCGGCTGGCAGGATTCATGATGGAAAAGGTAAACCATCGGACACGATATTGTGACATTTATTGCATCACTTGAACTTAAATCATCACAAGTATCCAGAACACAAATTCGACCGTTTTGTACAGTAAATTCAATGCACAATACACATGCTTCACAATGTCATGTGGTTATTCAGCCTCGCCAGAACCATTACATAAACGGTAGCATTCCAACAGTTTGAAAGACCCCGGTGACGCAAACACCGCACATACAGCACACGTCGAATTAATAACACCTCTGCATTCACAGGATCGGTTCACAAAGGATGTCAATGACGAGCATTGGATCGATTCACAGGATACCACCGGACGTTATTCATGCCAGCAGTTGTCCGTGTCGCGTCACTGGAGTACATTGGACCCATACACAGGGGTTATCGCCGTTGATTGTTAGTAATACCAGTAGTTTTCCGCGTAGCAGTCATATCCAGAGAACTTACCGTAGTCTCCACGGCCCATCGGTGGCCGGCCACCACCCATACCACGCGCATAGCCACGGTGGCCTCCACCGAAGCCCGGTGCAAACATCGGGAACCTTGAAGGAAAACCCCATCACGGTTAATTGCTGAACTGTAGCAAGGTCAGCTAAAACCAACCTTACGGCAGGTGCTCCCAAAATACCGTTGGGGTTCAAAGTCCTCTAGAACAATGTCATCCTCGCCTCATGCAACAGACGTTCAACCCTTTTCGAGGACAGCGGGAATGTGGCAGGCCAGCTCATCCAACCGACAGCCCTTTGCCAATAGCTTTTAAATCTCGATATATTACTCTGAGCAGACAAAGGCGCTGTGAACTGCGCTGTGGACCGCACAGTGACCAGGGCTAATGCAAAAGTCCATGCAAATGTGGAGCGCTCCCTTTAAACAATATATAGAATATCATGTAAGGCTGTTCTGGTTCAAATTCACTGGAATCCCGAGGCACAGACAGCAAGCAGACAGCTGGCACTAGTGTGCATCTTTCACTTTAACTTCATCGACGACACAAATGTACCAACCAGCCGCACAGCCAGTCAGAGTGCCGTAAACGGGGTGCTCGACGGAACAATGCCAACGCCGGTACTTAACGTTACCGGACGCAGACCATCCCGATACAAGAGCAGATCCCAGAACATTTCAGCTCACCCTCGCTGAGACATCATGTTCATCATTCTCTTCTCCCGGTTCCGGAGCATTTCTTCCTTTTTCTTCTTGTCAGACGGTGGCTTCGCCAGCGACACATCGATAGTTGACCCGCACAGCTCCGACTGGTTCAGACTCTCCATTGCCTGCGAGGCAACAGAAGTGGACCCACTGTAACAGGCCTATTCATTTTACGTTGAGGAGAGGCCTCACGCGAATTCCCCGCTCATATCTTTACCGGAAACATATTCTGCTGAAAAATTAAGCGTTACACAACGAACCTAAGCAAGTAGCTGACTTGTACGACCATAAAACAGTCCAGCATTACGTGAAAGGCAAACTACGTAGTTAAAAATGACGTAGGGAATGGTGGCCCAACACAAATACATTTATAGGGCGTGGTTCACAGGGTCTGTCTTCGCAGCCTCCGTCATAAAGTACTACTTGAAGCGATAGCGTGTTCACCGAATTCGTCCCACAGTAGTTGGCATGAGCGTTGCGGCCAGTAGTTGTTTATAAGAGCTTCTCTGGCACGCAGCCCTCCTATATGGAGCCATACAAGCATCCGCTCGCGTTATTTGGATGGAGGAAACACCCTGAATCATACCGGGTTATCATCTACATGAAAGTTATGGAATAGTGATAAATACGGTCTCAGCCTCATATACCCAGAATACAGACTAAAAAAAAAAACAGCTGAAAACTCATATTTTTGCACGCCTTGTACCGGCGCGCACCTTTCCTCCTTGCTGTTCAGTCGCTGTCACCGACCACAAATATGTGCGCGGCTCAGCTGCCCGCCACAAGGTAACGGTCACGGGACCGTTTCCCGGGATCCTCCATGATTCTATGGCGACTAGCTTCACATGGCCTGTTTGTCAAACTCTACTGACAGGCCCAGCGACTTACGTTACAACTGAGAACACCAGAGTAATCACTTTGCACACCTGAGCACGTTAATTTTGCGCTATTTTTACGTTAGGTGCCTGAGGAAAATATCACGTCTTCCTTCCACATCACTGTAAACAGGCATATCAATCATTACCTGTTTCCTATCTCCTTTGAAAGGAAACGACCTGTTCGCCTTCCATAAAAAGCATCGCATCAAATGGATACGCAGGTGCGCGCGGAGCACGCAGGTGATAGGCGAATGAAGCAAACATCCGTCCACGGGGAACAGCTATAGCAGTGAAATAAGATGAGCCGTCAGCTTCTTAAATCGCAGGATTAGACAAGCGGTACAAAATGAGGACTTCTCACGGCAGCCCTACGTATCTTACGTAATAGTGCTCGACATTCTTGCCCCAACTTTCATAAATATTACAAGGAAGCAATTTAAACTAGAAATGAAGTTTGGAACGCATCCAACAGTCGACTTTTTGGCTCCGATGCTTTGCTACTAGTGTGCAGTCATGGAAACAGAAGCTGTGGAACAACTTGATCCGACACGGTACCATGAATCAAATTACAACAGTCCAATGTGGTTCGACTTGTGGTCGGGCCAGTATTTAGCCGAAGTGGTACGTCCTACAACCGCTCGATGGGCGGCTGGCGAGGTCGGCAAGCATCTGATCACAGAGTAAAAGCAGTCTTTCCGGGGACGGGCCGGGTCGACTGACATGTTGGTAACCGCGAAAGGTTCAGACGGATGCAACCAGAAATGCCTTCATTTTGGACCTCTCCATTTGCCAGCATCCTTCACGCTTTTCTAGTGATGTACTTTAGGCTTACGCAAACGCAGAGGTCCTGCAAAATGCGAGTCCGCTGTAACGGCATCTATATTATGGATATGACATTTAATACGAGGCGTTAGACCCGTTTGGAGGTTTACTGCCACGCCGCTGGAGTGTTTTTGTTTCTCTTTCGAAGAACATGCGTTAAATTGCTGCCTAGAAAAAAGAGAAACTTGTAGTCTTCCGGACACAAGAAACCCAAAGAAGCAGCATGCGCCAATCCGCCCCACTAGCTGGACCAACCTTCAACGCGTTCTCCCTTTCTTCGAAGTGGATGAATGCGTAGTCCTTGATCTTTTTCACCCGTTCAATCTTCCCATGTGCTTCAAAAGCCTCCTTCAGCTTCTCCTCCGTGCACTCTTGGGTGAGGTTTCTAGCATACAGAACCTTGACCTGGGGAAATACATACCGGACTCAACTATTGGTGTCATTGAGAACACAGATACAATCATCATAACTGACAGAGCACAACGCTCTGCTGTCCTCCCACTGGACAGCACTGGCTCTGCATGGCACGCGAAAAAGAAATATTTGACCCGATCCGCATGACATGTAAAAAGAACTGTTTGACTGGCTCCGCATGCCACGCAAAAAAGACATATATGATCATCACACAAGACCAAACCCATTCTGTAGTCCTGACTACAGCTGTAGTTAGAACATGCTTGATATGCTGTGGACATGCCAGACAGACATTCCTTTCGAGTCCAGCCCCAAACGACAGCACCTGTCACGTGGATACATGTCTTCGAGTGTCGTACAGTAGTGGTATTCATAATAATCGCCGCGGTATCTATAATCATCGCCGGACAATGCCTGAGCAAGAGCTGTGCAACAAATTCTATGTGCACATCACAACAGAAATTTTTTTTAAAATGTTTGAACCACTGGCAGTTCCATACATATCTTAAGTCCTCAAAAATATGAAAGGAAACGGCCAGCAAAAACCTTACACTAAGACCGATTCCAACTACTCATGGCCAGGTGAACACGTACCACCTGTTTGTAACCACTTTTCTTAATCTTAATTGTTCGCCGTGGCACCTTCAAACTGACTTCACAGCAAAGCAAGGCAAGCAGCTTGTAGCATGTAACCAGAACCGATCATCAAAGTTGTGCCACCCAATGTCCAATGGATGATTGTGCATGCGCTTATCTATACACGACTGTAGAGGGTTTCGCGTGCGCCACACCATGCTACTGCATGGCCGCCCCGAGCCCAGGTTGAGCCCCGTAACCTAGCTGCCAGCTGACACGCCGGTCAATCCAGTCACACAGGACGCCCTCCGCGGGAACTCGTACCCAGCGCTGCTGGAAAATCGGTCCAGCGTATTCTCTACAGATCAAGGGTGGTAAATGCTGTAACCATCCCAATACCGTGCTATTCAGTGCTTGCAAGCGCGTTGGCTAAGAGGCCATTCTACCCTTACTGACAATGAACTCCATCCTACTAAGCCAATACTATTGATTATCTCCTACAAAGCATGTATCAAAATTCACTCGTCTCCACCGTCGGGTTGCAACATATATCGCCAACGCCAAATAGGCGCTGGGAATGACGGTACGCGAGTGCCGCCGCGCTAGTTCCGACATTAACACCGACAAAGGGGCGCTGAAGTAAGGGAAACCGCTAATCTGCAGGGCAGCGGCGAGAAATCAGAACAGGTTCAATGACAATTACGTTTAAACTATCCGACGCCAGACGTACCTTGGCCATGGTCTCCTTGTCCGGCTCCTCCTGGGGGTCAGCCCAGTCAACGATCACGTCACAGCTCCAGACCTTGATTCTTCCACTCCCCAGACGCCGTTTGGCCAGAGAGGCCGCCTTGTGCGTCTCATACTCCAGGAAACAGAACCCCCGGTTTTTCTTCTTGTCATCAGGAGAGCTGTAGATGATGACATCCACCAGGCCCTCTGAGGTAACACAATTGTCCATCAGTTAGATGATGCTCCAGCTGCAGCAAGCAGTTCTAAATACCATTCCCGGATGTCAGCATTTTTCACAAATACTAGTCACGGTACATGCGAATCAGACCACACGACATTGCGCCTTAGCACCTTGTGGCTCATGAAACAACGTATCCGCGCCTGTATTACAACTGATGGTGCCACAAGCCTGCATTATGTTGTTAATTAGCGCAGCTCGCCACCATGAAAGTACGACGCCAGCACAGGTAGCACTGAGGAAAACAGAATTATTGACCAACCTTAATTGATATTGGTTTACCACAGCAAGTGGCCATGAGTCAGGGGACACATCAGTGATGGGCTGGGACATTAACACCTACTAAAACAATTTCATGACAGGGTGATCTGCCAAATATGCTTCTATAGACAGCAAGGGACTGAACAGAATGGGGAAGGCAGTCATGTACATTGTTTCCCTAATCTACCATTACCGGAAAGTCCCATTTATAGTAACGGGCGTGCAAGCCGCTGAATTACGTCAATGTGACGTTTACATAAGCACTGACTTCAATCCCCCACAAAAAATCGAAAAATCGCCTTCAACACCTCACAGCATTGCATCGTAGTTTGTCAACCCGGTCTACGACGAGCGAAGAATTGGACGGATTTACATTCGGGGGTACAACGCATTCGGGGTCACACGGCACCGTTCCGTCACATCACACGTTCCAGTCGTATTAATATGCCCTGTGAGCGCGGGCGGGGAAAGAAGCACACCAGGGAGCGCATTGCTTCTTATCAGTGCTGTAAATGAAACCAAACTCAATTTCGTGAACAGAAACAAAGCAATCCCTAAATAAATTTACCTGTGTGTTTGCCAAACTCTTCCAGGATCTCCTCTTTGCCCTTAGATTTAGGAATGTTTCCCACGAAAAGGCGCAGATTGGGTACACTGATATTGACTTTGAGTGTCTTCCCCTTTTTGATCTCGTAATTGTCGAGCTGTGGAACGAGAAATGCCGAAAAATTAATAGAAACACGCAGCAACCTCACCACAAATAGCAACCTCAACAAAATTTTCTGTGCAGATCACAAACAGCATTGACACGCAAATTTTCCACCTTGATTACCAGCCACTGCGGCAAAGAGAAGATCTGGCACAAAAACCAATTCAGTATAAAACGAAACCAACATGACCTGAGGTTTTCTATACATTGCCAACAGTAGCACATTTGAAGCATACTAATTGAATCCAAT
Source organism: Pollicipes pollicipes (assembly GCF_011947565.3). NCBI lineage: Eukaryota > Metazoa > Arthropoda > Thecostraca > Pollicipedomorpha > Pollicipedidae > Pollicipes > Pollicipes pollicipes. Next base: position 56,677,457 of record NW_023596576.1, read on the forward strand.
CTCCTGGATTGAAACTGCATACCCATCCTGGGCCATACATCTCCTCTCATGCAACCAAAAGTGCATTGTACATACCTGTTTCACAGCCTCCCTTGCACCTTCTTCGTTGGTGAATGTAACGAAGGCATAGCCTCTGTTCTGGCCGCTCATCGGATCCATCATCAGTCTGAGGTCCCAGATATCTCCGCACTTCTCGAAGAGTGGAATGAGCTCGTCTTCAAACAGCTCCTTGGGGATCTTTCCAACAAATGCCTCACAACCGGAGCCTGGCTGCTTCCCCTCCCAGTTTGGTGGGGGACCCCCATACTTCCTCTGGCCAGTAGTGACATCCAGGGTAAAGCCAGTGCGATCGAGAATCGCCTTGATCTTGTCTTCATCTGGGCCATGAGTGGCAGGGTAGGCTGGGCCTGCAACAAAACATAACAATCACAGAAACTAAACCCCCTCTGGAGCATGACCTGACAGCAAGCAGTAACGACGATCATACCGAATACCTGACTTTCAGCGACACGCACAGCTCAGACTCATGGTGCATGGTGGCTATTGTAAAATTCAACAAAATATGTGACAATGCTGATTTGAGCAGTTCACTGTTATGTGGCACCGCACGCCACGATGCCTAAGTTTGACTGTAAAATCAAGGTCGGGGTTTTTCAAACCTACGTGTTTTTTTTAACCTACACACTATCAAAGCCGACAGTGGAAGTACACAGTCACCCGAAGAAGGTTGCATTTTATCCTGGCACCACCTGTTGAAACGTGAGTCTGACCTTATGTTAGCCAGGCCGCGGATCCCCGCATGGAGCGACAGTATGCTCCCAGCGCATAACTTGCAAGACATGACATTTGGAAAACTCAATCTTTCACCTCAATCTCAACTTTTCCGACACCCCGTTTGGTATTCGATGCGACGGAGTTCCGGAGGGCTGAAAGCCCTTACACCATTCAGCCTCCGCCAGTCCGCAAAACGCTCGGCAAACGGGCGCGACACGAGTGTCCGGAGTCATAATACAAACAACGTGCAGAACGTGGTGAACCTCCCCACCAACCATATCCTGACATTACCCATTAACTGCGTTCTATATCAGTGCAGCTGCCATTCTGGTTAGGGTCTTAATATGTTAATGATCTGGTGACCACGATGTTATGTTCATGACCTCTCACGTAGCAGGCGAGGCTATATCATGGAGATGTTCATGCAGCTGTATGTGCTGCACATCAAGATCAAAATACATGAAAATGTGCTAAAAAATCGATTGATTAAATAAGAACTATCATGCAAGCAGGTGCCTGGTTGAATATCCTTTGCTTGGGTGGAGGGACGTCAATTCCCCCCCCCCCCCCCCCCCCCACCTAAAACACGAGGAGTGATACAACTAATTCACAGGGTTGAGGTTGGCATCCAGGTGGACTTATCTGAGTCAAAATTTCGGATTTCTAGGTCATGACATCAACATAAAAAAGGTCAAACAATGTCAAATTCCAAATTGGTCCAGAGTGCCCCCAGCCTCATGCATCTGCCCAGAATCTAGAAACCTCTCCTAAGCAAAAGGTCACTGGTGTTCATTTCAGTGACCTTAAGGTCATGGCAGCCAAAATCCTGCAAATTGGTTTGATTTCTGCATTTCAATAGGCATCAAGAACTATGCCAGGTGATACTTCCAACAATACAATGTTGGCCCAGGTCATTTTAGGTCAGTCATCTATTCTTACCATAAAGAAGTCTGTGGAATCTGACTGCTGCAGTCTGTCATTAATAAATTAAAAATGAGCCACAGAAATTACCCCTGCGCTGCAAGCTCCGGAGAAAAAGCCAGGCATGTTCACTTTTCAGTCTGACATTCATACATCACCCCAGGTCATTGCTCTATGGCCTTGGACACTATCTCACAGATGTGTAGCTCAGCCTAACACTCCATTGTTGCACCTGATTGAACAGCCCACCAAATCTCATGGTGACATCTGATGTCCCAAGGACCACCTGGTTTCTTCTTTTAAAATTTAATCCAACCCTTTTGAGTGGATGGATTCCTGGAATCAGAGCTCACGCTAGGCAGTGCCTGTTGTGTCAGCCCTGACCCCTACCATCCGACCAAGCAGTTCCGTGTCAACCGCAGAACTCACATGGCGAAAGCCTAATGTGCTGCAACACTCGGCACCATCCGGTCCTGCCCTACGCCGTCATCTGACCTTTATCACGGCCGCTGCCACCAGCCAGCTGCCACCAGCCACACGTCGCAGGAAAATAGTGAGCGCCTAAAGCAACTTGAACTCACCCTGCAGCTGGTGGGTGAATTGGAAGGTTGGCATTCTCACAAACTGAGCCATCAGAACAACAGACATCATGTGTTTTATCAATGATGTTCTCAATAATGGTTTTACCCATCCTTATATGAACTAACCTTGTGCCTTGCTCTTTTGTCGATAGGTCTTCATTACCCCGCAGAGATAAGCAGATTTGTTGGACACATGCTCCAGGTTTGAGTCCATGAACTGCTTCAGAACAGTCAATGCTCCATCCACTGGAAACTCCTTGAGTGCATCCAGTGCACGGTCATCAAGGTCAGCATGGATAAGTTTCTCTGAAATTGAACACCAAGTAAGTTGTCAGCCATTACATTGTCAGAACACAGCAAGACCATTTGT